>NC_143203.1:24493214-24797857 GCF_051530095.1 Phoenix dactylifera
CTGTCTTTCCTTTCCTTGTCAAGATCAAGTTTCTCCTTGAGCTCCTTCTCTTTCTCATCTATCTGTTAGAAGATCAATTGTGGATGAGGCTCAAACTCCAATCGACTGGATAAGTTGAAAATTGCTCCAAAACACAAAGCCAAATGTGCTTACTGCATCATAAATTTCATCATTTTTCTCAAAATCTCCCCTTTTCCTAGGGAGAATGTGAATGTGCACATGTGGAACTGTCTGTCCAGCCTGAGGTCCATCCTGAGGCAACAATGGAAAGGATGCATTTGAGTTTAACAAGAAAAACGTTGCCAAAATCCCTTAACTATAGTTAGAGATATCAAAATTCAGGGAAAAGAAATTTTGAAACAAGCACCACCAATTCTCAAAGATACAACAGATGAGCAGATAACTTAATGTATAATTATTATTCTCATATTGTGCATTCTCTCCCTGATGTATATGTAAGTTCTTTCTGTATATGAAGCCTTCCAAGTGATTCAAGTAATAACAGCATAACCAACCACTCAAGCATAATTTTGACAAAGAACAAAAAGTCAGAGGATGGTGTGGCTAGCATGCAAACAATTATTCAAATTCAATTCAATATGTACAACCAGAAATTATCTGGCGCTCAAACATGTAAAGGTTAATAAGCATAATACCTTCTATTTCCTTCAGATTTCAATAATACCTGCATTTTTTTACAAGTTTAGGTGAGCTTATACCTTGGATAAAATGTGCTCATGCCAAAACCAACTTTGTCACTGTCATATGAGAGTCTAAGTAGAAATCCTAAATGTCAGTACAGGGCCTGCTTGCTAAACGACACCTGCGCCGATCATGTTGAGGACCCCATCACCTTGCCATATTGGCAACATTTTCTATTTTATGGCTCTGCCAATGTTGATCTGACAAGTGCCATCAAACATGAAAGACAAATAGAATTTATGCTATAATAAATGCTCAATACTTAAAGAAAATCACAAAAGACAATTTACTTCCTATGAGAGAACGCGCAACACTGCCACACTTTGCGATCACATAAATATGCCAAAAGGTATCGCGCAGATGCAAAGAGTCAGACAGGCTGCCAAGCTATTATACCATAATCAGCTTTCAGACTTCTTGATGCAGCGATAATAACCGACTTTTAAGAGGAAAACTGGAAAAGAAAAGGATAAGGGGAAAGTAAATGGAAAATAAGCAAAGGAAACGGAAAGTGAAATATGGTGTAGCCAATAGATGTAGACTAATAAATGAAAATCTAGCCTCAAGAATGCTTAAATACTGCATTGGCACTTAAGATCACTAAATCATTACTTGAGAGTGGATATGCACTAACCTTTTATAGAAGCTAACAGATGAGTCATTCACTTCCAATTAACACTCTAAGAAGAAAAGTTTTTGAGGCATATGCAAGCATTCAGCTTACAAGATGGAAAGGAAAAGAAAAAGGAAGAAGGAACAAGTAGAAGAAGAGGGAAGAAAACTAGAGACAAAGAAATGAGTCAAGGAAAGGAGATAAGAGACATAGTCTATGGTGCATGCCATTGTCTGCTTCAAGAGAGTGACTGAGTGACTATGGAGAGGCAGTAAAATGACCAAATGGTTCCCAAGTACTGTAACTTCTAGATCATTTTATAGATGAATTAGGCCAAATATATGGGCTGGAGGAAATCCCAACAAAATGCACATATTAAACCAAGTAAGCATTTAAAGGCAGCAGAAACTGACTGCTAATGATTCAATAGTCTTATCTTCAACAGGGTTATACCAAGCAACATCTCTAAACACTCATTTATGGACGAACTCAGTTTAAAAGGAAACCCAAAATATATGACATTCAAAATCTACTATTACCATCTATAAAGACCCCCGAATCTTTCAATTATATCAAAAAGTGACCAAGTTGTCGTCATTGTATAACATTCAGGACCATTAGATAAACAGAATACCGAATAATAGCAGATATTGAATACATGGTTTACAACAAGTTGACAATTCAGAAATTATGGTTTGATGAAGGGAGGAAAGGCAAATATCAATAGCTCAGAACTAGCTACTTGAAGATGAATCAGTATATTAGGCTTGGCTTCAATTTTAATTTAAGGCTTCACCTGTGAATATATCTAAGTCTATTTTTTTTATGTTCCATCCAAGCAAATCAAGGATGAACATTTACAGACACCCATGGGCCATAACCATACGGTTGAATTGAGTCTTTTCAAGTTGCAAAGGAAACATACTGAATATTTATATATCCATAAATTATACTTTCAAAGCAACAGAAGAGCATAATAAGAATGCAAGCTAGGCATAACAAAGAAGCAGCTCGATATATCTCAAATAATGTTATGTAGATTATAGCATAATCTAATATCTAAATTTTGCTTGTGCACATTCCATATTGCTTAAAACAAAAGCCTCACATGAAAGTAATGAATGTAACTGGAAAAGAGAGGGCCAAAGATAGTGACTTTGATTATCTATCATAGTTATGCTAATTAAGAGGCAAAGTAACCACTCAAGCATAATATAGAATGAAATGCTTAAACTTCTCGAGACACATTATAATCACAGAAGAACATAACATATTTAACATAAAGAACTTATATAGCGCATAACAATGATTATGCTGGGCTGCCCTTTTTTATATAAAGCATAACAATAGTTGAAGAAAAGTCTAATTATATTACTTGAATTGTAAATGTCAGTGAGGATGCCTCATGATAACGCTCAAGCCGTCCACCAACTTCTTTTGCAGCAAGCCATAAATCACGAGTCTCATCAGCACTGAGATCAACGAAACGCTTCGCTTCACGCCTTGGGCATATAAGCACATGTGGACAATGTTAAGGTCAACCTTTGACACAAGTGCCTTGGAAGAATGTTGACATAACAGCCTAATATATATCATATACGAACCAAAAGCTCACCAGCATACCATAGACATACACATGAAAATGTTGTATATGCATCTGTCACACACATGCAAATGTAAGAACACAACCGCCGCAAGTTTTATAATGTCAGTGTGTATTTGCAGACTTATTGATCTCGCATGAAGACAGAAAAATTGCATCGCTGCATGCACTCACAGATATCCAAAGATACAACTCTAAGGTCCTGTTTCAATGCAATAGGATTTAGGCCAATCCTATACGATTTGACAATTCCAAGGATAAAAATTCAGTAAATATTATGAATGAGTGTTTGGATGATTAATCCTGAGGATAGTTGCCCTAGGGTAATATGCTTATCCCATAGGATAAAAATAAAGTCCTCAAGAGGACATTGTTTTAATCCTATGGTTATCAGGCTCCTCTTTTCAGCGCCCCCCCCCCGCTCTTGATAGACTTGAGATGATGTGTCGGGTTCTGGTAGCTTCCATTGCTCTTAATTCCTAGCAGCCAACCAAATGCTCTGCTCACTCTCCAGTCCGGTCCTCTTCCTCCACGGGTGCCCGTCCTCCTCTCTCCTTCTCCGCCCCCTCTCCACCACTGCTGACATGCACAGTGTCTTCCTCCCTCTTTCCTCCAACTCCATCGTCGTCATCGACACCTACGGCCGCGCCATCCTCCTAACCCTCGCCGTCGAGGTCTTCAACCACCTCTCCCACTTCTCCTGCCCCCCAGACTAGCCCTGTCTACAACACCCTTCTCTCTGCCCTCTGCCACGCTGCCAACTTCCACGGTGCCTGCACCCTCCTCTGTTGCATGGTCGCAAGAACATGCCCCCTGACCATCACACCTTTGCGGTTCTTGACATATGGTGTGTCATTGGCAAGCTACGCGAGGCCCAGGACATGCTCGAGGAAATGTCCCGAAGAGGCTTCAAGCCCCCACACCCCCCACGCCAAGTCCATGGACGTGACCTTCTCCTCATCGATCCATGCTGACCGTCTCGAGTCCGCCAAGGAAATGGTCTGGCAGATGACGAAAGAAGGCATCTTGCCAGGGGTTTCCACCTTTAATTCCCTCCTGGAGGCTCTTTTAAGGTATTCTAACCCAGTGCAATAGATGGTGGGCACAAGCCCTTCCCAACGGGATTAAGGAAGGGGGAAGAGAGGGGATCCAAACAAAGAATAAAATTAGATATAGATGGGATTTTTCTCCCAATAGGATTTCCTATGGAATCCTATATTATCAAAACCTAAATCTTATAATGAATTATATCCTAATAATATAAATCCTACGTACCCAAACAGACATACCCTTTTCAAATCTGAAAATCCCACGATCCATATATGCATGCAAGTGGCTATACATATTTTCTCTTAAAGGACTTATACTTGACCACTAATAACATAGAAACACTGAGGTAGTTCCACGCATATACATGTACACCTAATCATGCATACATATATCCTCAATCAAACTCATCTAACGGAGACGAATGAACTAGTTCGTTCACGAAAAGGATATGACCTGCAAAAGTTTAGAGAAAAAAATTAGACGAAACAGAGTAAAAAGGGGGGAAAAGAATGACTCAATAGATATGAAAGTTTTAATAAGAGAAAGACAGTTGAAATCAACAGAGCGTTCCAGAAAAAAATGTCTAGATGTTAAAAAAGAACTTTTAAATAGATTTACAAAAAAGGAAAAAAAAAAACTCGAAGAAGACATAAGAACAATGACAGATAGTTTACTTTTCAGCTTAGAATCATCTTCTACAAGATTTATTGACAATTTTCAGCACGCCATAGATAAAATGAGAGGAGGTATTAACAATTTAAAACTAATTTGCTATCTAAAATGGCAGTAAAATATAAATACAAGTGCAGTCAGCTACCAATTGCAATATACTCTGTTAAAATGCCAATCATGCTGCTGCACACCGAAACATTCCAAGGTGGTTGCCAAGTAACAGAGATTTTTTGATTAAAATAGTTCTCGAAAACCTCTTTCTAAATAAATTAAACCATCCTCTTCAACAAGAAAACAATACACAACGCTGTAACCATCTTTATCTCAGCAAACCAATCGATCCACTCTAAAATCTTCCGATAAAGCTAGACGAATCAAAGGAAGAAGAGAACCGTACCCGGGAGAACAGGCTTGAGGTTGACCATGGCGTAGGAGAGCGGCGTGGAGTAGAACACCTCGCTGCGGTCGATCTTGTACGGCCCGAAAGTATAGGTGGTCTTCTCCGCCTCCATCCCACCTCTCGCGCCGAACCGGCGGCGTGTAAGAGTGAACGCGAGATCGGGAGCGAGGCGGTCGCGCAAGATCGCCAGGCCGCCTCCAACCTTATTGGGAGCTCCTCGAAACCGAAGCACGCTTACCATTCGCCCGCGTGCGGCCCCCTTCCGAACCTCCGCACGGCCAAAAACCCTCTCCCCCGCACGGGCCAGAGCCGACAGAGAGGACCCCGCTTACGCTGCTCCGCGAGACACCCATCTCGCCGACGCCCACCCAATGGTTCGTGAGTTCATCCTGCTACGTGTCATATGTTGATTGATTGTTCAGTCTTAGGTTACGTAAACCGAACCAGTGTTCTTGTGCCATGTGGTATGACCGCATCGATGATATCACTGTACTCCGTAGAGTCGTGGGAAACGTCGAGGAAAGGAAAACGCGTTTCCGGAGTGAAGGGTAAAATAGGAAGAGGGATGGCGTTTTTACGGAGGAAGGGTCCGAAGGGATTTCAGTCTCCTACGGCTGCTGCTGCTTCCTCCTCTTCTTCTACCTCGAACTCTTTAATGGCGGTGGCTTCATCTTGCTTGCCGGCGGTGTGTGCATCGCCGCGGAGCATGGCTTCGCTCCGCTTCGCCCTCCCTTCGGTCCCCTTGCCTCGCGTCCGTTGCTTCGTCGTCACGGATCCGGTCCGGCCTCGGAGAAGCCAAGTGCCTGCGGGATTTTCTTCGGGCTTGCTCCTGTGACTCCTCTTCTCCCTATCGGCTCCGGTAAATGTTAAATGATGCTATAACGTTTGTTCTTCTTTTTCTACCGCGTTTTTTGTGCTCTTTTGAGCTAATTGTGGTGCAAATTTAATATAATCATTGCTCCTTCACAATAATACTGGTTACCTTAAGTATTTATCAATATTCTAGTTGCTTCTTTAATTGAACTCAAATAGTTTGAGGGATGAGAAAATATCTTCTTAGTGTCATCATGGTTGTGTAGTCCACTGTGATTAATGTTGCACAAATTTTAAGTAGCCCTTTACATGTCTCAGTGAATTCTTTGTATAGGATATGTTCCACCATATGATCATTATATTTGGCTGCAAGGATGGCCAATACATGCTTTTGAATGATGAAGCTTTCTCTTCTATTAATAGTTGACTGCCGCATTAGATCCAACCTTCTGCTCCCCATACAAGAAAAATCTGATCTAAAAGAATATGTGTGTGTATTGTAGATTAAAGAAATTGTTTGCATGAGTATTCGAACACGTATAAGTACTTGTTAATTAAATAATTAAATTTAACGAAATGTTTTTTGGGCACTTAGCATGAGGAAAGATTGTAGTGATTCTAGCCTTATTGACACAGGCATATTGCAGACAAAGCTGCTCCTTTGTTGAGGTCTCTGAGTACCTATAAATTATTGACTTTGCATTTGTCATACTATTCATGTGACAAAGTGTCGTCGCCACCAGTTGAGTTACAAGCATGCATGTCTGGAGGGACGGTGTTGGTCATATAAACACCATCATTATTGGCGAAAATGTTGGTTGGCTAGTCATGGTGGGTTCTCATGATGGTGTCACTAAATATTTACTATGACCAGTTGCAGTGCCCTCCATGACCTCCCCTCGCATACAGCCTCTTCCTTCATAGGTTTTTTTGACACCATGACCTCAATCTTCATGAATCATGACAAGTAGTGCTATTAGGATAAACCTTTTGCTACTGTTATCTACCCCAAGTACGATAATTATAAACATGAAGACATGTCTCAAGTATTGGGGTCCTTGGTAATAAATCATTCGCCGAACATTCATGTTACGGGCCAACTCCGGTGTTAGTACAAGCCATCCTGAGTTCTGTTCACAAAATTCATACATGTTGCTTAGGTCTTCTCTTCGCTCTCCATGTTTTTTTATCATTAGTTGTCTGCCTAACCTCCACCTTCCACCGTCTTCCAACCTGTTCATATTTAATGTCTAAATAAAAGCTTTGCAACTCCAGATCTTAACACTGTCTTTCACTTGACCTCAAATTTGTTTTTGAGAACTCGTACCAATTTAATGCATTAAACGACTCCATAAAAAGGTGTAGTTTCTATTGAAAGATGTCTCCTACTGGACTGTAAGGATGCCTGAATTTGCTTGGATAGTGTAGTCTTATCGTCGTCTGCAGAATATGTTTTCCCCCATGCCTCTGAAATAATCATCGTCTTTTAGAGCATGCCATTAGAAAATAATTGCAGCTTTATACTATTCCAGAGTCTCGATGTAATGCCATAATCTCAGTCCCATAATGGTGCTGTCGCAATATTTACTCTTCCTTATCCTTGGTCCTGAGGTAAAGTAGCATCGGTTTCCTTGGTTCCCTGAAAAACCTTGATGTTGGATGAGCATTATAATAATTGGATCCTTTTAACTTTCCAAAAGTAAGGATGGCTACGATTGAATTATCAAGAACTTCTGGGATTCATGTTGTATTGCCATTTATTGGGTGCCAACTAGCAAAAACAAAGAAAAAAACAGAAGTAGATATTATCTTATGATTTAGTACACCATCATTCAGACAAATAATCAACTTGTGGAACATGGATTAGATCCAAGATCTCATTTGGTTGTCACACTAGAGGCGGATTGGTTTTCAGAACATGGATAGGATCCAGGATACAAAGACAGGGGCAGTTAGTTCGGCAACCATGCCCAGATGAACATATCAAACAGTTCGCTACAGCCATAGGAACTTCATAATTCTGTAATTTGTTTGTGATTGTTAAGGACCTATCTATGCCAATTTAGATTTCTACATCATCAATTCTTGATTTCGGAACTGGCAGTTGTTGTCATCTGCAAAGTTTTCATAAATTGTTGCTGTAGCCTGACAATTGTGTTCCTGTTAGCCTGTTGCTCGAGCACTCCATGCCTATGTCAATATCACTGAAACAAATATTTTCCAGCACCATGTATCTTTCGAATTTTGCCTTGAAATGTAGAGCATGCATGTAGTTTTGTACTCGCAGCCCCTTGTTATCATGATATTCATTTTTTTGATTGTTTATGCTTTGAATTTGTGTGTGATCAACCGGACATTTCCTTCTTGTTCGTTCTAATTTGTGTGAGCATCAGCATGCAGCATTTGAGCAAATAGTTATCATAAGAACTGTCACCATGTATTGAGTGCAGAAGTAATCAAATATAAATTATTGTTGACCTTTTAAGATTTGAAAACTGGAAAGTGGGCGAAGCACTTGCTAATATGTGGCACAGCATTCCACTTACCAATTAACGTGGATTGCAGAATTGCAGAGGTTTTGAACTTTTTCTCTTTTCACTTGGGATGCTTATCAGTTGAATTCATTGGCAGGGAGCTGAATGGTCTGTATCGGGACTGACTTGGAGGTTGTTGCTACTTGCCAATGGACCACAAAATGCCAGTCTCAGAGGCAAAGAGCTGACCTTTATACTGCTAGGTGAATCAGCAAGCACTCTGCATTGACCTGCCAGTATTGGGTGTTTCTGTAGACTTTGGGCACACTTTCCATTGATTTTGCAGGGCGGTCCATACATGGATGTATTTTTATGGTATGCATATCATTTCTACCAGCATGGAGTGGGCAAAGCTAGCCCAAACTTGTGGATTTAAATGATCTGGACACCACGTATGGGAGCTTATAGATCACAGTTCAAAGTCACTTTTTTCATTCGACTCAAGTTTGTAGGGTCCATGACAACCTTCTGGCATGTGGCTTTTTATCCTTGTATTATTTTAAGATATACTAAGATTCATGGAGCAATATGTTGTCCTCGATCAAGTTAATATAGGAAAGTGAAATTTTCACTATGAACATGGTGAAAAAATTAGTGCACCTTGTATGTTTTCATGTGCCTTGTCATTAGAGGGGGGGGGGTTTTTTCCCTCTGGGCATTTTGGTTTGCATGTTGCTCGGTTTTTTTTTTTTTGGTACATCGGCAACTCACAACATGTATGGGTGCAGCCCATAAAGTCAAAAAGAAAAAGGAAATATATAGGAGACAGGATCGGGACGTGGTTATCCTAAACAAAATTTATAGAATGATGAGCCGCAAAGGATGTCATCCAGTCCGCTGCGCTATTTGCCTTACGGCAGCCATGGGCAGCCCAATGGGAGAAGCACTCCCTCAAGAGACTACGGATGTCATGTGGCAATCGTAGTCCATCCACCACAAGATCCGGATTTTAGATTTATTCGATCACCATGGCTGAGTCCTCCTCCACAACAACACGGTCCGCGCTCAGCACTTGTCTCGCATAGGAGATGCCCTTTCACGCAGCTTGCCTCGCATGTCGCTGGTTTTTTATAATTCAGTTGCTTGCTTGGCAATTGGAACGAGGATGGTTATGACAACGTTGTGCAGAATTTGATAAACAGTAGTTTCTGTTTCATAATTTGCAGCTAGGATCAACTTCTAAGTTGAAAGATTTTCAGCTCTATGCCTATCGACTGTTTTTTGATATCGATCTTTTGGTTGAGCCCCAGCAAGTTATTTGATGAGTTTGTGCATGTTCTTGAGGTTTTGATCATAAGTTTATGTAACTATGGTTGAGTCACAACATAAGTTCTTTAGGTTTTGATCATAAGTCGAATGTATCAATTGGTTAAAACAATCCTAATGAAGATAACGTCATGAAATGCAATTTGAAAGACGGAAAAATAAAGCCCAGCACCTGCAAAAAGTTAATGATAATGAGCAAAGCATGATGCATGTATCCATCACCAATTATTTTAGCAAGATTTTTTTTAAAAAAAAATAAGCACATAATATTCATAATTACCTTTATACCTTTATTGAAGATTTATGAATTTAAATTTAACTATAGCTTTCCAAGCAATTACCAAAACAAAACAATCATTTTCATAATTATGCCTCCTCAAAGGGAAAGGTATCCATCCAAAATAACTACATGGATCTGATACTTGTCATTAAGTAAAGAAGGGTTGCTACTACTAAACTATCAAACCAATTCAAGATTCTTATTTCTCACTTAAGTATTGATTTTTCGCTTGCCTTCTTTTCATTTTTGCCACCTCAATATATTTTTTTTTTTGTTGCAAGGATACCACACTTATTCAAATATAATATAAAAATTTTTATTTATTTTTATTCTTGTTATTTTGAAGTGGCTTAAGCCTTAAATACGGTCGACAAATGAGGACCAACCCCTCATCCCCTCCACATCCCTTGCCGACGCCAACCCGACCTCCTGGCACGTGCGAGCTACTCCCATCTCCGTCCGCAACGGATAAATACGGGCGGCCGAGGCCCTTCCCCTTCCCACGCCCCATTCTCTCTACCACCAAGAAGAGCTCCTCTTTTTTTAATCCCTCCTCCGGTATCCGGCCGCCCGAAGGCCACCACAAGAGCCGCCGCAGCCACTGGGTGACGATGAAGGTCCACCCGAACGCCGCCGCTCCTGCCCTCGAGCTCCCAATGCCCGCCGTCTCTTGTAGAGGAGGCGTCGACGGGGGGCGGCAGGAGGCGGCGATGCTGACGGTGTGGCGGAAGTCGTTATTATTCAATTGTCGTGGATTCACTGTTTTTGACGCTAAGGGGAACTTGGTGTTCCGAGTCGATAACTACGGGTCGGAGAGTAAGGGCGAGGTCGTGCTCATGGACGCCGCCGGCAAGCCGCTTCTCACCATCCGGCGAAAGGTATATTTTTGATATCCTTTAATTTCGGTCTGGAGAAATTTTAACAAGAATTATAAGCTCATTTTTAATGTACAAATTAAAAGGCATTCTTTCTATATTATATATGGAAGTATGCAAAATCTAAGCTTTCTCGCCGTCGTTAACTGGTGGCCTAGAAGCTGAGCCTAGGAGATCACTGGCTGATCTATGACGGCGAGGAGGCCGTCAACCCCCGGTTCTCCGTTAAGAGGCACTTGAACCTCTTCCACTCCAAGGCGCTGGTGCATGTGGCCCCCTGCGGCGGTGGCGGTGCGTGTTACGACGTCGAGGGCTCGTACTCTCAGCGGAGCTGCGTGGCCTACGGCGAGCGGCGGCGGCCGGTGGCGGAGGTCCGCCGTAAGGAGGCTGCCGCCGGCGGGGTGGCGTTCGGGACCGATGTCTTTCGTCTCGTTGTCCAGACAGAGCTCGACGCATCGATTGCCATGGCCATCGTCATCGTCCTCGATCAGATGTTCGGATCCGGAGGGTCTCTGATGAAGGGCTGAGATTGAGAGTTAGATTGGCAATGGGATGGTAATTAGAAGGCTCGGGCGGTGTCTTTCGCAAGAATGATTATTCTTCTTTCGCACGTCAATTTCTTCGCATTTTGCACAACTTTCAAAGCACTTCAAACTCTTGTATCCCTAAGTATAGATCACCGGGTAACATATCGCTTTAAAAGTTGTGCAAAGTACGATCTAATGGTTGTTGTTACTATCAACCATTTTTTTCTGCAAAAGATACAGCCAAAACCTTAATTTGAAAGGGTTGTTGGAAATTTTATTTTTTTTAATTTTTTGGTGTTGAAAAGTATGATTATTATTTTGAAATGTCATTTATTAGATAAATTATATCTTACATCGGGCGCATCAACATGCCGCTCCTCTCCTCGACGAGACAAGTGCACAATGAGGTCCTCAGAAAAGAGGCAGGTTGGCTAGCATGATGCACGGCTATATGATGCACATGATGTAGAATATAATTTTTTATTGTGCCTCGATTTTTTAAAATAAACAATGTGCTGATAAAGGGTAAATTCTATTTGAGTGTTAATATTTTGTCTGAAAGAGTCTTTTTGTCCTTATTTCTTAGCCCATAATATCATTACAAAAAAAGATTACCTAAGTTAAGAAAAAATATATTCTCCTCTCACCATAGTTATGTAGACTAGGATTAACTTAGAAAATAAGGTGCATAATCATACTAAGTTGAATTTTATGAGGTGTTTCGATTGGAAATATTCAAGCCACGGTTATTCTCTAATGAATATATAAGAAAAAATTGTACAAAAAACTGAAATATAATTTAAAATTTTAGAAACAAGCTAATTTGGACTGATCGAGTAAGTATTATATTTAATATTTAAGTTCAACTGAACTAATGTTGCTCTCATGATGCTTGATTGTTGCTTTGTTGGTATATCAATTGTTCCAAGCAGATATCAGCTTAAAAGAGTGATGACAAGAAGACATATCTAAATACCTAGTTCTGCAAGCGCCAAGCTCTCAGTCTATAATAACTCAGAAACTCATCTAAAAAAGCTAGTTTTAAGATATTATTTGAATTTTTTGATCCTGTATAAATATCCAAAAAAATTTCAGCGAATAACCTATGTGGGACTAAACACACCCCTGCAAAGATTCTCACATGGCCTGTTTAAGAATTTGGGCTTTGACCAAGGTGGAGGTGGGTATAGGTTAGGGAGTAGGGTTATAATCCTTTCCTAACCACTAAATATATCCACACCGTTGCCCATCTTGTGAAACTTGTTTTCTGATCCTTCTATTCAGTGGTGATGACCTTCAGTGCCCATT
This sequence comes from Phoenix dactylifera, assembly GCF_051530095.1. NCBI lineage: Eukaryota > Viridiplantae > Streptophyta > Magnoliopsida > Arecales > Arecaceae > Phoenix > Phoenix dactylifera. The sequence continues at coordinate 24,505,858 of NC_143203.1, forward strand.
TGGTTTTGCCTTTGCCCGCAAGTGGCTTTGTCATTACACCTCCATGGTACTTTGGTGATGAACCATTCACTCCTTCCCAGTAGGAAACTAAGTGTACAAAAGTTTGCTTTAAGCCGCATCCAATTTATAGGGAACTCTATAAACAAACCTACAAAAGAAAGAATTTTTGAGGACCAGACCTTTCTCAGCGCCGGAAGAGGTTTGGGTGTATTGCAGAAATTTTTACAAGGCTCCACAAGAATAAATTTCATGTCTCTGCATAAACATGAATGACATTTTAAGTTGAAGAGGAATTGGAGAGCAAGATGTCTTTTGATTTAGGAATGGCTAAGTTGGCTTAAACCTGGAACATCCTATATTCTGATTGGGTTGATTTGGTCTCCTCATTTTTCTCGATTGGGGTTTGATTTGTCTCTTCCTCTTCGCCTGACTCGAATCAGACTTCAAATGATTTGTCACATCGAAGCAGCTAAATATGATTAATTTGGTAAACTAGGTAGACTTTCACAAAGTATAGGTGATTTACCTTTTACTTGGATAGTTACAATATTCTTAAGGCACACAAAACCTCGATAATTATAATAGTGGCATCCAAGTTTGTATCGTCTTTAGAGGCTGCTTGGTATAAGATGATTCATCCATAATCAAGGGTGATTTGGGTGAAGATGATGAGATCACTATATTTGGTTGCACCTCATAGATCCTATATGGCAGTAATCTCAGATTACTCCCACTTCTCAAATCACCGCCCAACCCTATGATTGAAAATCCATCGTTGAGGATGGGTATCCAAGATCATCCTGATATGGTGATTTTGTGATAAAATTTGGGACAAACTTGCACTCAATCCAGTGGTTGAATATTGGCCAAATCCCCGCGTGCTTGACATGAGAGACTTCGGGAAAGTAGCGTCCAGGAAAGAGCGTCTGCGAGGAAGCACCATCGCAGGGGATTTGGATTCCTAACTTGTTTCCTTCCCCTTTCTTTTTTTTTTTATACCTTGTTTCCTAAGGTATTGATTTCTTTATTTCTTGACTTTTTGATATTTTGGTCTTTTAATTTTTTGTATTTGATTGAGTCCGTCTTGTTTTTCTCAATATTGATATCGATGTAGAAAATCATATTTTTCTTTATCCTATAGATCTTGTGTACATATCTGAGGTGCATAGATTTTTTTTTTTTGTATAGGATCTGAGATGCATAGATTTTTTTTTGATTTTTTATCCTATAAATATGCCTATTTCCTAGGATATTCGATTAGATTTTTTTTTTAGCACAAATTTCTTGAAGCTGTGTCTGTGCATTGGATGTTGCCGTGGAGCATAATATGGCAAAGAATAACTTCAAGGAAAAGGAAAAGCAATGGTACCTTAGTTTAATCTACCACACATGCTGTCTTCTTTCATTTGGACAACCGGCCAATACATCCCTGCTGCCTTGTATACAGAATAACTTGCACGTAATAACAAGCATATAAGTGTATTAAGAACGAAGAGCGATATTACTAAATAGTGAGCCCTCCTATAGATACAACAATTAGCAAAAGTTAGAAATTGCAGTAGAGATTTTGAAGTTGGTTCCCGAGGTAGCTTTGAATTTATATGCAGAAAGAAATAATGAAAATATGTTGCAAATGGTTGATGTTGTCTGGATTTAACTACAATTCATTTTGTCCAAACGTGACATCAAAGAAAGTATTTTTGATTTATCCATTGCCACTCCATGTGGGTTGAACTTAGTTTTTCTTTTTGCCTATCAATGTAGTGCTAAAACATTTTATATTGGAGTTAAGAGAGATATTGTCATTTGCACTTCATTATATCTAAGATACATTATATCCATAACCACATAAAATCTAATTTTCTAGAGTAGTGGCCGCTCAAAGTAGAGTATGTGATAAAATAAGAGGGCCACTATAAGAATCAATATATTTACTTATATTCTTAATTTATATAAATTAAGAATACATAACAATTTCTGGGTATGTTCTTAGATTACTCTAGTGATCCCATTTAGGTCACTAAATGCCCTTTTAGTGTAAAGCTGTAACACTATCCCATATTCTGATGGGTTGATTTGGTCTCTTCCTCTTCACCTAACTCCAAACTTGACTCACAATAATTTGTGTCATTAAAGCCGCAAAATATGATTGATTTCGTAAACATATTATTTTTCTAACAGTAAAGAACATCGCGACCGTCCAATACTTTGGGGGTATTTATGGTATTTTAGTGCCATAGCTGCGGTGAAAAAACTAAAGTCCCAAAGAAAATCTAATTGTGGAGATGCGGGGTATCGATCCCCGTACCTCTCGCATGCTAAGCGAGCGCTCTACCATCTGAACTACATCCCCTTGGACTTAAGTGCCTTCTTCCACTCTATATGTTTGTGTTTATTTTTATGATTTCATTACTGTTGTTACACCCTGAGTGCTTGTGGCGCATTTTTCTTGACTCCGGTTTCCATCATCCATGCGCTCCTGTTGATTTTTAATCTCTTAATTTGTCCTGTGGGTTTGACCAGCTCGAGATTCCAAGATGGCTCGACTCATCCTTGGTCAATGTTGGATGGCATGACGTGCGGCGTTTTACTCATCAGCACCCTTGTTTCGATGGTTTAGCTTCTCGTTGTCCAGATTGGCAGGCTTGATGTCTGTGTCTGTCGTCTATAAGCCGCCATGAAACATGCAATCCCTTGCAACTGCTAGTTTGATGCCAACCTTGTAACATATGTGGTCCTCGGATGAGTATTAAGAGAGAGATCATAATAAAAGAAGAATTCTTCCTGTGCTCGTGATTACATGAGAGGATTTTGGCCTTCAATCCTATTGACTATCATCTTAAACTCTTGATAAAAGTAAATGAAAATTAACTAGAAACATATAATAGTTTGCGAATGCAAAGAAGCCATCCATGATTGCCATGCCGTTTGTAAAAACCAAATATATGACCAAATGTTATCTTTCCTTTGACATTAAAAGTTATATATATATATATATATATATAGCCAATCACTTGGCGATTGTTCACATGCAACGGCTTGTTCGGGAATAATATAATACTTGTGATCCTCCTTTGCAAACAAAAGGCATAATGTAATGCTTGTCTTGTGAATGGGCTGTGTCAACACAGCCCAAAAAAACACGCATCATTTAGGTGGTACTTCCATGTTAGTAAAGCATGCAAGGTTGCCACCAAGACAGCAGCATAGTGGTAAAGGGGTGGTAATTTCGTCCGACTTGTCCGGATTCGAAATGCGCAGACATCGATTAAATTAGGAGACCGGATGCCCCACACCCGGCTAGCTCGTTAGCGGTTATGCTTTACTTCCACTTGTATCAAGGTGGCGCTGGGGTGACGTACCCACATATGTGGCGGTGAGCCCGATAGGGTAAGCCCACGGGTCGGGGAAGGCACGCGAAACCTACGACCTGTATCGAACATTTTCTGATGAAAGGGAGGGCCTAGTGATGGGGCTGCTACGGGGGTGGGCTGGTCCCTCCCCCTCCCCTCCTATCTTTCTTTAAAAAGAAGAAGAAGAAGAAGAAGAAGAAGAAGAAGAAGAAGAAGAAGAAGAAGAAGAAGAAGAAGAAGAAGAAGAGCAGCAGCAGCTGCATGCGAGGTTTCTTTTTAAGCAAATCACTTCATGAAGTGGCATATATTCCTTAGATCAACACTTACAAAATTGGGGGGCTAGAATGATCAAAAGTGATTACTAGAGCATAAAGACGTCCAGGAGAGCCAGGTGGCATGTCCCCATTTGCACCTGGAAAAGTAAGACACGTCGGCTAAAGTCAAGGAATAGCATATCCGGCGAATCATTCCCCACGCCGCTCTCCCGTTCCAGCTGACGGAAGGCCGGTGCAATGGAGCGCACGTCTCTTCGATACGCACTCTTAGAAAATTCTCCGCGAACTTTTGATCTGCCGTCCGCCTTCATCATATGTGTCCATCTCGTCCGTTCATACATACTCCCTGTAAAAATTTCTATGCACGCGTCCTGACGAAAGAATTCTCCGAATAATTCGGCTTTCGAGAGAGCCACGTGAATGAATATAGTAACAGGTAGACTCCTCCGACGTCACCTAGCATTCGCCGCAGTTGCCATGTTCCGCAGGAATACTTTAACAGAGTACATCGATAACCGCATTGCTAAAAAATAAATAAATGAAATCAGCTCGATGAGCGGATGTCATCGTGTGAAATGCAACGGAACAACTTAAAAGCACCGAGCGAGGACACTAGAACATAAAATAACATAAAAATTTGTTATTTCAACTAAATTTATGACATCAGCGGTCGATGATGCGACGTTTGTCTCATCTGGAACATGGACCTTTCATCTCACCGTTCAATCACGTCACATGGTTGAATACCTAAAAAATAAAAAAGAGATATTTCAGATATTGTCACACCATTTTTTCTAGAGTTACACTGAAATAGACCGAGTTAATGGGGTTTCCAATGAACCGGCACCAAGGACCACTCGGGCAGCATGAGTCGAACCGCTTTCTTCAATGTAAGCATCACCCGACGCAGAATTGCAACTGGATTTGGACCCGAAAATTACTCTGTTTCTTTAGAAGATGGTTTAGGGTCGACTACCGACGAGATCTATGCTAAGCATCCAACCGCACTATCCTAGGTGCTAGGTAGAGAAGACTATGGGCCATGTTCTATTTCAGTGTGATCGAGCTATAAGTTTGGAGGCTCATCGATATCCTGCCAGATGCTCGGTGCTAGTTGGGCCTTTCACCCAGGCACTTAGATGGTGAGTTGCCACTCCTCATACCCAATATATGACCATTAGAACAACTTACATTGCTTACTATATGTGATTGGCCAGGAATGTCTGGACCTTTGGAGAAAGCAATCATACAGCAAAGTTCGTTGTGGAGCGAGCGTGTAGAGAAGATGGAGATCACTTATGCAGGTCCATCGGACAAGTCTTTGACAACTCGGGACATTTGGAGATCTATATCTGCTTTTGTAGTATCACAGACGATGTTTTTCACTTAGAAGCTCCCACTTTCGAGTTTTCTCAAGGTCAACTTGGTAGATGCATGATGGATGGTGGCAGGAGGGGTGATACAGACTTCCTAATCTGAGGTCCGGACTCTAGAATGGTTATAGTTAGTGGATGCTAGATTTTTGGGCAACATGGGTTAAACTGTGTCAAGTCCGGTGTGTTCTGCGAAACAGCGCAGTTCTGCTTGAGAGTGACTCGGCTACTGTGGTAACAGGGAATGTCCTATGATCACCAATTCAGAGGTCCAAGTCAAGCTAAGGAAGCCAATGGAGCTATAGATTAGGTGGCATGGTTGTGATCATTGATAGGAAGCCCTATAAATTGGTGAAAGAGGCTGCCTAATGTATTCACATGGAAGGAGTCACCTAGGATAAAGCAAAAATGAAAAAAAAAGCCGCTTTCCCCCCGGCCCGTATGGTAACGGGGAATGTATCATCGCAAACTGTGGGTGCGAATAACCCGCGCGTGGTTTAAGACCACGCCGCCGTAGTTGGCGATCGTCTCCGGGCGAATAGATTTCTTTTTCTCTATAAATATATCGAAGACTCGTTCGGAGATCCCGTCATTCGATCTTTCCTGGTTGTCGTTCGCGTCCGAGAAAACCCTCTTTGAGAAATCTTGCAAGGTATCGATCGGGTTCATCTTTTTCGATCTTTAAGATATGCTTCTTCCATATATTTTTCTTGGTTTTGGGGATCGAGATCGTGGTTTTGTCTATTGGTTTTTTCGGATTATGTAACGGTCTATGTTATTTTCTTTAGATCTAATCAATCAGGTTAGTTTTTATGCGGAGTTCTGATTCGATCTCTCCGTATTAAATTTTCTTCTCAATCTGATTTGATGAGTTAGAAGGTTTTGGGGTAGATCGTGTTTTAGTGTTGTTTGGTTTTTATTTTGTTTAATCTTTGATGTTATTTTTGGAAGCATCTGGAGAGAGAAATGGGGAGCTCTGAGATTGCATGGAAATTGGCGGATCACCCGAAGCTTCCAAAGGGGAAGACGGTGGCCGTCGTGGTTTTGGATGGATGGGGCGAAGCTAATCCCGATAAATACAATTGCATTCACGTTGCCGAGACTCCTGCCATGGATTCACTCAAGAAGGTATAAGGATTTTTTTTTTTCCCCATGTTGTCTGTAGTAATGGTTCAGTTTGTCGAGATCTGCGGCCTTTTCTTTTTCCGGCCCCGCCAAATGTACTCATGGAGGTATTAGATATCTATTGGTTTTTTCGGTTTCTTTTTTAAACTTTTATAGATGTAGAGTAATAGGATATCTGCAAATTTAATGATAATTTGATATTTCACAAAGCATCCATGTTTTCATTTGATGTTGAATTTTATATACGTACCATGTCAAGAATGTAAAATATAGCTTCTACTTGTTAAACCAATCACTAGACGATATTAGATCTAATCAGTTCAGTTCTCTTGTAGTTTGTTTTTTGATTAATTAGAACCCTTTAAACCACATTGAATCCTAATTTACTATGAATAGGATTTTCATATGAATAAACACATCGAATTCCATTGCTTTTGATTTCTTGTTTTCCTGTTTTTGTTTCTTTAAAAATCAGCGAAATAGAAAGGAGGATTTTTTGAAGATAGCTTTTGCACAGAACTTATGTTATTTTCGCTCATTTTTGAAAGCAATAAATCTTTTCCTATGAAAAACTAAAAAAATTCAAAAAACAATTTCAGAAAACAAAATGATTTCATCATACATGTTGTTCACTGTTTATCTTTCTCCTTGGATTTTTGAAAACAAAAACAGAAAGCAGAAACAAGACCAAATACGCCGTAAACTATGTACTCGAGCAATTAGATCCTGCATGTAGTCATGTAAGTATGTTGTATTATGGTTTGAGCAACAATCAGTATCTCCTTTTCAACCCCTCTAGAACCACAATTTACTGCTACACCAAAAACAATGGCTAAGAATAGTCATTATAATTTAAGAATGAACATCAACTGTGGATAATAATTTGCAGAATAAAATATTATTTAACAAATAATGTGGATATTCAACTTCTAAAATTGTTATACTAATCGATGTACAAGGAAAAGAACAAATAAGTATTTTGTTAGAACTGTTATATATGAGCAATAAATGGAATAACAACTACATATGGTTCTTATTAGAATGCACTTTGTATATATGTATAACGTGATGTGGGGCTTCTGTGACCATTTTAACCGTCGGCATCATGTTGTAGAGTCTGTTATTATAGACCATGCAGTATGTTTCATACGCTTTCTCTGACTCGTCACTTCAACAAAGACGATTTCATGACTTAAGTTTTATCTGCTGATCCTTAGTTTCTGCTGAAATTGAACTAAATAATTTCATAAATTATTTGTGCTTCAAGATAAGTTATTAACACTGATCGTGTTCTTTCAAAAGGGTGCCCCAGACAGATGGAGGCTGGTAAGGGCTCACGGCAAAGCAGTGGGACTTCCTACTGAGGATGACATGGGCAACAGTGAAGTAGGTCACAATGCACTAGGTGCAGGACGCATTTATGCCCAAGGGTACAATACTCAGCAATACGCCGCCGTGCTTCTTTATAAAAGCAATCATGTGCTAGTCGGGCTATCTTTTAGTTTCACGAATGTTCTAAATATGCTCGCTTTTGAATCTTATATCTTCAGATAAATTTAATATGATCATGCTTAACTAATAGAAGAAACTACCTATTTTTGACCATTATGTAAGTTATTTAAAAAAGTGTTTTATTATGTATACTAGCTTTTATCTTCAGATGAAAATGTTCTTCTCTTTAATGTGATTTAAATTTGTCATGCAAGTTGGACCTCTTGTGATCTCTATTATTGCAATATGACTTCCAATATCCTGTCAAATCTTCTTACACCGCCTATTTTACATCTGAATTGTTAACAGAGCAAACATTTTAAACAAACTAAGAAAGGTAATCATGATTCTTGTTTATTGAAGGACTTTTCAAAACCCCACAACATTTGATCAAACATACTGTTATTATGCGTTTACTGCAAATTTCTATTACCTTGATCATGTTCAAAAATTCAAAAAATTTATTCACATATCACAACCTACAGACATGCAGATTCACAGTAACTTAATCTTGTATTCCCTTTTTTATTTTTTATTTTTTTGGTATGTATTTCCTTTTTTATTGATCTCTCCGTAATTGTACCAACAATTTCTTGAAGTAAAATCTAATTAAAACGCAGGCAGAGACTGCTAATAGAACTAAATTAAGTTAAGAAAAATCAAGTAGAACCAAAAAGCTGTGCTATTTGATCACCTTTTATTCAATAATAGGTTTCTCAGTTTCATGCTGTTACATACTGAATTAAAGTTACCCTTTCTGGATTGTAGTGCTAAGTTGGTGGATCTTGCACTGGCCTCTGGAAAGATATTTGAAGGGGAAGGTTTTAACTACATCAAAGAATGTTTTGATCAAGGTACTTTGCATCTCATTGGGTTATTGAGTGATGGAGGTGTTCACTCTCGGCTTGATCAGTTGCAGGTACAGAAAAAGAATTCTCGGTTCTTATCTGCTTGATATTTTATGAATGTATCTATCATTACCTTACTTAATGAATCATTTTCTTTGCAGTTGCTACTGAAAGGTGCTGGCGAGAATGGTGCAAAGAGAATCCGTGTGCACATTCTTACCGATGGCCGGGATGTTTTGGATGGGTCGAGTGTTGGTTTTGTAGAAGCACTGGAGAATGATCTTTTGATGCTACGAGAGAAGGGTGTTGATGCACAAATTGCTTCTGGTGGTGGTCGTATGTATGTTACCATGGATCGCTATGAGGTATCTTTATCTATTATATCTGCTATAAGCCATATATATGATAGTGATTCATCTTATAAGGAGGATCTGAATTCATGCTTCATATTTTCTCTCAAAATATCATGATTCGTATTTCATTTTACACTTTAGAAAAGACTTATGGGACTTTCTTTAGGTGGTGACCTACTGAATGTTTTTAAAGGATATATTATTACTATGTTGTCTCTTTCTGTGTGTTTTATGTCCTTGGCAATCTTAACATTTATGAAAATATCTTCAAATCTTTTTCTTATAATTTGTCATTTTCCAGGTATGCTCCTCATTTATGCATTTTCCAAAACCTTTTACTCCAATTTATAAAGCAAAGTTCCACAATGTACAGGAGCATATCTTAAAGAACAAATCTATTTTATTTTTGACATTCTTTTATTCTAGTGAAACACTGTAGTAGTTTATACTATTTGTACAGTGGATTCAAATTTTGCAGTGCCTTTGGAATTTTGCTATTATAGACATGTTGAATTGGTAGTTCATACAGCTGGTTTTGATGAATTCTCAGGGTTACTGAGTAGCAACCAACTAATTTGGGTTGCTGATTAAAAAGTTCATTTATGCATTTGCAGAATGATTGGGGCGTTGTTAAACGCGGTTGGGATGCTCAGGTTCTTGGTGAAGCACCACACAAGTTTCAAAGTGCTGTTGAAGCTGTGAAAAAGCTTCGGGAGGTTCCCAAAGCCAATGATCAGTACTTGCCCCCTTTTGTTATAGTTGATAAGAGTGGTAAGGCAGTTGGGCCAATAGTGGATGGTGATGCAGTTGTAACATTCAACTTCAGAGCAGATCGTATGGTTATGCTTGCTAAAGCACTAGAATATGAAGATTTTGACAAATTCGACCGTGTTCGCGTTCCAAAGATTCGATATGCTGGAATGCTGCAGTATGATGGCGAATTGAAGCTTCCAAGCCAATATCTTGTTTCTCCTCCAGAGATAGAGAGAACATCAGGAGAGTACCTAGTACACAATGGCATCCGTACTTTTGCTTGCAGGTATTGTACTGTGCATCACAAAATTTTAGGTTGTTTGGAATTTTCATAACAAATGGCATGTGCTTACTGGTGGTCAATCAGATTAGGAATGAAAAGGGTGGGAGTCCTATTTTTTCATATAACCATTTCAAAGTTAAATGAACTGTTACTCTTTTTGGAAGGGTTCGGAAAAGACGTGGAGATAATGTTTTTATAAAACTCATATATGGTTTATGTTCTAACTTGTTTTTGTAAAACTGGAGAACCAACACCATAAGAAACTTCAGTTACTCATTTTATCATTTCCTGATATGAGTTGAGTGCTTAATGTTAACAAATGCATGTATGGTCATTAACTTGCATCTGTCCAAATATTGTGCTACTGACCTTAGTTTGTTGACCCTAAAGTTATACAGAAATGCCGTATGTGGTGATTGCATTATTAATTTCTCAGGGAACATCTTTGCGACCAATATTTCTTGTCTTACTCAAAATTTACTGGTGTTATTTTTGAATTTACGTGACTAAACTTTAACAAAGCACGATGCAATTACTATTTATCCTGTATATAATTTCGACACTTCTATTAAAACCAATAATTTATGTTTACTTTGTAATTTTGAGTTTTATGAGACGATTCTATCACTGGTTATTTGTTACTTGCATGGTGCTTATTTTCATTTCTTCCAGAGGCATCATTATAATTAATATGCCTGCTCTCTGAAAAAGAGCTATCAGTGTATCGTTGCTTTCATATCTACTACCAGTTTGCTCACACATAAAACCTTTTTCATTTGTTGACAGTGAGACTGTCAAGTTTGGACATGTCACCTTTTTCTGGAATGGGAATCGATCTGGGTGTTTTGACCCAACTATGGAAGAATATGTCGAAATTCCAAGTGATTCGGGAATTACATTTAATGTTAAACCCAATATGAAGGCCTTGGAAATTGCTGAAAAGGCAAGAGATGCTATCCTCAGCCGCAAGTTTGACCAGGTAGAGAAATATATCAGCTATAAGATGGAATGGTTGGTTTTCAGTTTTATGGTTCGCACCATTCACTAGTCTGTGATTATAGGTTCGTGTCAACCTTCCTAATGGAGATATGGTGGGTCATACTGGTGACATAGAGGCCACGATTGTCGCATGCAAGGCTGCTGATGATGCTGTCAAGGTAGCATTCCAGTTATGCTTTGACATTCTTTTTCATTTAATTTGCGTAGTGTAAAGGAATTTCTTTTGGTTATCAAATAGTTTGCTTATGTCCAAACTTGTTTGTATTACTATTACCTTTTCTGCTCTTAGATTTTGCACTTTAAAACTTGCAAAAAGAAATGCAACCAATATACTGAGTTAATTTGGACCTTGATTTTTATTTCTCGTGGGGCTTCTATTCTGATTTTATGCATTTTTTAGCATTTTAAAAATTCAAGATTGATTCAGAAATTGTTTTGTGAATTTTCGAAATGCATCCTTAATTTGATCTCGGCTAGTCATGAAATCATATGTGTCAGTTAGCCCCTGAATATTATTATAGAAAAGAGAAGGAAATGTCAAAGTTTTCCTAATGATGGACTGGAGCTCTAATGCCGTTGTTTTCACTTGATATGAAATTGTTTTAGTTTCATTTGTTATAAAATACAAATCCTTTCTGAATATCTTGGAAAATGAATCAAGTAAGGCACTGTTTACCTCAAATAACTTGACTTTCAGTGGTTCTGAAACAGGCAAAATTTAGGGTCTGTCAGTTTCCCCCTAGTGTTTTTAAAAACAAAAACATAAAAGGGGAGGCAAAAAATATGTTTGCTACTATTATTTTTGTTTTATATTTTTAGAAACTGTTGTTACTTTTTGTGAAAAAGTGAAGCAAACTTTGCTTTCACCTTTTTTATTAAAAAAAAGATCAAGTTTTTAAAGCAAAACCACCCTTCTTAAGATCATCTCCACCACATTTGCTGCCACCGCCTTTGTCACTACCATCTGTTGCATCACTATCGCTACCACCATTGCTGCCATGACCACTTCCTCAATGGCCACCTCCGCCTCTGTTGTTGCCACTGCACTGCTACCGCCGCGCCGCCGCCACCAGTGCTGCCACTACCATGTTCACCATCAAAGTTTGGAAGAGGGGCTTTTTATATTTTTTTTATGTTTACAGAAATATAAATAATTGGCTACACCAAAAATGTCTATATTTTAACTTTTTTAAAAGAAGAAGAAGCAGAATTACTGTTTTTCAATTTTTGAAAATGGGATCCAAATGCAACCTTATTTTCTACTTAGAGTTTTTTTGTTTTGTTCAATGTTTGGAAGTCTATTTATTGGGGTCTGAGGTTGCAATAATGTTCAGGCTTGATATGTCTGATGGCACTTTACCTTTTGAACACTGATTAACCACTCTTTAACTAGTTTCCCACTACTGAATCAATACAGAGCCCTTGTTTATCTGCCTTATTTTCTTTTTGAACCAATAACTATTCAATATTAAGTTAGTTTTCAATGTGATGCATAGTTTTACTGTTTGCTGTCTACTTTTGCTGAAGTAACGTCAGATCCTTCCCTACTAGTAGCAAAACTTTTCCTTATCAAGAACCTGTCATATAGGTATTTGACTTTATTTCGAGTTGAGTAGAATGCTCTTATTCATAAGAACTCAATGCTTTTTTCTACAGATGATTCTGGATGCTATAGAGCAAGTGGGTGGGATATATGTCGTCACTGCAGATCATGGAAATGCTGAGGACATGGTAAAGAGGAACAAATCCGGTCAACCACAACTTGACAAAAATGGGAACATTCAAATTCTCACTTCCCATACTCTTCAACCAGTAAGTATACTGAAAGATCTTTTCATCTTCAACAATAACAATAACTTTTTTTGATCTTTTAGTATAATCTAATGTACATATAATAAAATATTTAAATGTTGAAGTTGGCTATAGTCTGGACACTAGCTGTTTTTGTTTAAAAACAATTTGAGGTGCTCTGCTAGTTAGACTCGAGCTGTGCAGGCAGGCGAGATTGTTGTAGGAGATCGTGTGCACATGTTTGTAGATTGCCACGTAGGCTTCTGCTTGTCTAAATGAAGTGTTAGAAGGTGATTGTGATGTCTTGATGGGAGACTCTTTGCAAAATTTCGGCATGTGTTTTGCATATCATGTAACAAGTAGCAATGACTGGTCACAACCTGCAGTGCTGTGGCTGGGGCATTTTTATCAAATTAAAATGTTGGTGGTCGATTGCCTTCACAGAGTGGATCTGAAACATCGTGTATTCTAACAAAAAGCTTGCATTAGTAAATAGACAAACCTGTGCAGCTTTAGGTTTCTTTTTTTTTATATAGTCAATTTTTTAGAGGCATTTATAGGTCATGGAAGCTGGATCTGGACAACAGTATTAGTATCTATAGCTCAAATTCCTATTTAGAGGTCATGGAAGCTGAATCTGGACGGCAGTATTTGGATCTATAGCTCAAATTCCTACTACAGGTATATTATGGATAGCTTGACCTAGATGGCCTTTTCCTGGACTTGAACATGATGGATTTCAAAGGATGATATAGAACATGTGCATTTGAAGGTGGGAAGCGTTTGCTACATCTCCTGGTAATTGGAGAACATAATGAGTCACATTTTTATCAGCATTAGAAGACCAGATAACATTGGAAGAGATTGCAAAATGAGTACAGGAGGTGAACTTAAGAGGGATAATGTTGTAGATTACATAAAATAACAGATCAAAGACAATCAAATTGGCAGTCTGGGACATCAAATGCCAGAGATCTTTGCTTCTCTTTCTTCTGTGTCAGTGCCCCACCGACATTGGGGGACACCTATTCTCCAAGTAGATATAAGTTGCATTTATCAATATCATGGTTCTCTTATATTATGGTAGTCTTAAATAAATTTGTTGCAGTTGTCGTTTGGTAAGCTTTTGAGATCAATTTACAACAGCATTTGTAAACTTGCTCTCGATTTACTTCCATTACCCTTTCCTCCTATTTGAATATGATAAATCTCACCCATGCTATGCAGGTTCCCGTTGCCATTGGAGGCCCTGGTCTTGCACCTGGTGTCAGATTCCGGAAGGATGTACCCAGCGGTGGCCTTGCCAATATTGCTGCTACTGTTATGAATCTCCATGGTTTTGAGGCTCCTAGTGACTATGAGCCAACCCTCGTTGAAGTAGCTGACAATTGAATGCAACATCTAATGGTAACTTAACGCCGGTGTTATATTGCTCCATTCTTGAGCCTGGCGCAAATTCTGCCGCCAATACTTGTTTGCGCAGAAAAGATGTCTAAATAATTTCTTTTGTGAGACTTATTATTTTTGTGAGCAACAATAAAAGGTTTTAAGAGAGTTACAATTTTACCCCCGTTTCCTACAGGAAGCTAATTATAGTGTGGGGGTTCTCCCACCATGATTCTCCATGAGCATGTCTTAAATGCCATGTACTTAATGGGAAGCTATTTAACTTGAAATAGGTTATGCATTTTCTGTTATCATGATTGTCTTTTTATGCTTACCCTTTTTATGTTTGTATTTTTTAAAACTCTTACGGTTGCATGCTTAATCCTGTCAAAATTTGAAGCTTAATGTTGTTAATTCTCAAACAGCAGTGGTTCTTTCTGCAGTTCGTGTGATTCCATCACCGTCAGCTATTACCATGTATTGGTGGGTTGAATTCTTTGCTGCGTTTGTTATGGAGTTGAAATTTGTTTTGATTTGCATCAACAGCCTTTGATAGGATGATGAAGACATACAAGCTAGGAGCAGATGTTGATGGCTGCAGCCTAGATTTACTATTGGGCTGGGCCTGTTGGAATCAGTGATGTTGATAGTATTCCACCATCTCTCACTCAACCATGGATCCAAAATTAAGAAAAGAGTAAATTACGAAAACCTCTCTAAGATTAGGAGTAAATTATATTTAAACCTATACTTATGTTTACTTTTATCTAAGATTTTAAACCTTAAATGTTAGTGAAATCATTAATCTTATATGAAACCTAAATGCTACATCATAAATTTTTTTAAAAATAATCAAAATAACCTTAAGTGATATAACAGTCATCTAAAGACAAAAAAATATGTATCCTCTTCTACACTCAAGGGTAATTTTATTTTTTTATATGAGATAAATGATTTTTTAACACCGTTAATTTAATTGGATGTAAGTATAGGTTTTACAAACTATTAAGTATAAATGTAATAAACGTAAAATTCAAGGAAGGTTTTATAATTTACATAATCTTATTATGTTGCTAAAGACAGATTGGAAGTTAATATAGGGTCTTTTAAAGCCAACCCAAATTTTTGATTTGGGCGGATAGGTTATTTTAAGAATTTTCCTTATCCAGCATTAGAATAATAGAATAGATATATAGTAAAATTAGAAAGAATAAAATAAGAGATGATCATATTAAAGCATCTGCCGGATATACACAAATTAAGGTAAAAGTGGTTGAAAATCTATGGTATAAATATTAAGATAGATATATAAGAAGGCTTCAGGAAACAAGGATACTTTGCTTTGTGTTCAGGCAGGTAAGAAGAGGGGAAGATAGAGATGGCTCTATTTATGAATATGTGATGAATGAGAATCCAAAAAGTTGACTCGAAAAAGTTGGAAAAAGCCAGGCCAGATGGTTATTGTAGATGGTTAGACATTTAGTCAAAGCTGGGATATTCACTCAATTGTTTTGTAAACATTTTTTTTCTCGATGCAGATAATTTAAGTTTAGACATCTAATCATTTCTTTCTATATAAAGCCAACTCAGCTCACAGCCCATGCATACTTGGGAGATATTGCAGTAAGATCCTTTTGGAGCTAACCATAGGCTATGTTTGTGATTGAAACCTTCCTCTAACGAGGGCATTATCACTAACCCTTTGTTCACTACGAAGGATTAATTAGAGGAAGCATTGATAGGGAAGGAAAGATGGATAAGGGAGAGGATAGGTAGATCTTCCATCCAAGCTTGTGTCTGATGAAATATGTAAAAAATGGATGGGAATGATTCCTTCTTTATTTAGTGGAGAAGGAATGAGAGAGAGGATGGATGATATTTGTGTAATATTTTTACTAAACCATCCTTTGATAAAAAAGAGTGAAGAAGTTTTAGAATTTTGTCAAAAAAATTAACGAAGTATAATTTTGTTAATATAGAAACCCACCCCTCATATGCTTTATCCATCTTTTTGCATCCTCCCAATTTGAGAAGATGCAAATTAGTGGGACCAGGATAGATGAACAATCCTTCCTTTTCGTCCATCATTTCTAAGATTTTTTGAACCAAACAGTGGATGAGGGACATCCATCCTCCCCTTTATGACCCCAATCAAATACTAGATAAGTTTTAAATGGGGAATGGAAACCCTCGTGGGCATGTATTTAGTCACATCTAAGGCCAAGGATCTTAAATAATAATTTAAGGATAGCACTTTTTTGCAAGATTTTTAAACTCAATATGTCAGTTACTTAGTGACTGATCGAGTTCGAGATGAATGAATATCTCAATTTATCTTGGTCAATATGGCATTGTGGGAAAGCTTGGAAGGAATCGAGAAATTCTGATATCTCGATTAATAGTTTTGGTCCATGATATCAAAATCTTGACTAATGATAAATTCGAGATTAAAAAATATATTTAAGTATTAATTTTAAGATTTGTTAATTAAAAATTATTTAAAGATAATAAAAATGATTAAAAATATTAGACAATATGATTATACTGTGCTGATATCTTTGATTTTATTCGTTTATGTTGGCCAAGATAATAGAATCAAATACATTCATATATACATATATAGATATATGTATATATGCATGTATGTATATATATGTGTGTACATCATATCAGGAGATGTCAGATAACAATACAAACCGAGATCTCGGCAAAAATGAAAATCTTTCTTTTTGGATGAGATCCCTAAGTCATTGCAAGTGTATTTGTTGTATATGGCCATTCATAACTTGGTAATATTTATGTCAATGTTGGTGAATTTTTCTCTCCCTCTTCACAAAAAAAAAAGATGTAGCTACAATTGTCTTTTGCACCTTTATTTCATTATTTATATATTATTAAGCCACATTATAATTATAATACTGCTATTACAATTGTAATAGCGGCTCCATTATATATATGTTACCAAGTCTTATTATATCATAATTTGGGTATTAGAACTTTAATAGTGGCTGCGTCATCAGGATGTTATCAAGCCATATTGAACGTACCATGCATCAAAACTTTTTCCTCAGGAACATGAATCCTATATCCATTAGATTTTGCCCACACTCGCAAAGTACAACAGGCATATATTCACAAGTGATGTTATGGAAGCCTCTTGTGCATATAAAAGGCATTCTCCCACAGAGGAAGGTGTAGATTGGTCTCACCAATTAAAATTAGCATGAGAGGTGGTTGATTGTTGAGTTGCCATCCTAAAATTGGTGGATCTAAGCAACTTTTCATGTGCATTTGGCTGAACATTTCTCTATCTCTATATATGTAGCTGCTATTATAGAAATAATATCGTATTTTAAACCCTGTTTTTTTTTAAAAAAAAACTAGTTTTGAGATATTACTTTTTGTTATTATTGCTTCTTAATTTAACATTACCTTATTAGTATTGTTATATTGTGATAACAATTTCATTACAACCTTGCTTGCACTTACATACTCAAAACATGCAAACTCTTCTCATAATTTCCGTTAAAAACAAAAAAAATAACTATTATCATGAGAATGGAATCGCTATGGTTTTGTTATCCGTTAATATTTTTTCAAACATACAAGAACGAAGAAAAGAGGGGAAAAAAACCCATACGTTTTCTTCGTTCCCTCTCTACTTATCCGTTACCTTTCGCCCCCAAACGGCTCCCATTATTTCAGCCAAAAAAAAAAAAACGGCTCCCATAACCGCGTATCCCACGCAACGTTCTTCTCACCGCTAAATCGCCCCGGGTCCGACAAAAGATGAGAGAGAGAGAGAGAGAGAGAGAGAGGGGCGGGCATTTGAAATTTGAAAACACCACTCCCTAACGTAAACATAACGTCTCTTCTGCCCACGTGAATACGTGATATCATCCCCTCCCCCTCCCCTTCTCTCTCTCTCTCTCTCTCTCTCTCTCTCTGTCTCTCTCTCTCTCTCTCTCACTCTGTGGCCATGGCGTCCCTCACTCCGGGGGTCCTCGTGAAGCTCCTACAGTCCATGGATACCGACGCCAAGGTCGTCGGCGAGCACCGATCCGCCGTCCTCCAGGTCATCGGCATCGTGCCCGCCCTCTCCGCGTCCACCGCCGACGACCTCTGGCCCTCCCACGGCTTCTATCTCCAGCTCTCTGACTCCGCTTACTCCACCTATGTCTCCCTCTCCGACGCCGACGCTGACTCCATCCTGTGCAACCGCCCCCAGCTCGGCCAGCTCGTCCACGTCGACCGCCTCCACTTCGCCCACCCGGTCCCCCGCGCCTCCGGCGTCCGCCCCCTCCCCGGGCGCCCCCAACCCTTTCTTGGTTCTCCCGAGCCCCTCGTCGCCCGATCCGATCCCTCCCGCCGCGGCTTCGTCATCCAGCCCGCCTCCCATGCCGACGCCGGCCCTCCTCTTATCCCCTCCTCCTCCTCCTCCCTCAGATCCAACCCTTTTCCCGAGGGTAATACATTCGGTGAAGAAGGAATGGTTTTTGCTTCCAAGGAGAACACGGGCGGCGAGAAGAGAACGGTTTTTGCTGCCAAGGAGAACGTCGTTGGTGCCACCGCCAAGACCGCCGGAGAATCGGCCGCCAAACGACGCTTCTCATCGCCGGCCGGAGCCAAATTAGCGGCAAGGAAGAGCGGCGGCGGCGGTGGGACAGGGGAGCAGAGGGACCCCTCCCCTGCTGTGGGACAGGGAAAGGCGGGTTCGAGGTCATCGTCCCCTGCCTTGGGCGGAGCAGCGAGAGGGGGTTCAAGGTCATCGTCGCCGGTCCCGTCCAAGTGTATCGTGCCGAGCCTGGTGGCAGCGAAGGAGGAGAACAGGAGAGTGGCGAGGGAGCCAGCCATTATAGTGCCATCGAGGTACCGGCAGCCCTCGCCAGTGGCAAGGAAGGCGGCAGTGTCACCCATGGGGAGGAGGGGCTCGATGTCTCCCGGGAGGAGGCTCTCAGCCGGGCTGAAGGCATCGCCAGCTGCTGGAGAGGGTGGTGGGGGTAAGAAGAAGGTGGGGATAGTGGTTGCAGGGATTTCAAAGGTTTCAGATGCGCTGATGGGGTCCGTTAAATCAGTCAGGAAGAGCTGGGATGATTCGGCGGCGAATACTGTGGTGTCTTCGGAGCTAAAGGAGAAGGGAGGGTCGAAGAGTAAAGTAGACAAGGAAGCTATTTTGAGAACCCAGGTAATTGAAATTTCTCTTGTTCTGGTTTGGGATCGGCTCCTTCTGCAAAACAGCTCTATTCATTTCTTCCTCTTACCTGTTTTCCTGGTTCATATTTATTTTTTATTTGCAGTTTGATTTTAATGCATTGCTTTGATCAGACTAGGATGAGAAAATTCATTTTTATTTTTTATATACGTTTCATATCTAATTCGATGTTTACTTACAGAAAAATTGTTGATGAAATCATTTTTGTTCATTGATATGGATTCATTTTTTGAGAGAAGCGGAACAAAATGAGGAAATTTGCGGCTTCTGAAATTAATCTAAATAACATTCATATGGACTCCTAATTCACTAGTCTCTTAATATGACAATCAAATGCAATTACTCTGGTCACCAATTCACAAATCTCTTTAATTTGGCAAATTAGGTAAACATCTGCTAAAATATCCTTGTCAAGAGCGTCAGATGAAGTTAGTGGTTATACTTGGAAGTAAAATAATAAGAATAATGGTACTCTGGAATAAGGATGAGAGATCTGCTATAAAGAAATGACATTTGAAGGGACATTTCAGCATACATAATAATATGTGATCCATGTGTTTGCAGGTTTAATTTTATTTCTGTAAGGTCATTCTAGATTGTTTCTTAGCTGGGTTTGATATGATTGTGTCCAAGTCACTTGAAATGACAATCAAATGCAATTACTTTGGTCACCAATTCACAAATCTCTTTTTTTTCGCGAATCAGGTGAACATCTGCTAAAATATCCTTGTCAAGTGCTTCAGATGAAGTTAGTAGTTATATTTGAAGCAAAATGACAATAATAATACTAATGGTACTCTGGAATAAGGGTGAGAGATCTGCTATAAAGAAATGACATTTGAAGGGGCATTTCAGCATACAAAATATTATGTGATCCTTGTGTTCGCAGGTTTAATTTTATTTCTATAAGGTCATTCTAGATTGTTTCTTAGCTGGGTTTGATATGATTGCGTCCAAGTCACTTGAAATGAGGTAGTTCAGCCCTGGCCACTTCTTCTCTGTACCCCTTGCTTTAGCCAAAGAATTGAAGTTATATCCCCATGACTTCTGAGCTAGAGAAGGATTGGTGTTTATAAGAACATTATTCTTAAATTTACCTAAGTGAGTTCCTCTGATATTACACCATACTACTCAAGGGGTTACGATGGGTGCACAGCAGAAATTTGGAATGGTAATCAAGGCATAATTCAGGTGTGGCAGACATAATAATACCGCTTAGGCAGGTTTTATTTTGAACATTGCAACTGAATGGGAACTGGAAAAAAGTCTAGATAAGTGGATTTTGCTGAATCTCAGTTTTCATGACATTTATCTGCATGTTGAATGTGCCATGCAGTAATATACTAACATAAACTTTCCAGAGTAATATGATTCCTCGAGTTTTTTATTTTTTGCTCATTCTTTCCAGCCTTTTTCACTCATCTTTTTCAACCTTATCCCTTGCAACTTAATCTATATGAATGCTGTGTCCTGCTTGTGCTTCCTGTTATTGCTCGTGCTCAATTTCTGCATGTGTCTTGTTTCTCTGCTAGTGCATCGTTGAAGTTCATGCTTGTGTGAAAAAGATGCTTTATGCCAACTGTATTACTATGATTTTAGGCTGCTATGTCGCGGAGAATCAGTGATGCTACTGGGGCACAATCTAATAATGAGGAATCATCTCCAAACGAAAAGCCTAAACCAATTAAGAGGATTGAATTAACGTCTGAATCAGAGAAGCCAAGCTGTGCCATCCCAAAAATTACAGTTCATGACCGCAAGTGGACCGATGGCAGCATCCCTTTTGATAATGTCTCCGATAACCTTGCAAAGCTTGGAAAGGTATAAAGCTGCTAGCCCCTGGCATATGCTTCCAAGATCTTATGCATATATGTCAAGATTGTTCTTTTTCATCAAATCACCAGCCACATTGTCAATGTGAATTACAAGTTAAAATTTCTGCCTTTCGCAAATGCAGGAGGCTCTTCAAAGGAGGAACATTGCATCCATAGCTGCAGCTGAGGCTCTGGAAGAGGCCTTGGCTGCTGAGTCAATTATCAGGAATCTGAGGTGATTATCCCTCTTTTCTTATGTTGAAAGTGTTTCAACCGTTTCCCTATTAGTATCAACTATCAACAGCTGATTCCATGACATGTTTCCTTTGGCAGTATGTTTTCCGATCTTTGTTCTTCATCAAAGGCCGGTAACCCTCGACCCACAATTGGCCGGTTCCTATCCATATACAATGATGTCCTGAAGTGGAATGCTATTGCTGAAACTCTTGCTGCTACTCGCAAAAGCAATGGACCTAATGACATCACATCCATTCAGCAAAGCAAATCAGCCTCTATCTGGGTCGAAGCAGCGTTAGCCACAGATCTTGAAGTTCTCCATTTGCTAAACAACGGTACTGAATGCCTATCAAAACAAAAGGGTGCGGAAAAACCTATAGTTCCCTCTATGGATCCTCCAAGAATGAGCATGTCTAAGAGGAATCCTCTTGGAAACCCTGCCAGGAGCCACTCAAAGGCTCTGACTAATGCCACAACCAATATGTGGACTAGAGGGTATGGCTTGGATGAAACAGTTGACCTTGCTAAAGCTCTCCTACATGAGATGCAGGTTTGGTTTCTGAAGTTTGTGGAAGAAGCTTTGGATGTTGGCTTCCGTTTGTTTGGGCAGTGTCCAGATGATGGCAAAAAAAATTCTTACAAGGACAATGGTAAAGTTGCAGCAGTTCTATCACAGTTGAAGCAGATCAATGATTGGTTGGATGGAGTGGGGAGGATGCCTGAGGAGGAGATGTTGAAGGAGAAAATTGAGCGCTTGAAACGCAAGATATATGGTTTCGTTATTAGTCATGTGGGGTCTGCGTTTGATGCCTCGGTTTCACTTTCAAAGGCTTAATGACTCTTTATATTTGCGCCAAGCAGTACATAACCTCTTGTTATGATTAAACATGGATGAAAAATCTTGTTAGAGACATGCAACTCTGTTCCATTGTATCTGTGTTTATCTATTCTGATTAGTTGATGAATTACCGTTAATTGTTTTGGAATAAATAGAAAACCTTTTAGGGCAGAATCATTGTGTCTGTGGCTTATAGGCTTCTGTCAAGTTGCACCTGTGTAGAAGTATTTGTGCATAGAAGGAAGGTTCATTTCTTTGGCAAGCAGCAAGACAGGAAAACATCTTTGGATATTTAAGATTCAATAGAAATTCGCAAACGAGAAACAGTAAGTGATCTTTTTTGGAAGATGAGGGAAATGTGTCAGATATAAACTCGAACGACGGACCATCTAATAAGCGTTAGAAGTCTTAACCGATGTTCTTAAAACCGGTGGTCTGTCCAGTCTGGCTCAAAGATTATTTTAAAAATGGTCAAAATTTGGTCAAATCTTGGAGAATCTGATGAGCCGTCAGACCGGCCAGTCCGATCCGGTTTGACATTTTTGTTGAACTCAAAAACTCAAATTTCTTTTTAAGTCGAAACGAAAAAAAAAAAAAAAAAAAAAAAAAAAAAAAAAAAAAAACGGGAAAGCCTAAGCGGCCGCCGGCTTTTTTTTTTTTTTCTCCAGCTAAAACCCCTCTATTCTCTCCTTCTCCCCTTTATTCTCTGGTCTCCGGCGGCCCTCCTTCTCCGATTGTCTTCTCTTCGACGGCCAACAACGACGGAGGTGGCGGATGCAGGTGTAGGCGAGGCCACCGTTGGGGATTCGGTCGACGTCAAAGCTCGGCTCAAGTCTGGCCCCGCAGTCTTCCGGCGTGAGGGCCGGTGGGGGGCCTCCAAGGGAGTTCTCTCTCTCCGCGTGCTCAGAGAGAGAAGTAAGATGTACGGAGGGAAGCCACCAGTCTCACTGATTTCAATAATTTCAGAATAAATTTTGATTTCACAAGAATCTCCAGATTTTGAAAGTAGGATGTAACGTACTAACGGTCATGCGCGCGAAACACCATAATGGTCTTTTAAGCACTCTCAATATATCTGATTTGAGAACTTCCCCGAGTAGCAAAGTGGGGAAAGATTAGTTCCATGAATCTTAAATCCAATTCAAATTTCAAAAAAAGCGACCGTTAGAGCCGCTCTCTCTTGGGAAAAAATTATTGAGGGATCATGGCCACATGGTTTATAACAATAACCTTTTTTTTTTTTTTCTTGGGCCTTCTTTTTAAGCCCACATGCTACTCTCCTGTTTATCTTCAGAAAGAGCTGAAAATTATTTAATGGATCAGATCCAGCGGATCAGTTTAAATCCGCGGGGACGTGGACCATGATTATGAACCCCGGGACCCGATCCATCCCTCCAGAGAGCCCACCCTCTCTCTTGTCCTAGAGGCCAACCGCCGCTTGCAGTCTTGCTTTTCCCTCCTCTGCCTCCATTTCAAAACCCCATCACCTCACTCACTCTATATAAATCTCCGATCTCGATCTAGGGTTTCTATTGTTTCTCTTCTCTCCTCAAGGATTGAATCGAAGGACCGATCGTCTAGGGTTTTGCAGAGCGGAGGCGGAGGATTCGCTTTGGAGAGCGAAGAGAGATGGAGAAGTACGAGAAGCTGGAGAAGGTCGGGGAGGGGACGTACGGGAAGGTGTACAAGGCGAAGGACAAGGCGACGGGGCAACTTGTGGCCCTCAAGAAGACCCGCCTCGAGATGGACGAGGAGGGCATCCCTCCCACCGCCCTCCGCGAGATCTCCCTCCTCCAACTGCTCTCCCAGAGCATCTACATCGTCCGGTTCGAACGCCCTAATTTCTTTATCTCATTTCGATTCAAGATCTTTCTCTTCTCCCTTTCTCTCTCTTTTTTTTTTTAATTCAAATTTGTTTCTTTTCTTTGGATTTTACGTTTTGGTTTCTAGATTGCTGTGTGTGGAACATGCGGTCAAGAGTGGGAAGCCCCTTCTTTACCTAGTGTTTGAGTATCTTGACACCGATCTCAAGAAGTTCATCGATTTCCACCGGAAGGGCCCAAACGCCAGGCCTCTCCCACCGTCCGTTGTTCAGGTGTGTAGTATCTTTTTCTCTTGTGACTTTTGTTTGTCTTGGAGCGGAATTACATGGTAGAGCGATAGGTGTTTTGGTTGGAAACCATAATTGACTGCAGTTTCTGGGAATTTGAGTGGATCTTTGGTTCTTGGTGCGGTTGATAAATTCAGTTTGCTAAATGTAAGGAGTAATTGAGGGATTCATTCAATCTATTTTTAGTGCTTCTCCTGTGATTGTTTTGAGGTGACATCTCTGTTCCCGGTTTGTGAATGGATCATAACCGGCCTTTTGTCCAGATTTTTGGTTTTCAGTCATAACTTGCTATAACTTTTACCAATATGCGGTGAAATTCTTATAGATGATAGCTTTTGAAGGTTACATCTTGCCTTTTGGAGTTCGAGTTAATTTTCATCCATTACAACGATTTCAATGAGCAATTCTTTTTATTCTTTTACCCCCTTATTCTGCAATTCATGCATGCTGGTAAGTTCTTTTTTGGTTTTTTATGCAGAGCTTTTTATATCAGTTGTGCAAAGGAGTTGCCCACTGTCATAGCCATGGCATGCTTCACAGGTTAGATTCTCCTCTTGATTCTGTTTTTAAAAAATCATTTATATGGAAAGGAGCAATTATCTGATATATGATGTTCTGCCATGAAAACAGGGATTTGAAACCTCAAAATCTTTTGGTTGACAGAGAGAAGGGCATTTTGAAGATTGCTGATCTTGGGCTAGGAAGAGCCTTTACGATCCCTCTTAAGAGCTACACCCATGAGGTCTTGCATTATCAGCCTTATCTAATTTTTCTTATCAAGAAATCAACTTCCACCAAGTCTTGAGATTTTTCTGGTTGCATTTGCTGACAATGATGCATTTTGGTTAATTATGCTAGTTGGATTTATGCTGAATTAGAGAGTTTCTTCTCATTTGTAGATTGTCACACTATGGTATAGAGCTCCTGAGGTTTTGCTAGGAACCACCCACTACTCAACTGGAGTTGATATGTGGTCTGTTGGATGTATATTCGGTATGTTAGATAATCATTTTTTTTTGTTACTTCCATCAAATATTATTTTAGTTACTTAATTTCACCTGTTCAAAAATCTGAGGAAAGATAATACCTTTACTGCATCTATTTTTACTACTAAATATTATGCCATGCCACACCCTTAGCATGAAGTTGGACGTGCAATTTAGCTACAACTGAACTGTTATTATTCAAAATGGTAGTTTGCTTTAGTTTTGAAATTGCAAGAGTATGTGTTCTAATCAAAGGTCCATTAAATTGACCTTCTTGTACACTTTATTTTGGTTTGGAAGATGTGAACTTTAAATTATGGATCACAATTGTTCTTGAACTATGCTCCTATCCTTTCCTCTCCCATTTCATTTAAATCCAAATTATGAGCATTAAGCTTAAATGCTTGATCACTTTTTTTCCATTGTCACTCTTGTTGCTACTCTTGGCGTCTGATAACATCATTTTGGCTAGATGAATCTTACTTTCGGGTGAGTCTAAACCACATGAATGGTTTTCTATTCTCAAATTTGGGGATTGCCACGATGCATTTTCACATTTTTTTTTCAAAAAGTGGGATTAATCTTAGCCGTTCATTGTATGGGGTTATTATTAAAAATTTAGGTTAAATTGGTATCCATCTAGTTATTCTCTCAACTCCAAACCACCAGCACCCGACTCATTTGCCGTAATCCTATGCCCCACCAACCTCCCTCACTGACTTCTCCCATCCTACATGTCCTCTATCGACTCCTCCCATCCTACACCCTCCACCGCCCTTGGCTCATTGGCCTTTGACCCTAATCCCTTCTGCTTTTGTTGTGGCCCTAATCTACATCCTTCGAAACATCGGTGGCTTCCTCCCCACCACCTATTAATCGTAGCTTCCCCTCCCTTCCAACACCCTCATCAACAATAGAAACGCCATCCAAGAAAGATGAAATTGTACCAATCAACAAGGAGAGGTTCGCCGCCAATTCTTTGCTCCCTAGGGCTTTTCTTCCGTTCTCGAACTCCGCATTGTTCCCCTGAAAGAGGAGGCTTCTAGGTATATATAGGCCAGGGCTTGAAGGCTAATTTCAATTTAGAGCAATTCTAGCTGAACCTAAATTTGGGACAACAATAGTAGGGCAACTTATGTGGCATGATGACATGTATATCTAGTTGGATTTGTGAAAATTAGAGTTTTTTTTTGAAAAGAAAGAGAGGTTCGGTTGCTTCATCTTCTCCATCTCCATGTTGAGATGGAGGAACCTCATCGCAGATTCATCACCACCCCTCTCCTTAGAAGTGACACCCTGGCCACTTCTAACCACAATCAGGTTATCACAACGTATCATTTAAAACAAGGGACATCCTTATTTTACTCATAAATATCAAATTTAGTTAATATATAATTTGAAACTGTTTCAGAGTTTGCATGCTTTCTACAACTGGCTGTCAACCTAACCTCAACCCTCAACCTTTTTCATTCCAGCTTGCATGGGCATCCATTGCATAAAACCTGAAAAATCAATCTTACGAAAATAGGTCTTCCTTGTTTTATAAAAAATCAAGTTTACAATTCCCTGTTTCAAATAAACTTACAGAGAGACAATCAGACAAACTATTAGATACTTTTAGAGAATGATGGAAGATTGTTGCATGACTTGATTCAGTATGTCCTTCGGAGCTACAACAACTCCAATCTCTTATTCATGTATTTGTTGATGCAGCTGAAATGGTGAGGAGACAAGCACTTTTTCCTGGTGACTCAGAATTGCAGCAATTGCTTCACATCTTCAGGTTTAGTGAAGAAAAACAGAATCTTTTCCCCTTTACATTAATGATAAATCATATTTTCTATTGTGTTTGTGACTTTGTTACTGTGTAATACCAAGTTTTGGAATTAATTGTTTCAGAAATATTAACAACAGTTAGGCTGAATCATAACATTCTATATGTAAATTTGTTGGTCCATGGAATTTATTACCAAAGATTGATTATGTTGGTTTTTAGGCTAGTCATGTTTACACGAGTTGTTTCTTTTTACCTTCCTCTTTTAAGCCTTCCATGTAAAATTTCACTGTTTTTATCCATTCCTCTGGTTTAATGAACTTATATGTTTTAAAGAACAAGATTTTTGAATTTTGGAATATGTCAATCTAGATTTAGTCTATCACTTTTTCTTCAAAATACCCTTGACCTTCTTTCCTAGTGTCTACTTCCTTTTTTTCCATTCTTCTAATGATAAATTTTGCATATTCTCCTCCACCCATTTTGCGAGGGCCCGGTCCATTGACTGGCCGCTCACGATTGGGCTAGTGGGTCGGCCCAAAGTGGCCAGCTCGAGGAAAAGGTGGAGGAGGACTCTGGCTGGGAGTCTCCTTCCTCCGTCATCCGATCACGATCGTCCCAATCGCAATAAAAAACGGGCAATTCAAGGCAAGTCCAACAAGAACTCTTGCCTATTTAAGATTCCTCATCTTCTCCTCCTTAAGATTCATCAAAGAATAGGCTAGGAATCCTTTGGTTTAAGTTTTCTTCTCCGAGCCTCCTCAAATCGTCGCCGAAAAGAAAGGCCGTCGGAAGCTCGTCGGACCAAGGTGAGAGTTCTCCGCTTTCTTTCCTTTCTTTCTCAAGCTTCTAGCCATTATTCTTGGCCTTTTTTGAGCCGGCAATTGTCGGATTTGCATTCAAAACAGGGTACCCCTGTTTCGAATCTCTTTCTCCCATTTTCCGACCACCGCCGCTATCGGCACTCGTCGCTGAAACTCTCAGCCTCTCCCTGCACTGACCTCTAGTTAGAGCCCTAGCCGTTAGTGAGCGAATTGGGACCCAAGATCGACCGAGCCACAACCTCTTGTTCAGCCCTGTTTGTGGGCTAAATCCGATCGGCCACCCGCCGCCATCGGCCGCCACCGCCGCCTACTGCTACTCCGCCGGACCATGACCATGGCAGCCACCAGCCCACCTCCCTTTCTCCCCTATTTACCGAGAAAAAGAAGAAGAAAGAAGAAAAGAAGAGGAGAGAGAATCATCCCTTTCTTTCTCTCTTATTTTCTCTCTCTTCTCTATACTTCCCTCCCTTTAATTTCTCTCTCCTCTCTTTACTTTCTCTCTAGAAGGTCTAAGGAACCCATTATCCGGTCCTATCGACCTGATCTACGAATCTGAGTTGACCCAGTAAATGGCTCTGGTTCCGCCCTGGTGCCCAGGCTGCCTACTGAACCGATTAACCCAACCTTGTTGAATATCCTTTAAACCTTCATTGATGAATCATGTTGGTTAACCTTAGCCCTAATCGAGTCTATGCTCTAGGATTTGTTGATCGAATCGCTCAGGCCTGACCCATCTGGAACTGCCTAATACTGTCACTCGACCAATTATCCTTTTTATTTTAATTCAGATAGAAATTAATTTCGCTTTTAATATTTTTGATAGGATTAACTAAATCGCCTAGTGAAGTTTGACGGCCTAAGACGAAAGAGGTAAGTAAATCTTATACTTCTTACTAGTTTTCGAACTTGAAAGTAGATCTTGCACTCCTTATGATCATGTCTTCCATGCATAAAATATGCGTGTAGAAATATCATGTTTTTCTTAAAATTATGGATCAGCATATGTGTTATAAAAATTATGCTTTATTATGAAAAATAATTTTATGAATGATTTGATGAAAATAGCTTTGTTATGAAATATGAATCTGATAATGCCGTTTAGTATTTTTTTATCTATTTATATGTATATTTTAAGAAAAAAGATATAAGCTTTTTAAAGACTCTCAAATAGTTATGTATGATCCCTTGAATTGAAAAAATCGGCACCTGAAGCTCGCATCCATACAATATTGGCCACGCCAACGGGTATAAAATTGGCATACGAAACATGAATCTATGTCGATTACGAATACGGGCCCTATCACGGGTATAAAGTAACTGTAGCATGAATATCCATGAGCAATGTTTTGAACTTTGATATGCTAAATAGCAAAAGAATAATTTATTTATTTATTTACAAAATGAACTTAGAACTATGTTTATGATATACGAATGATTTATGCATATATGATTTGCTTTATTACTTGTTTTAATATACGGTACTATGAAATACTTATTTTGTAACATCATTTATTTTTCTTAAATGATGCATTGACATGAAAGACTTATGCCTGATCCGATAAGATAGTGAAAGGTTCACTTACTCAACTGTGTTGCTCATCTATCTCTATTTTTTATTTTTCTCTCTCTAAGTGAATAGGATCAGTAGGGATGAAGCTTGGTCCAGGCTTGGAGTTTGCACTAGCAAGCTTGGCAACCTATATAGCAGAGCAGAACTTTAGTTCTTTAGTTGATTATGAATTTGTAGTTAGTAATTTTCTAAATAGTAAAGATTATGGGTTTGGTATTTATGTTTGGATTTAGATGCTCTGAACCAATATTGGTTTTTATTTAATGGATAATAAAATTAGATTTTTATTTATTCTATTATATTTGAGATGGAATTGAAAGCTAAATGTAATGTTGGCTTTGTGTTATCAAGGGCCGTAACATGAAGCCAACATTACATTTAGCTTTCAATTCTATCTCAAATATAATAGAATAAATATAATCCAATTTCATTATCCATTATATAAAAACCAATATTGGTCCAGAACGTCTAAATCCAAACTTAAATACAAAACCCATAATTCGTACTATTTAGAAAAAACTCTAATTACAAATTCATAATCAACTAAAGAACTAAAGTTCTGCTCTGCTATATAGGTCGCCAAGCTTGCTAGCACGAACTCCAAGTCTGGACTATTCTTCGTTCCTATTGATCCTATTTATCTAGAAAGAGAAAAAAAATAGAGATAGATGAGCGACACAGCTCAGTAAGTAAACCTTTCACTATCTTACCAGATCAGGCATAAGTTTTTCATTTCAATGTATTATTTAAGAAAAATAATAGATGTTCCAAAATAAGCATTTTATAGTACCGTATATTAAAACAAGTCATAAAGCAAATCATGCATGCATAAATCATTCGTATTTCATAAACACATTTTCAAGTGTATTTTGCGAATAAATCATTCTTCTGTCATTTAACCATATCAAAGTTTACAACATTGCTTACAGATATTCGTGCTATGATCACTTTATACTTGTGACAGGCCCGTGTTCATAATCGATATAGTTTCATGTTCCGTATGTCAACTTTATACTCGTTGGTTGGGCCAGTGTTTGTATGGATGCTAGCTCCGGATGTCGATTTTTTTAATTCAAGGAATTATATATAGCTATCTGAGAGCCTTTAGAAAGTTTATATCTTTTTCTTAAAACATACATATAAATAGATAAAAAAAATATTAAATGACATTGTCAGATTTATATTTCATAACAAAGCTATTTTCATCAAATCATTCATAAAACTATTTTTCATAATAAAGCACAATTTTTATAACATATATGCTGATCCATAATTTTAAGAAAAACATGATATTTCCACAAGTAGATTTTATGCATGGAAGATATGATCATAAGGAGTGCAAGATCTACTTACAAATTTGAAAATCTAGTAATGAGTATAATATTTACTTTTCTGTTTTGTATTAGACCGTCAAACTTCACTAAGCAATTCAGTTAACCCTATTAAAATTATTAAAAGCGAGATTAATTTCTATTCAAATTAAAATAAATAAGAAAAGAGACAGTTGATCGGGTGACAGTTCCGAGTGGGTCAGGCCTGAGCGATTTGATCAACAAATCATAGGGCATAAACTCGATCAGGGCTAAGGTTAACCAACATGATTCACCAATGAAGGTTTAAAGGATATTCAATAGAGTTGGGATGATCGGTTCAGTAGGTAGTCCGGGCACCAGGGCGGAACCAGAGTCAACTCAGATTCATAGATCAGGTCGACAAGACTGGATACTGGATTTCTTAGATCTTATAGAGAGAGAGGAGAGAGAAATTAGATAGAGAAGAGAGAGGAAATAAGAGGGATGGTTCTCTTTCCTCTTCTTTTCTCGGTGAACATGGAAGAAAGGGAGGTGGATTGGTGGCTGCTGTGGTCATGGTCCGATGGAGTAACAGTAGGTGACGGCGGCCAGCAAAGGGCGGCGGGGGCCGGTCGAATTTAACCCACTAATAGGGCCGAACGAGGGGTCGTGGCTCGGTTGATCTTGGGTCTTGAGGCTCGAAAAAGAATGGTTAAATTAGAGAATTTCTAGCCTATTCTTCAATGGATCTTAAGGAGGAAGATGAGGGATCTTAAATAGGCAAGAATCCTTGTTGGAATTGCCTTGAATCGCCGGTTTTTTCAGCTACGATTGGGACGATCACAATCGGATGAGAAAGGAGACTCTCAGCCGGAGTCCTCCCCCTTTCTCTCACATGTAGCGTGCGTGAGGAATCGGGCTAGCCACTTTGGACTGGCCCAATCATGTGCAGGCCGGTCAATGGACTATGCCCTCACACACTCCCTCACCATATTCACTTTACATTCCTAAATTTTGCTTAATAACATGTACTCTACAATATTTAATATTATATGATAAATGATCATTGATCAAGGTTTTCAACCTTGGTACTAAACCATGTACCAATAACTTATCAATACGAGTTGGGTCGGTTTGGCACACTTTTGTGACAACGCATGGTAGGCTATTGGAGGCGAGACCATCAGTATCATGTGTCAATACAATATTGTGTTGAGCCCAATACCATACTAGTTCCTCATCGGGTCGGTACAATACAACAAGCATCAGTACAAAAAACCTTGATACTAAATATTCATTTCTATCTAACTAAGCCTTTCTTTTAGAGGGCCGAAATCCACTTCTTGGAGGGCTAGAAGCTCTTTTGGATGATGATTCAGGTCCGTGGAATGGAATTTTTAAAAATTAATTTAAAATACTTTTGATTGCCATAATTATTTAAGTTGGTGCCTTTTTATTGTTATATCATGCAACTAAGAATTTTAAGTTTAACCTTGTGATAATGAGGACGATCTACTCCCCCTAATTATTTAGAGATTGATCAACCGTAAGAAGAAAGGAGAGTTGAACAAGAGTCAAAAATTGAAAAATTGTGAGATAGATGTTTTTTATGATCATATTGCGACTCTTCTTATGAGCTGTTGACTTGTTTATTTTGGATATTATGCTTGTAACATGGATGTTGAGAAATGTTGGTAAACATTTATTTTGCTATTATGATATTGGATATATGAGCAATGTATTGCCATTTTGTATCGGAGCGAACAAAGTCAAGCATTTATGTTGTTATTAGAATGAGAAACTACCCAATTTGCTATTATGGTATTCTATATTTACTTGGTAATCATCCATAAAAAATATTTATATTATCTAGTTAAAAATATAAAATATATAAATTAACAATATTTAATAATAACAATTTTTGAATATTGCAACAATATAATATAATATATTATATTATATCATATTAATCTTAATATACTATATAATATTATTAGATTATAATACTATTATCATTTAATAGTATTTTAATATTATATTAAAATAATAATAATATATTATTATATTCTTAATAATACTACTGTAATATAAACTATAAATATAATGTGCTATCTTAATAAATATAAAATTTATTATTTATTATTTTATTTAGATTAAATATCAAAATAAGTAATTTATAAATTAAGAGCGTTTGGTAGGACAAATAGTTAGACAACTTAAAATACTATGCAGCATCCTCTATTGTCGTTTCCTAATACTAAAAGTATATTCTCAGATTGATTATCAAATAGTTGTTAAAGTTCCATCTCACTTTAGAAATGTAGTCACCAAACTTCAAACAACTCTTTATAAAAAGTTGTACATTAAAAGATTTATAGACAAAAACTCTACTACCTACAGAAATGGTAGAGGCCCTAAAAATTTTACCATCTACAACAATCATTTTGTAGCAAAATGCTTTAAACTTCTTTTCTATCTTCATCAATCTCCCATCTGAAAAATTTTATATGTAAGTATTAAAAATAATTATGACCATCTTTACTATTTCATAGAAAAGACTCTTGTTTAATATGAGAGCGTCTAGTAACGGACCTTTTCTTCCCCTGTTATTGGACCGCCCTTTTTTGGCTGGACTCTTCGTGTAGAGAGAGGGCTATCTTTCAATAAAAGAAAAGGCATAATTAAGAAGGGAAATCTCCAATGTACTAACATTGAAAGTAGTCTATATCTCTCAAATCTAATATTATCCAAATTACACTTTCTAAGAGGGTAAGAATTTATATCTTTTATTTGGTGTGCAACTCAATTTGGCTGAATAAGTTTTCTCTCTGTGTCACACATGCATTGCATGTTCCAGACACTAGTAGACTTTAATTTCGTAAGGTGTTAAGTAGAGAATATAGATATTTTCCTTTAACTGATTGTTATAATTTCTATACTTTTTTTCTTGCAATGTGCACTATGTGTGCCTTTGTATAGCTAATAAATTATAAAATGATTGTTGAAACCAAAATATGTAAATGACAGTTGCTATATAAACTCTATTTATCCTTTCCTTTTACCTAAAATCCATCAAGTCACAAACTCACTATTAATTAACCTTAGGTTTTTTACGTTGACTTTCATTATATTGACTTGAATTTAATTAGTCATGTCGGACAGATTTAAGTCATACTTTTGGCGTAATGAAATGGGATGAAGCATCCCACGTTTTTGACTCAATCCCGTACAGAAAGATTAAATTGAATACAATGATATGATGCCAACTAGATTATTTGTTTTTTCAGTTATGCTATGCCAAGGGGCACCTCACACGCTGACCTCTTTATACATGTGGATTTGACAGAGGCAACACTAGCATGTGATTGATATTGACATTTTTCTTGTATATCCATTCTGCTGCTATACTTCTATGATTAACATGATACTTTCTCTGAAAGGATGTTAGGGACTCCAACTGAGGGACAATGGCCTGGAGTTAGCACTCTGCGGGATTGGCACGAATATCCACAGTGGAAGCCCCAGAACTTGGCACGTGCAGTTCCAGGCTTGGAACCTGAAGGCATTGACCTTCTGTCGGTAAATCACATATTCATTTTGAAATTACCTTAAATGGCTTACATTAGAATTCAGATCCTTGAACCAAGGCCCTCCAGGCTGAGATAATATGATGAATTTTCCAAGAGATAAGTTGATTTAGTTGACTGTACTTATAACTGGTTTTTAGTCGAAGTTGATATTGGATGAGCTTCTTTACTGCCATTTTTTGTTCTTTGGTCATGCTGTCATCTTGAAATAGTTTAAATGGCTCGCATTAAATATATATCAGCTGGTTCAGTTGACTCACCAAATGATGAATGCTCCAATTCTGTCCAGGCAGGCTGAATGATGAATTTTCCAAAAGGTCAACTTATTCAGTTGACTATCTTTTTGACGAGTGTTATCTAGATGCTGATATTTAGAGGAGTTTTGTAGCAATGTTAGAGCTTAGAAACCAATCCAACTAGGAAACTTGAGTGCCAGTCCCTGAGAGTCCAGCACATAACAATAAGCCTACACATTTGGATAAAGTATGCCCACCATCAATACTGCTATCTGGGAGCCTTTACTTGCTACAAGGAATTTTAAAGCTTTAAAATGATCAGATAGTCGTGGATGATCTACCCAGTTTACTTTTCCAATTCTTTTGGGACATCTCTTAGTCCAACTGAAACAACACTTGGGGGGAATTTGAAATTGGGAGCACCAGTAAATTGAAATGGTCAAATGATCATTTTAGTCGTACCACTGAAAACTTGTTTGACAATAATAATTCTCTGAAGCGTTGCTGAACATCCTACTGTTGATACTTTATTGTTCTGTACCCCTTGCATAAATGCTTTATTGCTACTCATTTTGGTGATGCATAAACTGCTGATCATTGGGAAGTTTCTTCAAAATTGAATTTGTTGTGTCATGAATCTTGCAGAAAATGCTTCAATATGACCCAGCTAACAGAATATCAGCTAAAGCAGCAATGGAACATCCTTACTTTGATAGCCTTGACAAGTCACAATTCTAGTGCTTTTGCTTCATCGTTCTGGTTTTACTGGGAGCTCTGTCACTCCAAAGCCAGATTCGAACAAAAGAGTGGTTGTTTGGCGTGCACGGCAACAATACTAGTTGCTGCGGTGTGTGACATCCTGATTGATAAATGTATTTTTTTTAGTTGTCATGGCTTTATGTTGTTGTAAGTGTCAGCTCGAGCAATGAAAGTTTGCATGCCATCAATTTAAGATTTCTCTTAGCACTCATCTTTTTATTAGCACTCATCTTTTTATTAGCACATCAAATCCTTGATGCTTTGCAATGTCATTAAAACGCTTGAGTTGGGAACTAGAAAGAAGGTATGTGAAAAAGGTACGAGTGCTTGTATGTTCAAATTCCTAAAATGTTTGTTTGGCGCTGGACACCTCTACTACTTTGTTCTTTTCATGTACCTGTGCATAATTTCTCAGTTAAATATAAAGATCTACCACTGTCTCTTTCTCCAATTTTGCCCTTTTTTTTGGCTTTTTCACTTTCCATTTTAGATGCTAGATCTCACTGAGTTCATATTCTGAAATTTATTCTCTAAGATAACTAATTTGTTGAATGGTGCGCGTACATTCATTCATATACCAAAGTCTGGACTCCGGATGTTATCTAATCTGTGGAGCATCAATCATTTTAGCCCGTGTGGGTATATTTATGGCCCATGGGCAACAAGCGCTGGACAAGTATGTTTTTGTCAACGGGTTAACACCTTTTATCCTATTGGTGAAAAATTCCTAAAGGTTCTCAATGCTGTACTTGTCATTTTCAGGGCACGGAATGTTTTGAATTGGGTGCCAACATAAATCTGATTGTCAGTTGTGTCAAACTTGAATATACAGATTAGAAGAATTATAGTTTTCTTCTCCAACTCATGATTTGTTTTGCTTTTCATTTCTACAGTTCCAATGCATTAGCATATAATGATTTGAGAGCCACGTGTAATACTGTCATAGGTCATAAGGTTGAAATTGTTATTTTTTATTATTATTATTATGTACAATGTGGACAGAAAATGTTTAGGCAATAACTTTTAGCTGCTGCCTCTTCCCCCACTGTTATTTGCCCAAGCTCCAGGGGCCAAAGTGAGGATCAACATCCTACAAAACTGAACCCCTGCGCCCTTTTATTTGCTGTAGCATCCAAACCAAAATTCTATGATAGAAAATTTTTATGTTATTTTAACTTCGTCAATGTTTCTTGTTACGAGGGTTTCACCCCACCATAGTTCATATCCAGCAACATATTTTATTGCCCTTGGTTCTAAATGCCCTGTTGGCAATTGCATAACCATGTACTAGACAAGCATATGCTGACTGATACTGGAGGTACTTCCAAGAACATCAAAATGAATCCACTGTTGCAAGATTTTCCCAATTTGTTCTCATATACTGTTCAATAATTGTTTTCACTGGATAATTATTAAAGAAAAAAAATCAAGAAGACATCAAAAGAGAATGTCGTAGAAACAATCATCTCATTTGAAAAGAAACGACACCAAGAGTCTTCGGATAAATTAAATGATATGAGAAGAACCGCCTGACAACATATTCTCTAACGATCATCTCATTTGTGGATTTAAAATAAAGCTTCAGCACCGCTTCAATTTCAAGTAATGGAAGGTGAAAATATAATCATCATTTTAATTATAGCTTTGCACGACAGTACTCAAAAGGCCAAAACAAAAGGAAAGAAAACAAAAACACCGTCCCTTTGCATGATAGACAGTAAAATGTAGCATCTGCTCACACAGCTGCATAATTTAGATACTCATTCTTGGTATTGATGCACCATTACAATTGTGTTTATAATTTGATTGAAAAAAAAAATTACTAGAGTTCAAACTGTTGGCTGCCATTCATATTTTCTACTCTTTCATGCCGGAATAGCATAAAATTCTAGCCACAAAAAAGATAAGTATTGCAATATGAAATAAAAACACATTATTTCATGATGCAATGCTGCAGTGTCACCAGAGGGAAAGTCAGCAATGGTCTGTTTTGCGAGGATTAAAAACTCATTAGTTGGACCAAACCCTCTCATTTTTGCCAGCACAGATCTCATTTTGATCTTCATCATAATAGGGAGCAGTTGTCTCGTCCAAGGCTTCTGCCTCTGTGTTTCAGAATTTAGAAGCACGCGGACATCTGCTCAAGTTGCTTGCTCGGATTTTCGCTGGCCATTTCCTAGTCAAGATGCTGCTGATCTTCAGGGATCCAACTGCTTAAAGGAGAACCACGTAACAAAAGTAAACAGAATGTTTCATAATTGCCCCCTTTTTTTTTTCTTTCCAGCCTTTAATTGTTTGGAAGCAGGATTATATAAAGAAAAATAGTTCACATAGCGCAAGTACGTCAAGTTACGGACAAACTGAAAACTACGTTTAATGGAGCTGAGGGACAACCTTGAAAAAGCAGGTAAAAAGAGTAACTGCAAGTTGACCACCACCCATAACAATTTCTGACATACTAAAAGTCGGTCAAACATCAGCAGCATCCAAAGATTACGATCCAATACTAAAGGTAAATCACAATCTCAGACAGCTGCCTTTCTGGTTCCAAAATGAGAAAGAGGATGTGTACCCACCTGTATTTGTCAGCATTATTTTTTTAAGAGCTGTGCTATTTCTGATTCGCTTATAAAGGCCCTAAAGTCGAACATGTATATCAATTTCCCGGACTTCTCCATTACGTGCAGGATAAATAGATCTTGTCTAATAAACTGTATTATATTGTAGACACTCATGAAACATTTAAATATCTTTTTACCTGCCTAATAGAATACCAGTTTGTTAAGCTGGTGATTTGTGAATTGTATGAGTTTTTGTTCATTTACCATGGTCTGATTCTGAAAATCACCATTGATTTTAATTGTCTACTAGAATATTAGATGCGCATTGCACTTGCTTATATATCAGATGTGTGCCAGAAAATATAGTTGCATTGCATGCCAAATTATGAATTAAATCATTCAACAAGCATTGGAACTAACTCGTCGCTCATGATCTGAGATCCTTGAATTGTTGCTGCAGGTTCAAATACAACCTCTTTCCTGTTGTCCACCTCAGACATGAATGACATCTCTAGCAGATGCATGGCTCTCCATTTTGGGGTTGGGGGAGCATCATCTGATCGGTTCCCAAGCCAGCGTGGTCCACAGCCCGGGTGGGGATCGCTTGCT
Source organism: Phoenix dactylifera (assembly GCF_051530095.1). NCBI lineage: Eukaryota > Viridiplantae > Streptophyta > Magnoliopsida > Arecales > Arecaceae > Phoenix > Phoenix dactylifera. Next base: position 24,544,297 of record NC_143203.1, read on the forward strand.
TGTGGAATTAGATGGCATCAAGGCTATAGTTGGGTCAATGTCGGTCAACGACACCAATTAAATGGCCCAGGAAATCAGATGGAATTCGTACATTCTCTCTCCGACCCTAGCCTCCATGAGCCAGCTGGGTTGCATCTTTCGCACGAAGGAAGGATTCAACATAAATCCATTGTTGGATAACCCATTAACTCTCTTTTAGATCTATGCATATAGATGAATGATGAAGTTCGAATCTCTTTAAGATTTGTACACTAGATGATCCAACGGTGGACTCCTGCAAAAAACTATGAAACCTTCTTTGATCGAGAGATCAAAAGATACAACTCTGATCCTCAAGAGCCCATCGCCCATCTAGATTGTAGACTTGCATGATTTCCTTTGATATATTGCTTTTAGAAGGGCATCAAGGCTTTTTAATCTCTCTGTATCAATCATCTTAGCGAGCGACCAAGACCTTCTTCTCTCTCAGCCAATATAATGAATAAAAAAATTTAAAAAAATCAAAATTGCTAAGATGTCAATAAAAATTTCAAATCTAGATATCAAAATTTTAGCCGATAAAATCAATCGAAGATTCAAAATATATTTAAATATAAATTTTACATTTGTTGCTTAATAGATTTTATTGAAAATAAAAAAATGATTGGAAAGGATCGGTTGATCTAAATATATGCCGGACCAAAATTTTTATATAAGCGGCGCCGGATGATGAAGCACATCGAGATGTCCGTGTGACAAAAATTTTGGCTCGGTTTAAGTTCCAATATATATGTGGGATCAATTTACCTTCTTTGAGCACCTTTGCAAGCCTTTGAAACGAGCCATTGTGATGGTGGTGGAAATCTTGTGGTCTTTGAAACGAGGGCTTCTTATCCCCCCTGATTTGAATCGGAAAAACTCGTTACCATATCACCACGGGTGACCATACCTTCTCTCAATAAGATGACCGCTATTAATACGAGATAACGACCTCCAACCGCCCTCTTCCCCTCGCTGCTGACCCATGATGACATTTATGCCTGGTGCCATCGGCCACCCTCCAACGGTTCCTCCCATTTGTATCTCTTCAACTTTCTTTCGCATAAAAAGAGAGGCACATTTTTTTTTTTTGCAAGAAATAGAAGCACTAGATTTTTAAAAGAAAGAATTCTCTTTCAAATAGTAAAATATTGGATTTAAATATTTGACTTTATTTTTCTACAAGCACTAGATTTTTTCTAAGATCTTTTAAATTTGATTTCAATTGTATGATGTTTTTTATATTGATCCATAAGCTCTTGCAAAAGTAATCTTAGGCATGAGAGAGGGTAACAATTTAATGCATGTTAGGATCATCTATTGCACTTTGTGCTATCTCTTTTCTCAATGGAGTTTCATCTATTGTTTTTGTTTTTATTTTTAGTAAAAATAAAACTATGAATCTAATGAAATAGTAATATATAGGATTTATATGATTTGGCTATACCCTCATTATTTAACTCCCACCTGAGTCATAAAATTGCTTCACAGCTGACGTGGTCCATGAACTCATTTATTTCTTTTCACCCAGCAATTTGCGCACTGTATTTTCTAACGCTACTAACTCCGCAGGTTGTCAGAAACTCAAAATATTATTCAACCCATGGCCATGCAAGCTGGTAGGGAGTTAACAACACACAAACTATATATATATATATATATATATATATATATATATATATATATATATATATATATATATATATATATATATATATATATATATATATATATATATTGCAATCCATCCCATTCTTCTTCTTCCTGCCCGTCACTAGCATTTTTCTCTCTCTTTTTTCTTCCTTTTTATTTACTCTTCCCGAAGGCTTTTACAAGCCGTTGGCCGCTTCACAGCCTTGAATGCATCCGTCACCCCGTCACAATCCACTCTCGAGAAATTATCTATAACTCCAACCAGCTCGCTCGCTCGCTCGCTCTGTCTCTCTCTCTCTCTCTCCATCCATCATGACTGAATCCGGCGACTCCAGCACCCACCTCAACTCCTCCTCCCCTACCTCGCTCCACCGCCGCCGCCGCCGACGGCGCTGCCTCATCTTGGGCGGCGCATGCCTCCTCCTCCTCGTCGTCCTCGGAGTCGTCGCCCTCGTCCTCTACCTCACCCTCTTGAAGGCCCGCGACCCCACCATAAAGCTCGTCGCCGCCCGCGTCGAAGGCGTCTCCCCCCGTGTCACCCTCCCTGCCTTCCACATCGAACTCAACGTCACCCTCGAGCTCATGGTCCTCGTCCACAACCCCAATCGCGCCGCCTTCGACCACGCCGAGGGCGACACCGCCCTCCTCTACCGCGGTGCCCTGGTCGGGGACGCCGTTGTAGAGCCTGGCCGGATCCCGCCGCGGGGGGACGCGTACGTGCAGCTCAATCTCAGGGTCGAGGCCGACCGACTCGCGGCGAAGCTCTTGAGCCTGGTTGCGGACGTGGCCGCCGGTGAAGTGGCGTTCGATACATCGACGAGAATCCCCGGTCGGGTCACCATACTGGCTTTCATCAAGCGCCACGCGGTGGCGTCCTCCGAGTGCCACGTGACCTTCGGGGTCCCAGACCTCAAGGTGAGGAACCAGGAGTGCCGCTACGAGACCAGTCTCTGATCACCCGTCGGTGCCGGGACTCGCATACGTCTTCCATGTCTTCTGTGGATACCGTCATATAGAGCGATTCTTGCATGCTTGACACCTACTAATACGTGTAGATGATAGATACTTATAGAAAGACTCTGTACTTTTTTATCAGCTTTGTACCACAGCCTTGCATTCTTGTTTCTGAATTCTCTACTCTTGGAGCTCTTCTATTATTATAACAGTTTAGTAGTTTTTTATTTTGAAATTCTCTAACGACTTACCTTTTCACTTAATTCTTATCTGTGACAGTATTGAACCAATGGCAAATATTCAGAAATTTCTATTAAACATAGTAGAAGTTTTTGATGGAATCCGAAGTTCATATTTCTTGTTCATTTGATCATAGCCGGATTCATAGAATGCAAGCAGGTACTTAAAAAGTTTAAGCTGAACTCCAGGACAAGCATCTTTTAAATCCCTAAACAGGTTCATTTTAATCAAAGACCTCATGCTTTCTCAAATTAAAGAGCTGCACAATCAGAGTGCTCTGATTAGTTTGTATTATTATATCACTATTATCTACCCTGTTAGTCATTCCTCCATAACAAAACATTACTTCACCACCATTCAGAAGGAATTTTATTTGCACTTATCTCAAATTCAAATTCCTGGATGGTTGCAGACCTTTGTTCAATTGAAACTAGGACTGCCCTTAAATCGGATTGGTTTGGTGTTAAAGACCAATTCAAAACTAATTTAATCTTAACCGATTCCTAATTTTTAGAACCCTAGCTAGAAAATCAATTCTGGAACCTATCCAATCCAACCAATCAAGATTGGGTTGGTTCTCTTCTATTCTCACATTACCAAAAATTAAATTAAAAATAGTAAATAAACTAGAAAATTAATTAATAATAAAAGGTGAATTACAGAAGCAATATATACACTCAAAGACATCTAACAATAAAAAAATAAATTTATCTATAAATATAAAATATAAAATCTTACATATTGTAAGCATAATAAACCAATGTTTCAGCAAAAATAAGTTCGACAAATAACATGAATGAAGAATATATAAGAATTTATGAACATATTATGTAAGAGATATTTGATACATCACTACAGCTTAATTTTATATTATATTGTATATGTATACGTATATATGGTTGATAGCACTACCCAAACCCAACCTAGCCCGATCGAATTTCTCACATTTGGAACAGGAACTGATTCGATCTTGTTCCAAGTCAAGCCCACGAGTTCAGTTTGGTTCCTGGTATAGCCCAAAGCTATGCCTGCCCAAAGCTGTTCCTGGTATAAAATGTAACAAGCGGCCCTCGGTGATGAAGATTGAAGGCGCTCCCAATCAAGTGCCAAGTGGCGTATGGGTCGCCATCACACTTGCTAGATTTAGCTATCTTACATGGTACATGTACCATCATGCATGTGATACACGTAAGAAGCATAAGCACGCAAGTAGAGCCCGTACATCATTTGCAAGGAAGATTGTCGATGAATCAACAACATAATCTGGAATCAATAAATAATCCAGAAAGCGCTTTCTTGGAGGACAGATTGTAAAAAAGTATAAATACCCACCTGCCATTACAAGTCCCTTACTTTGTCAGCCTTCTTCACTAACTGGAAGCTGCAAAGGTTTCGAGTCATATAAGCTTTCTCCCTCCCATGTCCTTTATCAAAATCTTCAGCTAAAATTCAGCAGAAGAGGACCCCCTAAAGCTGGAGCAAAAGCTCTGGAGTTCTATGGCAAAGGAAATGAGTTTATCACTTTAATGCTGCTTCTTATCAGAGAATGGGCATCGAGGGATCTTGCACAGAAGTTTCTCATCTAGCACAGCATATTGCTTGTTCATTTCGATCGCTGCCTTCTCAGCAGCTGCATCAACTTGATCCTCATACTTCTCATAAAGTGCAGGTAAGGAATACAGAAGCACAAAAACTGCGGGAAAAAAAAATATGCTACCAATATCATACGTTAAAACTTATGAAATAGCGGTGCATCCTATAAATTTCGAGACGTAACAACATAGAAGGAAAAAATAAGGAAACTTTCAACTAACTGCAGTACAACCAAATAAATAAGCAATTATCCAATAACAGTTTAAAAATTAATTCAGCAATTCCCTGTTGCACTCTGGGGATTTCCTTTCCAGACATGGAGATACCTGATAACGGTTTTCACAAGGGAAGCAATGATTCAGCATTGTTATTAGGAGGCATCTGAAACTTTGCGAGCAAGCATGGTCGAAGAAAAAGTTGATCTATGTTTATCAATTTGTCACAATTATGTCTTAATATTAAGATGTCAGATGCATAATTTCTTACAGGGTGAGTGACAGCATCTTTTGGTCAGTAGGTCGAGTGTTATCTGAGAAACACATCCAATAAACCAAGGATCAAACACCCGGTATGACTACAAGTCCTAGTGCTATTTGGTGGTCAAGGAGATATCCACTGTCTTTCTTGGATAGCGGCATGGGTTTATGGTAATGTCAGATTATTAAAACTCATATGTAGGATTCAGAAACAAAGTTACAGATACTGAGTGCTTCTTTTTTTCCCTTGAGCAAAACAGTGGCAAACCACCTCACATTTCAATTAATATGTATTTCCTTTTGAATTTTGTCCAAGAAAGATGCTGGTCAATATGTTACAATAAAAAATGGTAGTTGATAGAAAATAATCTGTATCGGTCAAGTAGTTATGGAGTATGACTTATATGACACGGGTAACCATGAAACAAACATGAATGAAATCCATCAATCAAAATGAAATCCATATAAGACACGGATAATGAGCATACATTCTTCTAATCGACAGAAATCCTAGCCTTTCATCACCATGTTTGATGTTTTTTCAAGCATGTGTTAGTAAGATAGAGGTTGCAAGTTGAAAAGGATAAATGGAGGGATCAGCTTATCTGAAGAGAGATACTGTATCCCTGCAATGGTGCATGCATTCCAAAGCTGGTAAGCATATGAGGACCCCAAATAACTCACAGGTGAGCAGGAACAGGTAATTATATATATGTGGCAAGAATAACAAGAAAGAGGTATGGCAAAGTGGCACATGCTCAGAAAGCATAGCACTCTAGTATTCATTTCTGATTTTGTTTATTTAAAGTATTTGGTAAGTAATTCCTATAGATAAGGGTTCTTTGTTTGGGGAAGAAATGAAGAATTCTACAAATATTGGTTCAGTGCAGCTGTTGATATGTTCTTGAAATTTCTACCTATGGCAAGTAGAGATATCCTAGTAACAAGGCAAGTACAATTAATATATAACTGCAAAAGGAAAATAGATAAGCCACTATGTTGGCCTCATGATTATCTATGTGCATAAATTTCTAGTTTTTCCCAATTCATACTAGCAACACAAACCAGAATGCTCAAAACCAGAATGCACTTCATATCTATGAGCTTTATCACTCTAAATGTGAAGATCCTTATGCTGATTACCATCCTTAATTATCTCAAGAAAATAGAAGCTTTCCAAATACTCCAGAACATTCTCATTATCTGTCAATAGCTATCAATCATACCATCATTCCAAGACCTCTTTCAAGTGTCTTTCCTATCCTCTTCTACTTAGGTGTCACTATGAACATATCCGAATTCATTCAGATCCCATTTGAACAAATCACTTCCATATTATGCTCCATCCTGATTGGTAAAATGCATGCTACAATCAACATCATTCTGTGAAGCTGATCCTCTCTCTGTTATGATTAGAACTGATGTATTAGTATGTTATAGATGTAGCTAACTCAATTCATGTATTGGTTTCAAAAAATTGTAAGATACTAATAACGAATTACATCACCATCTAAGGGCCCTGCCAGTCCAGATACTGTGGATGGCAGTATCTAGCTACAAACACATATTAGGTGTTGGAGGAAACAAATGATCCTACATGAAAAAAGATATGGAAACAACAAGACAGAGACATAAAATGGAACTGACCGATGTAGAAAAAAGTCAAAAAACTGAACCAACTTCCAATTATAGAAAGAACCCACAAGCCAGTGATTACCTGCACAACAATTTTCCCTGCTGAGAATCGAAGGCAGATTACACAAAAGGAGATTAAGTATTGGAGCTTTACCATGAGAAACTTCTTCAAATCCTTTCCTGAAGCAACATATCTGAAGATTGCAAAAGTTTCATTGATTTTATGTTTTACTGAATGAGCTATGCTTAAGAACAGGTCCTCAGGCAAGACAACCTCTGGAAAATTTGGAGGGGACCTAAAATTCATAAATAAAAATAGCAAAATTAATTTATGGATTATAAATGATAAATTGGCAATCATATCATTGTAATTCGATATATATCTATGTAAGCTTGCTACATTTGGCAACCACAAAAATACATTGCTTCGTAATGCAAAATCAAATATAGATATCAAAATTTTCTTCTCATTAACTAACAAATTAGCAGAGAACCATGAAGAGAATTTGTCATATCCATGTCATTTGGAAGCAACAAGCTCTCATGAATAAATTTATGGCAAAAAGCAAGTTATCTTTATAATAATGTGGTAAATGAGTAGACAAATCTCTCAAATTCAACTATTTGTGCCTTATTAAAGCATCTCTGTCCTCTAAATCTGCTTGGGATTCAACAAAGAAATAAACACAATATTTCCTCTAGTCCAATGGAAGGAAAAACTTTTTCAATGAGATATAATCATGATAAGAGGTTTCAACTACTTGAACATCTTCATCAATCTTTGAAAAATTTGGTGGTAACCATGATATGCAGGATCACCAACACGAAACAGTGAATGACAGCCTGAAGCTTGAGCAAGGAAAAGGAGTCAACCAGTGAATAAGTCATACAGTAGATGAAGCAAGAAGCATAACCAAAGTTGTGCGGTGCACGGACTTCTTTTTTTTTTGTTTGCTTTTTTGTATCAAGCAGATATACTTCATTCACATTTTCGTGCTAAAATATGATTAAACAAACAAGAACTAATGACAAGTAGGAACCAAGGCTCTCTATAAGTAGCACAAAGCATCGAATGAATGCCCAATGGAATCCTAGGGGACATGCATATCAATGAAATCATTCAGAACATGCTCAAACCAACAATAGAAGCCCATGTACTTACCAAATCAGGTAGAAATCATAATAATGAAATCTGATAGAAATTATAGTGATGACACATAAGGTAACCCAAGAGCCAAGAAAGGTCATTATTGAATAACATAATAGAGACCAATCATGGAAGAACTGATATGCCATTACCAAAGCTACAAACAATGAATAAAAGGTTTTGCTCAAACACAAAGAATAAACGGTGATATTTCTTACCTGTTGATGAATGATGCTGCATTGGACCAGAGAAACAATACTACCAGAAAAAATATGAGAGAGTGACAGATAAAAGTGAGGAAGTGATAGCCTATGCATTCAAAGAGAAGCCAGAGAACAGTAGCACTAGCAAGAATACTCGCTGACATCTGCTTGTTTCTCCATAATATAATATCAGCAGCTGAAATCACAAGAACCAGATCAGTACAAGTTGTGGTTTTAGTGTAGCAAATTCTTATATGTTATTCATAAGTTTATGGCTTTAAAAAAAATCATTATATAAAAATTTAGGTAAAAAAACTGGTACATGGAAGATTTAAAGATCACACAAGACTTAAGTATATGGTAAGTAAATTTAAGATATTATGCCAATTTATCACTCTGAGTCCTTGGTCCAAAGTATGTTACAAGAAACTATAACACACACACATACACACAACAGACAGAGAGGGGGGGAGAGAGGGAGGGAGGGAGCTTTCCAGTTTAGTTTGTCTCCCTGGTTTGTCAGTTTTGCCTCAAAAAGATGAATGTATTTTCAGTAATCAATAGTTGCCTACTTGACTCTTCGGACTCAGCAAATATAGGGAGTCTTAGAGTACTGCTTGTTGGCTGCAAGATCTCAGAGAACATCTGGCCATTAGTGAGGTTTGCCTATCCATCAATTGGTCTTCTAGGTGAACCCAGCAATTTAGAGGTTAACAGCTGTCAAAAAACAGTCATAGAAAACCTTAATTTTGATTTTAAAATTATCACATCAATAATGCCAAATCACATAGATGGGATAAGCATTGATTGTTAAGATAATGTCCACAAGCATTCACACTCTAGAATCATTTTATGTATGACAGATTGATTACAATTTCCAGTTTAACATATTTGGAAACTATGAAAATTCTTAGACACAACAATACAGAAGAAATTGTTGCCATAGTTTGGCAACTTTAAGGCTTTGGAAGTTGAAAAGGAGGCATTTTGACTAACTGAAGGAACTCATTAAGTATTTCAGTAATCATTCCAGCATCTTTTTTCTTTTATCTTTTCTTCTGTTTTTCTTTTGAGCAGGATGGTTGAGATTTCTTTCCATAATCTCCCAAATTCAAATTGTGCATTCATACGTTATATTGATCACAGCAAGAAAAAGAAATTTTGGGCGAAAAATTATATACAAATTAAAATAACATTTCGTGCAGAAAATTTTTGGATTTAGTACCTGAGAAATAAGCAAGGGCCCTCACTAGTTTCAGCTAACCAAAAGAATCATTTGAGTGCATAAAATGTAACCTTAACAACAGTTTTCTTAGGTACAAAAAATTGCCATAAAAACTATGTAGATTAGACATCATCTATCTACATTTTATCCAATCATCACCATTCTATACTTCAATATTGCTTTTGTATTGGCAGCAAAGGAAAGGACACATGAGGCATGATAAATATAGAAGCAAATGTCTAATGTGATCGGCAAGTAACACTTGTTGCTATGCATGTGGATAAGAAGATATCACTTAGAATTTATACCAATTCTACAGATTTGAATGTGCATGAAACATCATTGCACGGAAAATTTAGTCATGAAAATCTGAACTTTAGAACACAACTGGAGCCCACATGTGGGCAAGCTAGCAAAATAGGGCCCTCGCGTCCTGCTATATCTGCAATAGATGATTAACTAGATTCATGTGTTTTTCTGCACAGGCTACTAAATAAACCATCCAGGCTTCAGCTTGAAAAGATGGTGCCATTAGAGTCATCATATTATAGATTACTAATTGGGTGGCTTAGATCCTTTAACGGTTCAAAACTTTTGTCTATTGAGATTCCAGAGTCTCAATCTGTTACCAAATAATGGTGCCCTTCCAAAACAATGACCGTCCTCCATTTTGGCTTTTTAAAAATTTCATCACTGCTATGATACCCTGTAGTCTCTTATAACACCCTACATGAAAGAGTTCCACCTTCTTCTCATCCTAGTCCACTGAGGCCACTCCTCTTCTCCCTCGGTGATAATACACCATTATCATTCTCTGCCTCCCCCTTCACCCTTTACTCACATCCCTAGTCCATTACAACCACCCTTTTCAGGATGGAGAATGTACTTACGCCGGAAATTAATGCATATGCACAAAAAACTTGACATAAGTCCGGAGGAGAAACCTGAAGATATCGAAGCTTCAATTTTTTTGTAGAAAAAGAAGCTAAGCTTCAAGGAAGCATAATCATGACTTCAGATATTGCATTAAACAAAATGGATGTTGATATTACACATTAGGTTTCAGATATAATCAGCAGAATGTTTTTTATCCTTTTTATCTTCTGCATGCATGCGTGGTGGTGGGGGTAGGAGGTGTTAGCTTACCACTAGACCCAAAAGGTTAACCAGTCAGGGAAAAGGTTAACAAGGTGTACCAAGCCTTAAAATCCCCAACCACTACATGGGGCCTGAAACATGCATGTGAAGCCATAAATGAGTCAAAAACAACTCAAGACCAGAACAAGTCAAGAATGAATCAACTGGGATCGAATCAAGATACGAAAATACTCAAGAAAATAAATAGATAAAATTGACCTGATGGGATTTGAATCATGACCTTTGGGTTTGATCCGATGTTAATGTAGAACCAGACCCCAAAAGCTTAAGATGTTAGGAAAGGAGTCAACAATGTATATCAGGCCTTAACAGGGTGGAGGGAGTTGAGGGAATAATTTTGTTGGGGGAATAAGATTTTTCCCCCAAGTGACACAAATGCCCCCAAGAAGCCGCACAATCGCCGACCCTGAACAGCCGAAGTCGGCATCCGACCTCGGAACGCCCGACCTCAAGACATCCGACCTAGGAAAATCTTGATGCTCAAGGTCTACCCTTGTCAGCCACCTACTACGGCCGTACTCCTCCGAGGTCCAACTGAGGACCATACCCTGCCACTGCTTCAGCATTTATTGCGCATGGCCGCTGTAACCCTCCGATTCACTCCACCATTAATGCGAATCTCCGGCTTACTCTACAATTAATGTGGATCTCCGGCTTACTCCACCATTAATGCGGATCTCCGGCTTACTCCACAATTAATGCGCATGGCTCCTGACATCTACGGATCCTCGGCTCTCCACGGCAAGTTAGCCCAGCAGAGTCTGGTCAACCATGATAAGTCTCTGATCTCGGCCATACCTCCGACACCAATGCAATGATTCGCCTGGTAGCGTACTGGTTCGGGTCGTACGACGCCCTCACCGCCGACATCAGTACAATGATTCGCCTGACCGTGCGCCGACCTGAGCCACATGCCGAGCCGTACTATGGCCTCGCCCTGTTACATCACAGGTAAACCGACCCCCACCTATAAAAGGGAGCCTTGGCTTCTCAGGAGGGGGTTGGGAAATTCCGCGCCTTACAAGCACTGTTCATTTCCTCCTTACACTATCTGCCCCTTCCCTGACTTGAGCGTCGGAGGGCCGGCGCCGGAAAACCCGGCCACCGGTTTGTCTGCAGGCACCCAGACGGAGGACGCCGCCTGCTGACGGATCGCTGCCCCGCCGTGAGGACCCCCAGCTCCCTCTCTCCGGCCACCCCAGACGGAGGACGCCGCCCGCCGACTGGTCGCCGCCCCGCCGTGGTGACCCGCAGCTCCCTCTCCCTCGACCGAAGATTGCCCCCGGGTCCAATTTCCAGCAACAGTTGGCGCTAGAGGAAGGGACCGAGTAGCAGTCATGAAGTTGAGAAGTAAGGGAGCCTCCAACGTCTCCCGGCGTCCCCCGCAAAGTCCTGGACGCTCCGTCCAGAATTCTCCAACTCCGGCTGACCCAGTTCCTCAGGTCCAGCCGGAACAGTTCAACGCCTTAGTACAGCAAGTCCAGGCCCTGGCCGCCGCCGTTCAGGGCCTGCGACGCGAGGAAGCTTTACCAACGCTTCCCCCGCGGGCCCAGGTCCCGCCGGAATTTCTTCCCAACGGCCCGGTTCTTCCCGGCCAGAATCTACATGGCTCCTCCAAAGCCAATAACGAAGAACGGACTTCCCCCCGGAGAGAGCTACCGGGGGAGGATCTCAACAGAAGGCTCCAGCCTTCTGAGGCTGAGTCAGCCCCGGACCGCCGTGAGCCGATGCAAACCACGGCAACAACTCTGCAGGCAGGGGAGCTCGACCGAAAAGTTGAGCATCTGGAGCGCCAGATCGCGGCACTCCACAGCAAGAAGGCGAGGCAAGAGGGAGACTTTGAGTTCACTACCAAGTCCCCCTTCTCCAGCCGGATCGAGGATGAGCCGGTTTCCGCGAGGTTCAAAATGCCTCAGATGGAGCCCTACAGCGGAATCACCGACCCTCTCGACCACTTGGAGAGCTATCGGGCCCTCATGGCCCTACAAGGGTCCTCGGAGGCCATACTTTGCAAGGCCTTCCCAGCAACCCTCCGAGGGACCGCTCGGCTTTGGTTTTCTGGACTGAAGCCGAACACGGTGTCCTCTTTTGAGCAACTCGGCAGGCAGTTCGCCACCAACTTTGCTGCCAGCCGGCGCCAGCGACGGACGTCAGACTCCCTCCTCAACATCAAACAGAAAGAGGGGGAGTCCCTCAAGGAATACCTGGACCGCTTCACCGCCACCACATGGGAGGTTCGCGAGCTAGACCAGTCGATAGCCATGTCGGCCCTGAAGACTGGGGTTCGCTCCTACCGATTCCTCTTCTCCATCGAGAAGAGCTTCCCGGCCGACTTCACTGAGATGTTGGCCCGGGCCCGGAAGTATGCCAAGGCCGAGGAGGCAGTCGCCTCTAGGCGGGGAGCAGTTGAGCCCGCCTCGAAGAAGCAGAAGAAGCGTCGCGAGGAGCGCGGCCAACAGAGGAGCCGATCCCCTCGCCATGAGAAGAATCTCCCCAGACTGAGGAGCCCGCCCCGTCAGCAGGGGCGACCTCAGCAGAGGACCCCTCCTCGACCGAGGTCCCCACCACGGCCTCGGACGTACCCGGGAAAGTACGAGAACTATACACCCGTCAACGCCCCCCGGGCCGAGATCCTGATGGAAATTGAGGGTCGGGACTTCTTCCGACCCCCGCCGCCTATGCGAGACACGGGATTTCCCCGTAATCCCAGGAAGTACTGTCGCTTCCACCGAGACCGTGGGCACGACACGGAGGACTGCTTCCAGCTCCGGGACGAGATAGAAGCACTCATCCGTCGAGGAGTACTCAACCGGTTCGTGAGAAACCGGCGCGAGGAAAGGAGGCCGGCGGAGGATGTCGTACCAACCGAAAATCCAGACGACAACAGGCCCATTGCCGGCACCATCAACATGATTGGAAGGGCCTCAGCAGGAGCAGCCGCCCCGGGAGCACCCCCGAAACGCCCACGCACTGATGAAGTCATCTCGTTCTCGGACGAGGACTTAGAAGGGGTCGAGACCCCTCACGATGACGCTGTGGTCATCTCAATGATTGTAAATAAGTTTGATGTAAAGCGTGTCCTAGTTGACAATGGAAGCTCAGCCAACATTTTGTATTATCATGCCTACCAAAAAATGGGGTTGACAGAAGGACATCTCCGGAGGATCAACGCCCCACTGGTCGGGTTCACCGGAGATTCGGTCCCGGTCGAAGGTGAGACCAGCTTCCTTGTCACAGTTGGCCTCGCCCCCCAGGAGAGCACTGTGAGGACGGACTTCCTGGTGGTCCGACTGCCCTCGGTCTACAACGCCATCCTTGGGCGGCCAGGGCTGAATGCCCTTCGAGCCGTAGTTTCAACCCACCATCTGCTCATGCGGTTCCCCACCGGCCAAGGAGTAGGCGAGGTCCGAGGAGACCAGCTGGTCGCCAAGCAATGCTACACGGCGGCCCACGGAGTAAAGCAACCGACCGAGGCGACAATTCAGCCAACGGGCCCTTCATTGCCCATAGAAAACCTCGATGCGAGGGACACCCTCTGGAAGAAGCAAGTAGAGCCCGGTGAGCTTCTTGTTCAAGTTCCACTAAAAGAAAATTTTCCCGAGCTAACCGTGCAGGTCGGCTCCGGCCTCGGCGCCCGCGAGAGGGATCGCCTCGTCAGCTTCCTGCGGGACAATGCTGACGTCTTTGCCTGGTCGCCTGCGGACGTGCCGGGAATTGACCCTGAGGTCATGGTTCACCGACTCCAGGTGAGGCCAACCAGCAGGCCTGTAAAGCAGAAGAAAAGGGGCTCCGCCCCGGAACGGCAACGTGCTGCGGCCGAGGAGGTGGACAAACTCCTCGGAGCCGGCTTCATCCGGGAGGTCTCCTACCCGGACTGGCTCGCCAACGTAGTCCTCGTAAAGAAGGCCAACGGGAAATGGCGTATGTGCGTGGACTACACCGACCTGAACAAGGCCTGCCCGAAAGACAGCTTTCCCCTTCCAAGCATCGACCAGCTCGTCGACTCTACTTCAGGGCACCAACTGCTAACTTTTATGGACGCCTTTTCAGGGTACAATCAAATCCGAATGGCGCCAGAAGACGAGGAGAAGACGGCCTTCATCACCGACAAGGGCACCTACTGCTACAAGGTGATGCCCTTTGGCCTGAAAAATGCTGGGGCCACCTATCAGAGACTGGTTAGCCAAATTTTCAAAGACCAGATCGGCCGAAATATGGAAGTCTACGTGGACGACATGCTGGTGAAAAGCCGAGCGGCGGAACACCACATAGCCGATCTCGACGAGACATTCGCCAAGCTCAGAAGATACAAAATGAAGCTCAACCCGGCGAAATGTGCGTTCGGGGTCACCTCGGGCAAGTTCCTGGGTTTCATAGTGACCCAGCGCGGAATTGAAGCTAATCCGGAGAAAATCCGGGCACTGCAAGAGATGTCGCCTCCGAAGACAGTTAAGGAGGTGCAGCGGCTCGCAGGGCGAGTTGCCGCCTTGGGAAGGTTCGTCTCTCGGTCAGCCGAGCGCTGCCTCCCTTTCTTCAAAAGCCTCAAACGGCCGAAAGACTTCCGGTGGTCAGAAGAATGCCAGCGAGCCTTTGAAGAGCTCCGGAGCCTTCTGGCCTCTCCCCCGCTGCTCACCAAGCCCCAGAAGGGCGAGGTCCTTTATTTATACTTGTCCGTCTCCCCAGCTGCAGTGAGCTCAGTCCTCGTCCGGGAAGAGGACAAGCTCCAAAAGCCGGTCTATTACACCAGCCGGGTTCTCAGGGATGCTGAGACCCGATATTCTAAACTTGAGAAGACCATCTTCGCTCTCATCATCTCGGCTCGGAGACTCAGGCCTTACTTCCAAGCCCACACAATAGCTATATTGACCGACCAGCCTATGAAGCAAATATTGCAAAGGTCGGATCGTGCGGGGAAGATCGCCAAATGGGCGGTTGAGCTCGGAGAATTTGACCTCGAGTATCGGCCCAGGCCGGCTATCAAGGCCCAAATACTCGCCGACTTCATCGTGGAGTGTACTCTGCCGGACGACCCCGAGTTGCCACCCGTATCCGCGGAGGAAGCCCCGAGGCAGCCATGGGTCCTGCACTCGGACGGGTCTTCAACCTCGGGGGGTAGCGGAGCCGGACTCATCCTCACCAGTCCAGACGGAGTAGTGGCCGAGCAAGCCTTGCGCCTCGAATTCCCGGCCTCGAACAATGAGGCCGAGTATGAGGCTCTCATCGCCGGGCTCAAGCTGGCGAAAGAACTGAAAGTGGAAGACCTGACGGCCTTCAGCGACTCCCAGCTGGTAGTGAACCAGATCCAAGGAGACTTTGAAGCTAAAGAGCCATCCATGCAAAAGTATCTCCAAAAGGTGCGGGAACTTACGTCTGCCCTGAATTCTTTCAATATTCAGTACATTCCCAGGGCGGAAAACTTCAGGGCAGACCAGCTGTCCAAATTGGCAACCTCCCGCATGAGCGAGCTTCCCAAGGGAACAACGCTCGAGTATCTTCAGATCCCCAGCACGGAGGAACCCGAGCCCACCATGTGCATCGACTCCGAGCCGAGCTGGATCGATGGGCTCGTCTGCTACCTCCAAGACGGAACCCTACCTCATGACGAGACGGAGGCTCGCCGAATCAAGCGCCAAGCCCCCCGGTATGTCCTGTACGAGAATAGACTTTATCGTCGATCATTCACTTCTCCCCTTCTCAGATGCCTCCGCCCCTCCGAGGCGGACTATGCCCTCCGAGAGGTCCATGAAGGGATCTGCGGAAATCACATGGGGAGTCGGGCACTGGCCCACAAGATCCTGCGGCAAGGATATTACTGGCCCACACTCCAGAAGGATGCGACGGATTTCGTCCGGAAATGCGATCGGTGCCAGCGAAACGCCAATATCCAGCGCCGACCTTCGGCCCTGCTGACTTCTATCATCGCCCCCTGGCCATTTGCCCAATGGGGGATCGACATCCTGGGGCCCTTTCCCCAAGCCTCCGGACAAAGAAAGTTCTTGGTCGTCTCCATCGACTACTTCACCAAATGGGTCGAGGCCGAACCCGTCGCCCGGATCACCGAGCAAAAGATGCGGGACTTCGTGTGGAAGTCCATAATCTGCAGATTCGGACTACCCCGTATCCTTATATCCGACAATGGTCGACAATTTGACAATGTCCATTTCAGGAAATTTTGCTCCAAGCTCGGCATTGATCACCGCTTCACCTCGGTTGCTCACCCCCAGACAAACGGGAAAACTGAGGTAACTAACCGCACTATTTTGCAGGGACTCAAGGCTAGGCTTGATCGGTCCAAAGGACAGTGGGTCGAGGACTTGTACAATGTCCTTTGGGCGTACCGGACCACGTTCCGACTGCCCACAGGAGAGACCCCCTTCAACCTAGCATACGGCACTGAGGCCGTCATCCCGTTGGAGATCGGCCTGCCTTCTCCAAGGGTGGAGCATTATGACCCCGACACCAATTCCTCCCAGCTCAGGAGCAACTTGGACCTCGTTGAAGAGACACGAGAGGTCGCCCGGGTCCGCATGGCAAGATACCAACAGCGAACGGCCCAATACTACAACTCCAGAGTCAAGCCCAAGCTCTTCAAAGTAGGGGACCTTGTCCTCAGGAGAGCCGAGGCTTCTCAACCGACCGAGCAAGGAAAGCTCGCCCCGAATTGGGAAGGGCCGTATCAAATCGCCCGGGTACAACGACCAGGGGCATACAAATTGAAGTCCCTGGAGGGGACTCCGATCCCGCGAAGCTGGAACTCCGAGAATCTACGAATGTACCACCAATGAAACCCTTAGGGGTTCAAAACAATCAGGACAATGGACTCAGCTTCCTTTTTGCAAATAATTCTCTCATTTTGATGACGGTAATTCTCTTCTAATGTTGGGTCGTCTGTGATCCTCAGATTCCCCGGCCAAAAATCGGAATGCCCCGAGGCTCGATCGTAGAGTCCCAAACTCCCTCGACCTCGAGAAGTATCGCAGGACGACGAAACGTCGACCGGCGCAAGATTCCCTCGACTAAGGTCGGGATGCCCCGAGGGTCGACCGTAGAGTCTCAAACTCCCTCGACCTCGGGACGAAGCCGTGAGGGGTGGAAAGGGTGGTTCCACCCGGGGCGCCACAAAGTGGACCCCCGGGAGCGGTCGACGATCTCCGATCCCCTGACGAACGATTCCTCGACTAAGGTTGGGATGCCCCGAGTGTCGACCGTAGAGAACCAGACTCCCTCGACCTCGGAAAGCGTCGCAGGTCGGCAGAGCGTGCTCAGACCCACCGACCTGACGAACGATCCCTCGACTAAGGTCGGAATGCCCCGAGGATCGACCGTAGAGTCCCAAACTCCCTCGACCTCGGGACGAAGTCGTGAGGGGTGGAAAGGGTGGTTCCACCCGGGGCGCCACAAAGTGGACCCCCGGGAGCGGTCGACGATCTCCGATCCCCTGACGAACGATTCCTCGACTAAGGTCGGGATGCCCCGAGTGTCGACCGTAGAGAACCAGACTCCCTCGACCTCGGGAAGCGTCGCAGGTCGGTAGAGCGTGCCCAGACCCACCGACCTGACGAACGATCCCTCGACAAAGGTCGGAATGCCCCGAGGGTCGACCGTAGAGTCTCAAACTCCCTCGACCTCGGAACGAAGTCGTGAGGGGTGGAAAGGGTGGTTCCACCCGGGGCGCCACAAAGTGGACCCCCGGGAGCGGTCGACGATCCCCGATCCCCTGACGAACGATTCCTCGACTAAGGTCGGGATGCCCCGAGTGTCGACCGTAGAGAACCAGACTCCCTCGACCTCGGGAAGCGTCGCAGGTCGGTAGAGCGTGCCCAGACCCACCGACCTGACGAACGATCCCTCGACTAGGGTCGGGATGCCCCGAGGGTCGACCGTAGAGTCTCAAACTCCCTCGACCTCGGGACGAAGCCGTGAGGGGTGGAAAGGGTGGTTCCACCCGGGGCGCCACAAAGTGGACCCCCGGGAGCGGTCGACGATCCCCGATCCCCTGACGAACGATTCTTCGACTAAGGTCGGGATGCCCCGAGGGTCGACCGTAGAGTCTCAAACTCCCTCGACCTCGGGACGAAGCCGTGAGGGGTGGAAAGGGTGGTTCCACCCGGGGCGCCACAAAGTGGACCCCCGGGAGCGGTCGACGAACCCCGATCCCCGAAGCGGACAATACTTTCTGAAGCAGAGCTCTGCCATTGAACTAGCGCGCACCCTACTTCGGTAGAGCGCCCACAGGCCCGCCGACCTGACACAAGACTCCTCAACTAAGGTTGGGGCGCCCCGGGGTCCGACCAGAGGGTCTCAAGCTCCCTCGACCTCGAAAAGAACTGTAGATCAATAAAGCCTCCCCAGATCCTCTCAACTTCGGTGGGTGTCGTTGGGTCCGTGAGAAGCCCGAGCCCCCTTACAAGTCAAAATGACTCCGGAGGACGACGAGGAAGGGAAGCAACCTACTCCGCCATGTGAAACACAACTCCGAGAATGCAAGAGGTACATCCAACTCGATGCCCTCCTTGACAAATTTTATCTACATACCGCTAATCATCTAACGTTGGAGTCCTATCTCGCCCCAAAGTCGGGCTACTCCAATAGGTCGGCTTAAGACCGATCTCCTAATTACATTATGCATGCTCCGTTCGACAAGTCTCCACTCGTCAAGTCTCAACTTGAGCAAAGTCTTCGTAAGTTAGGGCCCAACTCGGCCCCCATACACAGACTCCGATGTCTAGCTGAGAAAGTGGTCTCAGCCACGAGCATACCAGCCGAACACAGATACTAAGGCGATCTTTAGAGATTCCTGCCTTACTCACCGAAATCTCGGTAAATTCCGAGAACGATAACTATGGAAATCTTCGGCAATAACTTAATTATCAGCCCACGTTCCCCACGAAGGGTCCGGAGTTGAGTTCGGAAACTCGACTAAACTCCCCGAATAGCGGCACGGACAGACCGACCCCGGTCTTACTCGAAGGGCTAAGGCCCAACCTCGATGCCTTGGGATTTCCCCGAAGGCCGAACGTGACGACTTTCGCAATTCTAAGATCCGAGTTGTGGGACTTAGAGAAATTTGCTAGAAACCTAAGCTCGGAGCTCCCTTTGGTCGGAATGACTAAAATCCGAGAAGGCCAAGATATAACTTGGGAAAAAGGGCAACTTCGTTAAGCAGCCCGAAAACCAAGATACAAAGTTAAAGGCGATTAGCTAAGGCTCTAGCCTTATTCACGACGAGAAAGAGAAAGACGAGCACAGAATGATAAAAGTATTTTTTCATTGACAAAGGGCCGGAGGGCCAATTACAAAATTGGAAGTCGGCCATTCAAGAGCCGACCTCGGATACAATGAAAAAGAAAAAAATACAAGTCTCAAGCTGCGGGGGCGACATCCGGGGGTCGTCTGGCACAGTAATGACCACAGCCGGCACAGGCTCAGGGTCGGGGGCAGGGGCCTCGGGTGCCGCCTCCGGGATGTCGTCCGTCTCGGCCGCCGGTGTCGCCTCCAGGACGTCATCCGTCTCGGCCGCCGTCGTCGAGGGCCCGGCAGGGTCTTGTTCGTACAATCCTGCCTCGGACGTCAAAATGGCAGGAAGGTCTTGCATATCGGACCCGTAACCCAAGTCCATCCTCGGACGGACCGTTGAAAGGTCATACTGGGGGCAGTACCGGCGCATCTGCAGCCGGAAGTTCTCGAAGCCCCGGAGGAACCCGTCCACCGTCTCCTCCTCGAGCATGTCGCGGAACTCCTGCGACCCTTTGAAGAGCTCCACGGCGTGATCAGCCCGCTCAAGTGCCCTCCTCTCTCGGGCCTCAAGCTGCTCGATTCGGAGGCGGGAAACCCCGTCCTCATACTTGAGGGCCGCGACCTCGGCCTGGACCTCCCCCAAGCGCGCCTCTGTGTCGCGCAAGGCCGACCTGGTTAGGGCGTAGGCGGCCTTCTCCTCCCCGAGCCCTTCCGCCATAGCGAGGCGCTCGGCCTCGGTGGTCGCCCACCGAGCCTCCCTCTGACAGACTCGACCCTACCTCCTCGGGACCCAAACCCATTTTTACAGAAAAATAAAGGGGAACTGAAGATAGGGGAGGAAGAAAGGAAGGAAACCCTAGTTAAAACAGGGTGAAAACCTACTGGACATCGCCGGAAATCGCTCCGGGCACCAACGGCAAGGTTCGGTTGAAGAAGGAAGCAAGGGAGAAAGACAACAAAAATAAGAAGCAGCCAAGTAAAACCCTTAGGGCAAACTCGAGGGGTTTATATAGACCCCCTCGGCGGTCCAGATCGGCAGGGTCGGTTCCCATCCCCCGATCGGATTGCGCCACGTGTTGACCTCGGAGACCGAGGCACCGTATTCACTCCGGATCAATAAATCGGGTACGAAATCGAAGCCCTGTCCCATCGGATCTCGAGGCCTCATTATGGGTCCGCAGAATTGAATCGCCTTGAAGAACGAACGGACGGCACCTCCGCTCCCCTCATTTAATAAGGCCCTGGGGCACGTGGAGCCCCGACGTAGCCTTCACCTCGCCAGATCCATGATCCGGTAATACGAGATCGGAAGCGTCCGATCCTAGGTCATGCCGCGTGTCCGTTTTGAACCCCGTAACGGCACACTCATTCATGAGCGGAGAGTCTCGATTACGGGATCGAGGCGTCGCGTCGTCGAGCCCAAGGACCCTCATTATGAGTCCGCTGCACGAAGCGATTTTGGCGATCCAAGAGACGCCACCTCCGTTACACCCGCTCCGAGAAACGTAAAGACACGAGCTCCACCATAAGTTCGCTGAATAAAGCAACCTCGAAACGCCCAAAGGCGCAGGTCTCGCCATAAACACTCCGAGAAACACGAGGGCGCGGACGAGATTCGCCCCCCAACTTTAATGATAGACTTTACTTCCCACGTCCGAGCCCGCAAGCCGCTCGAACTCGGAAGTCGGGGGGTAGTGTTGGGGGAATAAGATTTTTCCCCCAAGTGACACAAATGCCCCCAAGAAGCCGCACAATCGCCGACCCTCAACAGCCGAAGTCGGCGTCCGACCTCGGAACGCCCGACCTCAAGACATCCGACCTAGGAAAATCTTGATGCTCAAGGTTTACCCTTGTCAGCCACCTACTACGGCCGTACTCCTCCGAGGTCCAACTGAGGACCATACCCTGCCACTGCTTCAGCATTTATTGCGCATGGCCGCTGTAACCCTCCGGTTCACTCCACCATTAATGCGGATCTCCGGCTTACTCTACAATTAATGCGGATCTCCGGCTTACTCCACCATTAATGCGGATCTCCGGCTTACTCCACAATTAATGCGCATGGCTCCTGACATCTACGGATCCTCGGCTCTCCACGGCAAGTTAGCCCAGCAGAGTCTGGTCAACCATGATAAGTCTCTGATCTCGGCCATACCTCCGACACCAATGCAATGATTCGCCTGGTAGCGTACTGGTTCGGGTCGTACGACGCCCTCACCGCCGACATCAGTACAATGATTCGCCTGACCGTGCGCCGACCTGAGCCACATGCCGAGCCGTACTATGGCCTCGCCCTGTTACATCACAGGTAAACCGACCCCCACCTATAAAAGGGAGCCTTGGCTTCTCAGGAGGGGGTTGGAAAATTCCGCGCCTTACAAGCACTGTTCATTTCCTCCTTACACTATCTGCCCCCTCCCTGACTTGAGCGTCGGAGGGCCGGCGCCGGAAAATCCGGCCACCGGTTTGTCTACAGGCACCCAGACGGAGGACGCCGCCCGCTGACGGATCGCTGCCCCGCCGTGAGGACCCCCAGCTCCCTCTCTCCGGCCACCCCAGACGGAGGACGCCGCCCGCCGACTGGTCGCCGCCCCGCCGTGGTGACCCGCAGCTCCCTCTCCCTCGACCGAAGATTGCCTCCGGGTCCAATTTCCAGCAACAAATTTCATAATTAACAATTCGCATAGAACGAGCATAAAAGGGAAGAAAATATGGTTAAGCCAGATTAAATGCAACATAATTTTTAAATGTAACAGAATTCCCTAAACTCTATAAGATAAACTTACAAGCTCAAAAGGAAAAAGACTAAAAAAATAAATAAAATATCAAAGTTTAAGAAACGGCTATTTCATGCATTATTTTTCATCTATCTTGCAAGATTAAGCTTACGTTTCCAGACTGAACTACAAAATAACCAAAAACGGCAACTTTTTTGAAAATAAAAAAGAACAACAGCATTGGAGGTCGGATTTCTTACGAAGAGAACACCTCCAAATATAACAATCAGAATAGCTATTCCGAAACTCTCGTTGTAAACTTATTTTACAGTAATACGACTACGATTAAAGAGAACAGTACACGAAATTTTAGAAAGCATTACGTTTTCCTCCTCCGAGGACGGCATGCACCGGTTCCTTCCTCCCAAACAATCGTTTCTTTTTAAAACCAGGGGATGGGGGCTTCTCGCTTTCAGAATCGGAAGACGACGAACCTTTGTACTCATGGATCGTCTCCTCAACAGCAGCTTCCGCCATTCTTCCCTGGATATCTTCTAAAATGTAAAAGAATCAACAGAAAGCCAAAGAATCCAGAACAAAGCAGGAACAGATGGAAAAGAAAGGAGAAGGATGGATTTACTAAACTTTGATATAAATGATAAATAAAGAATAGAACCAAAACTATATCATCGAAAAAAGAAAATGGAGATCGCACTAAGAGAATCCGTCAACCAACGCCTTCACCAAAAACTGAAACTAAAACCGGAAAATGGAGGAGAGGAAAAGGCGGGGTTCTCTTCCCTGGTTCGCGCCAAGACAATCGGACGGCCAGGGGTCATAAGTAACGATCTAACGGTCAATACGCCACGTCCTCTCTTGAGAAGAGAGAGGTTCTTGGACGGTTGCACGTGGAGGCAATCGCGAGCTCCAAGGAACGCCGAGGAGCAAATCCTCCGCTTGGCATGAGAGGATCGACGCAATTCCGAGCTTTGATATAGGGAGATTACCGTATGGAAGCAGGATTGCGTCCATCAAGGTCTTTCACACCCGGATCGAACGGCCAATAACTGTGTACAAGTGAAATAAATCAACAGCCAATAATGAGTGCGGTACACAGAAGAAGTTCATGGACCATTATCCAGTTGCAGTTTCAATGGATGGGAAGAAAGTTTCAACACCCTTGGCCTTCCTTGTTCGAGTACAGGAAATTTTGGAGAAGCTCAACTGTCACAGCCAAATGGGTTTCTGACTGTCGAACAATAAAATGAGTTCAAATCAAGAGCACCACCCAGATAAATTTAGTCATACTGAGATGCAATGATTGAAACAAATGTGGTCACTCATGCATATTCAGCTACATGGCCTTTACAATGCAGCAATGTAATAATAATTTCTTTCCTTGGCAAACTATATATCATCCATTTCCCAAACAGTTGAAGCAATTGATATGAGAGTTAAACAATATTCATCAAAAGATGTGGAAGAAGATGCGGGTTCGATCCCCACTATCCGCCCGCGATGAAGTAATGTACTATGATAAAAAAAATTCGGTCCTTCTGATACTGCTGATTCCATCTTTCTATCGTTCAAGCTAGTCCCAGTCCTTGTTGGTAGAGCGCAGTTCTAGTTCTCTTTCCCTTTCTTTGATCGAGCGCAGCACTACATTTGGACTCTCGTCTTTGAAACTCCATATTCTGCAGCAATGCGATAGCAAATTACCGTATAAATAAAAAGCATTTTCATAATTATACATGCCTGACTCCAATCAGAAAAAAGTCATGGTGATCACTTTGCAATAATTGTTTAACTAAAATCTGCATGAATATAATTTTGTTGAGAAGAGGAGATGAAGGATTGCCATTGTACCAGCTCCAAATGGGGCCAAAAATGAGTTGAACAATTCATGCAGTATCAGCATGAACAAAACAATGCTTGGATGAAATGAAAGAATATCAAAGGGCAATTGCAAAGTCATCAAAATCATCAGGTGCTCATGAACTTTTTACATCTCAGCTATTAGAGCAAAAGGACCCTAACTTATATCCTTCAGAACCAGAACCAAACATGTGCCACTCGAGCATTAATTTTGTAGCCAACTCATTAGAAACAGTGGCATTCAAAAACATTAAATTTCACAAAAGCATCAAATAAACTTAAATTTAGAGTGCGTGAAAAGGGTAGATAAAGGCGGGAATTCAGATGAACTGTAAAATGTGCAGCACCAACAGTTGAATGAGCAAACTCTAAGACGCGACGACAACATCCAACAAGTTGCAGTCAAGAAGACATGTTCTCATTTCTCACACAAGAAGCAAAAAAGCATCAATTGTTAACTAAATCAGGTAGGGGACAAAACAAGCGCTTACATCTTAACTACATCATGCAAGGAACATTTAGCATACTTCCAGGCATAAAAACTACCCTAATTAGGATTTTGCCAAAAAAATTGCCGGTAATAAAAGCATCAGCAGTTCACATCCAAGTCAAAAACAAATTCGAAATAAAGAGGCAGAGATGACAATCTAGAATGGAAATTATGCCTTGAATAGGGACCACTGCATGTCTGCTGCCAAGCATGGAGCAATCAAGTTAGATAATTCCCATTAAACAAGTCAAGATTCTACATCAAATACATGTCTTTGGCATATGGATCAAACTTCTAAGATAGCCAAAACGATGACTGACATGATATTTACCTTTTGAAGGAAGGGCAAATTGTAGGTTAATCAAGCAAGTAGTCCGTCTGACTACAATATCAAAAGCATCACCAAACAGGTAATATTTTACCATGTTTCTACAAATTCAGGTTCTGAAATATAATATCCCAACAACACATGCATAAAGAGAAAATTTTGCAACAGAAAGGTGGATGTAGGATCATTTGCAGCAGAAAAACAGCCAAGAAAAGAAAAGGAACAGATGGTTACCCTCATTTTTGCTATAAATGTGATCAAACCCTCATTTTTTTGCATACTTTGTCATTCTGAATTTGGCTCATGTTTCTTCTTTTTGCTTCCATGGATGTTTTTTCTTTAGGTAAACTTTTTTGTATTTCCAGGTTTGGCTTCAATAATCTTCCATAAAAAGATTTTTCTCAACCATTCCTTCCTTAGGTGGAGAAATTTTTTGGTAAAATACAGAACATCATCACAGTGCTAGATTTTAACGGTCCAGAATTAATCCCACTGTTGACCAACCATCTGTGATCAGACCATCTCCAATTCACTTACTGTCGGCCTTTCTAAATTCAGCTGTGCACTGTTTAAACAGTCCAAAAATTTAAATTAAGATCTTCGATACCATCCCAAACCACCCGATTTAGGGCATACCGAGCCATACCGGATGTCTACCAGGACGGTTCTGGCCTTCAAATTAAGAAACTGGTAAGGGAGGAAGAGAGAGAAGGAAAGAGAGGAAAAGAGAGAGCATGAGGGGGAGAGGAAGCGGGAGAAAGGGAGGGAGAGAGAGGAAGGGCAGCAGAGAGTGAGAGAGGCGGAGGGAGGCTTTGAAAGCCCTCTCTCCCATTCTCTCTGCTCTCTCCCTCCCTTTCTCCCTCTTCCTCCTCCCCCTCTCTCTTTTCCTCTCTTTCTTTCTCCCTCTCCCCCTCCCTCTCCACCGCCCTCTCCCTCTCTCTCCCTCCCTTCCTCCCTCTCCCTCTCTATCTTCCTCACTCTCTCCCTCCCGTTTTACTTTATCGGTTCATACCAAAACAACACAGCACAATACCGTACCGTACCATACCGCCAACCTATTGTACGGGTGCCAATTCCAATATTGCAGACTTTGATTTAAATAGATTTCCACTTTAAAGTCAGTTTTGTAACTTACACAAATCTAACATATCACTAAATCAATAAATCATTCAAGAAATAATACTTACATAAATATAATATGTTTACATGCACATCTGGACACACAAAAGTAGGAACGTAAAACCTCCATGTCCAAATGGAATTATCTACATGTTCCATCTGTCAACACACGTCCGCTTGCTACACGGACATAACTGACCCTTGTGGAACCCAGATAAAAACAAGGCAGCTATATGGTGTACAGCAAATTTACATGTTCTTTATGAAAACACATGTAGATTCAGCAATTATATTATATTTGTACTATTCCTAATTTCAGTAAAGAATTGAAAGACTTCTGAAGTCCATATAAATAGCACAAACATATAGTATAAAGTAATGAGATCATTAAAGTCAAACACAGGCAAATCAGAATGAGGAAGACTAGTACAAAGGAGTGCAACATTTACAACAACGAGCAAATATTCCTAATGAAATTCACTTGAGCAAGGATATGCATACTATCATAAAAGTGTGGGAATCTAAAGTTCAATAACCAGTAACGTAATTAGCAAAATTTTTTATTTCAACAGGAAGACAGATGAAGAGTAATTAAGAAGCAACCCAATACAAATATACATATATATACACACACTAGTATTTTGTCTTGATTTCCTTGCCTCTTTTATGATCATTTGTATATCTTTATTTTCTGTTCTCAAAACAATTAATCGCAGCAAATGGTTAACTAGCACCTGTTCTCAATGTACTATTTAACTTCCTAGTCTCTATATTTGATAAAAAGTCAGAAATTCACCTTCATTTTTGTTCTCCAGTTTGACTCTAATGATTCAATTTAGAAACTAGTAGTCAAACAACACAAATTTAGAGTGTGCAGATCTAAAAACATCTGAATAATTATTTATATGTATGTATGTGTATTTTCATGTCCAAAAGTATCCATGTATACTCACCAAAGGTTTTCTGATCCAAATTTTAGAAAGAATAATATAGTGGCTTACAGAAGATCATCAAAATTCACATATATAAGGTACAGCAACATGATAAGTCTAACAGTTCCAACTCCCATCTACTCCCAAAACAACAGCATTGCGGATCATTACATCACTGTTCCAATACCTTAGGATGTTTTTCATCAGGAGCAGCTGGAAGATGGAGCTGGAATCCACTTCCTATGCTTGACTTCAGCCTGCTCCCCAATCAAGTCAAATGGTATATTGGCATCTTTTGGCAAAATCCGAACCCAAGCTCCACACTGCAGCCCCAACTTTAGTCACATGAAACACATGGAAGTAAACTTACATTTCAAAACCCATAGCAGGGGCTGCCAGCTCCTCCCGGAAATGCCATTGATCCATTTAATTATTAGGTTTAACCTCTCTAAGATTCATTTTCGAATCAGTACAAATGCCTAAAGGAAATTCTGATTATGAGCTTGCCTTTGGTATTTATATTATGCATGTCATTCTCCCAAAAGCATTCAATCATATTCAGAAATTGAAGGCCGGTAAATTTGCAATTGAAGCATTCATGCGAGATCATATCTAAATACATAAAAGGAAGCCAGAAAACAACATAAAGAATCTAGATAAACAGTATTTATATTCAATGATCAAATTTCTCAGCTAAATTGCTCAAAGTCACAAGCTAATACGCCAGAGGATGGCACCCAAGAATCAACTTCAACCTCACATCAGAGGATGCAGCAGGACAACTAAGTTTTGAAATATCGTTAGCATCTCCCATTACATAAAGCTTTATACCAAGAAGAACGTGAGGTTTTTCAACAACTTCAATGACTCGTTTGATTCGTGGGAAAAGAAGGAAAGAAAGTATGGTCAACGGAAAAATGTAGAAAGGTCACTTGTTTGGTTGGAGTTTTCAAAGAAGAGAGATAAAAAAGTAGCATTTCCATGAGATAAGATTTCCATGTTTCATGAAAAAGAAAAACCCACGAGAAATATAGAAAATCTACTTTCCTACTGGTTGAAAATTTGTATTCTTTTTTTTTCAAAACTACCCTTAAGCCATCAAAATCCATGGATAAAGTCTTTCCCTTATTAAGAATATAATAGGTATTTTACACAACTTTTTCAAAAAAGTAGATGCTCAGCCAAACATAAATCACTCTAGAATGGTCACTTTCTCATGGTTAACCAAACATGTCAAATTCATTTTCCTAGGCATCATATTCCCAGAAATCAGCTTTTCGGATAAAATATTCCGATGAGGAAAAATTCTTCTGACGAACCAAACAAGTCCCAAAGGATTTCTATGAGTAGCTCTGCAAATTTAGTAGCTAAAGCTCATCGATCATTACACAGCCTGCACATGTTTCTATGCAAGCAACCAATAGACCATCTTCTAGAACTAAAAGAGGGATAACAAAGTGATTGAAACAAGATTGTTGCCAAAGAATAAGTTGATTGATGAAGCAAGACAACTCAAGTTTTGAAATATTATTAGCATATCCCATTGTATAAAGTTTTTATACCAAGAAGAATGTGAGATTTTTCAACAACTTCAAAGGGTTTCTATGAGTGCCTCTGCGCATTTAGTAGCCAAAGCTCACCAATCATTACACAGCCTGCACATGTTTCTATGCAAGCAACCAATAGACCATCTTCAAGAACTAAAACTGGGACAACAAAGTGCTTGAAACAAGATTGTTGCCAAAGAACAAGATTACAGGATGTCATCATTTATATATATATATATATATATATATATATAAACACTGAACTGAAAATGTGTGCAAAGAATTTCTGCACATGGCTTAAAAACCATTAGTTGCCCTCATTGGCATGTCAGCAGCCTCAACATAATAACTCTTAGATTTACTCATCTTGAAAAAGCTGTAAACAGATACCTGGCAGATAACACTCCTGCACGGCTTTCCACCTACAGGCACGTAGAGTAAATTCATGGTAATCAAGAGTGACAAAATAACATTTAATTAAAGTCAGACAGATAATAAAGAATAATAAAAGCAGGTAAAGATAACAAGAGACGATCATCATATTACAATCAGATCTGCAATTCTGATACAAATTTCAAAACTAAAGGCATAATTTAGAAAGGTCAGACATCATAAACATAAAGATATATCCATAAACACCAAGAAGAGTTGTAACATTTTTGGATGTTTCATAGGTGAAAGCAACAGACATCTATAATTTCAACTACACATTACACAACATCTATGACCTCAAATCCTGGTTAAAGTCAGCAATATATCAATGCTATGGACACAATCAGGGACATGCTACTCCTGGTGCTAGCCGACAAAATAAAGCTCGGCGACGCAGATTCTGTTGAATGTTAATACTCCAAAGCAGACATATCAAAAGCTTCAGCCATGAAACCACACCCTTCTGAGCACAGCACCGCTGCAACGGATTGGGTATGGCAACACTGTGACTACACTGAACTGACACTTAATTTCAAGAGAAACTAATATCTGGCATCCAAAACAAGGTTTTTACATTAATAGCAAAAAGTACTCCGTAAAAGAAATCCTTCTTGCCATCCACCATCTATGGCTTCCATGAGAAAGGTTACATAGTTCAACTCAAGTCAGTTCCAAAATCCAGCTTTCGACATATGTATGGACTAAGCCTCCTTGCCTTCAAACCATGCGGCCTCATAGGTGCAGCTGGACATGTCTCTGCAACACCCGTTAGGAAAGGCAAAGAAGTGGGTGTCTTGAAACCTTCAGAAGGATTAGATTCAACTGGCAACCTCTCAACAGAGATCTCCTTGAGCTCGCTTGAAACAATCAGATCAAAAAACGACTTACAGATCAATTTCAAGAAGCGATCTTCCTGTGCAGCATCTTCAGAGGCATTGGCTTCTACATTCTCCATGGAGTCGCTGCAGGAGTCAAATTGTAACTGCCGGCGAAGAGGGATTTTACTTTCCCTCGTCATCTTCTTTTTCGGTGCAAGCATCAAATCTTCTGGGCCTGGAGCAAATGGATTAAATATGCTTTCAGTCGGAGTCTGGCAGCCTGGAACAGCATCCTCCTCCTCAGTCTGATCAGAGGACGATGAAACCTCTACTATTTCTCTATCCACGAACGGGGTCACTGGATCAAAGTCTTTTCCATTGCCAAGTTTAAGGAGCCCAACATCTTGACCTTTTGAATCGCTGCCTCTTTCCAAGCAGGGAGCTTTGCAAGAAACTAAAACTGCACCTTTTTCCTCTTTCTCCACCTTAACTCCAGAACTCATTTTTCCATCCCCCATATCATTACCTTCCAAAACAGTTTCTTTCTCCAAGGATGAGACTTTGGGAGACAAGGAGTCTGTCGCACCATCTATCATTTCAGACTCCATCTCTATAAACTCGATGATGCTATTTTCTGGAAGGGTAACTTTCTCCTTGCACATGCAATACAGGAAGAAAACTTCTTAAGTTCTAGTTTCTCCTTGTATCTACGGCTGGAACTTGCCTTCCTTTCTCCTCCGGGCCATTGTTCCAGAACGCTACAACCGAAAAAAAAAAAAAAGCAGATTGAAAGTCTAAACTCCGAACCTTCGCACCAAATCAGCCAAATGAACACGGGATAGTCGTGTCTGTTCGCAAGAAAAACCCTAAGCATAAGAAAAAACACATCTTTGATCTCAGAAAGCAAATAAAGCGCAGCAACCTCGGAAAAACGAGGATTTTTTTTTGCATCAGAAATCCTATAATCAGTTCAAAAGGAATTTTTTTTATCTCAAATCGATCTAAATCTTTTAAAAAACCACAAGCCTTATTAACGCAACATTTCTGGTGAAACATCTAATCAAGAAATTCAGCAAACAAGCCTCGCATGAATCTGGAGCAAAAAATCCGATCTTGTCCCAAAAAAAAACGACCTTAACCTTCCCAATTCTTCGCATAAAACCTAAACCCTAACTTAACTTTTTGCGGCCTCAAAACCCCACAGCCCCGCCAGGTCGAATCATCTGAATAGGAGGACGATGGACGAAAGCGTACCTCTAGAGAAGGGCGAACTGCGGCGGAGAGAGAGAGAGAGAGGGGGGAAGGGGGGCACGGATTGGGGTTTTCTGGTTGGCGGGAGACGACGGCGGGATTCCTGAAATCCGCGGAATTGGCACGCCGACCAATTTATATCCCACAACGCGCGAACGGCGGCTAATCCAACGGCTAATATTGTATCTAAAAATGGCTCTTGGGATCCGTTCATGCCGTTTTCAGCCAATGAGAACTGGCCACGTTGCACATAGGGCAATAGTTATCTAGAATCTAATGCTGTTCAGACTCGCCCCAGCAAACCTGACAAAGGTGTCACTGGAGGCCCATTTTCTACCGTTGGATTTTGTATGTACAATAAGAAGATTTGAGGTTGAACCGCCGGGAGGGATATGAAAGGGTGCCAGGGTTGAGATGGGAACCAAAGTTACTGATTTTAGATTTGATGTAGGAAATAAAAGGTTTCATTTAAACCCTAATGAGCAACTCAGTGGATGCTTTCCAGATTACGCATGTCATATGGGATGTTCATTTTTATAACAATAATATGGTGATGCAGAAAAATTTAACATGTGTTATAAGTTGATAGGAGCCGATCTTAACAAAAGATTATTCTCTGTATATTGGGTTGGCCTATATATATTTGACCCTTCTTAGATTTCGTGATGGTCGGAATTTTGCGCAAACAAACTTTTTTTTTTTTTTGGTTATATGGTTGATGCATAGCTCTCCCATAAAGCAATCACCGTATTTAGACTATAAATTTAACTAGCAATATGTAGAGAACCATCTTCAAGATAATCTATTTATTTAATATTATGAAAATATTTATATTTTTTTATTAGTTACTATTATAATTTTTTGCCTAAACAGCTTGCGCATATAATTGAATAGCCTTCCAATTTTGTTTTTTTCTAGCCGGCACAAATTGTTGAAGATTTCTATTTATTTGCATGAGATCTATTTTACCAAATCTTTACCATGTCTAAAATTAAATTGAATGTAAAAACATGCTGATATATATCTCTGTGTGTGTGTATATACATACATGTATATAGACACAGAGATGTATTATAAATTAGGGGTTTTAATAAAGAATAGCATTGGACGGTGACAGTGTCAAATGAAAATTCTTGAATCCTAATCATGAAAAATTGCATCAAGGTATATGGCAAGTTTTAAAAAGTTGTGCAATTCATACATGCGCCCAATTCATTGGGGTAGTTGAATTTAGGCGAAAAACTTATTAACAAACATATCTTGCTACATGGGAAAGTTCTAAAAAATTCCTATTGACTTAAGTTAGAGAAAATTCATTACCACCCATCTTCAGACCACCAAAGCTCCAGCAATACCAGGCTCCACTAATTTGCACTTGTTGAGTAACCTGTGCTCCCACCACAATACACATACATGCATGCGTGCGCACAAAATCATCCATCCTTTTTTCCTTTTAGGGGTATGTTTGGATGTTGTAAAATTGCTTAGAAAAACTCTTTTTTTTTGTTGAAAAATCTACTTTTCTGTTTGTCTATTTTGCGAGAAAATTAGCGAATTCGAAAAACTTCTGACTAACTTTATGGATAACTTTCCATCTCCATGAAAAAGACTTGATTTTTCTTGTCATTTTCTATGGATTTTTCTCACAACCAAACATATACTAAATACCTTCTTCCTTTCTTCCTTTTTCCTCAAGAATATCATTTAATCAAAGTTATTGACGAGGGTTCAAATGAATAGAGTATTAACTATGCCCTGATTGATTAGTTCAAACATACACGCAGATTTTCTTTCCCAATTCATTGAGTAGTGAGCGTGAATCATGTAATATTTTTCTCCTTGTCCTCAATCATGTAACTTATACCTTAAGAATGGTTGTTATTTTAAATCAGATTCAATAAGCCCTCAGATAAAATTTTTGTCACAAATATTCATCTATATTATATTCCACCTAACTTGATTAGGCAATAGGCTAAATCTGGGTCCAAATTAAGACTCGATGATGAAAGCTGGTAGTCTTGAGGCTCGGTTTGACCCAACTCATTTGCAAGCCTAAGATATATAAATAGTTGGTGAAAAAAATATCACAAAAATATTTTGAAATCATTGTGAATGCAATTCTTCTGTCACCAAATAGTAATTATAGATATATATATATATATATATTGAAAGGAAGCAAGACTGGGCAAAAGAAAATTAACCAACCGAAGAATAAACGCTTAGTAGTGTAACAGAGTTCATAATAAAATTTTGTCAGTATACAAAGATCATCAACAAACAAAATCCCTCAATAAGGCAGAAGCGCCAAAATTTGGCATCACACTTTTAATGATAAATTATTTTGACAGAATAGTTTTTATGACTAAAAAAGTCACTAACACTAGTTTAGAGACTGATGGGAGGCAAAATGGATCGTCCTGTTCTTGCATGGAACCACCCAATTTTTGCCGAGCATACCCCGAGCAAGTAATGACGCCCCGGCCCAAACCTGAGCGCCCTACAGAGTCGATCGAGAGTCAAAGAGGGCCCATCAACTGTAAGTACCTACAATGATGCCCTTCGAGCCAGGCTTGGGGCGCCTTGCAAAGTCGACCAAGAGTCCAAAAGGCTCCCATGACTGCAGGTATCTACAATGACGCCGGTCCCCTCAACCAGAGGCCAGTCCGACCTTGAACCTTGCTGAAGGCCAAGCCGACCTCAGCCAGATCTCTCCGCTGCCATGACCTCAGGGCACCCTACTGAGCAGACTTCAGAGTTGAGGAGGCTAGGCTGACCTCAGAGCCCGTCGAACCGACCTCACCAAATATATGTCGCGGCCTCTAAGTCGGCCCGACCTCAGCACCCTACTGAGCAAACCTCAGAGTTGAGAAGGTTAGACCGACCTCAAAGCCCGCCAAGCCGACCTCACCAAACATATGTCGTGGCCCCCAAGTTGGCAAGTTGGCCCTACCTCATCTCCCACTGAGTTGACCTCGTCAAGTATATGCTGCGGCCTCCAAGCAAGCCCGACCTCGCTCGCGGCCGCATCAACGTGCGTACCTATGCACGCACCCACGCCTGCACACATGGTCGTGCATTACAACCTCACCGCACCATACTTTTCGTGCTGACCACGCCATGACGCGTTAACTAAGGACGACGCCATGCTGCCCCAGCCATGCTTGGTGTCAAGGACCATACCCTGCCACATCTGCCAAACGCCATGCCGTTTACAAGAACGGCCTACACCGTGTGCCTCAAGCAAGCCCTGGCTGCATGCCACCTAGTTAAAATCATCTTCTTCCATGATGAAGATAGGTCATACCTCCGTCACCTGGGCATCTTTGCGAGAACTATAAATAGCCCACATCAGAAAAAATATAACATATAAAAATATAGATTGTGAAAAAAATTAATAGTTTTTCCATCATCTAATTTTTATTTTAAATTATGTTAAATGTAGAGAAATACATTTTGCAAATTTAAAAGCTTTTCTCTTATCTAATTTCCATTTCAAAGAAAGAAAGGAAAAGAGTGTCGTACAAATTGAAGGTTTCCCTCATCTAATTGCGATTACGGGAAAAAAAATAAAAAATTAAAAATCGAGAAATTGTTTATGTCAGAAGTGGGATTTGAACCCACGCCCTCTCACGAGGACCAGAACTTGAGTCTGGCGCCTTAGACCACTCGGCCATCCTGACACCGGTTGTTACTTTCCAATTTTATTATATACGAACGGTTATAGAATAACTCATCCCTCCAAACCTTCGTCCTCTTTACTCTTTTTTATAAAGCGGCTTTACTTTTATTTGAGCCATCATGAGGCCATTTGCCCCCTTTTTTTTATATTTGCTGTATCTGAAATGTTATTAGATGTTGCAATAGATATATAAAATGTTGGATGTCAGATTATCATTGTTTTCGCTGAGTTTTGACATAGTCTTGTTTTCTTTTGTTTTTCCTTTAAGTTGGGATTTTTTTTGAAGAAAAATTTTTAAAGGAATAATGGAAAAATTAGGGATTGCAGTTCCATGGAAGCAATACTAATGGAGTTCTAGTGGAACCCACTGGGATGGTTTTCAAGGATAACACCTATTGAGTTTAATATCATATTTAGTGATATTTTATATTCAATTATCATAAAAAATAATATAGTTGGGTAACAGTTCATTTAGTGAGTTAGAATACTCTACATAGTCACACTTTCTTATTATCCATATTTTAAGACCAAGATACGTCTTGATGGTCATGGTAACATGGTTACTATGTCAATACTTATGTCTTTTAGAAAATCAATCAGCTTTAGTTGTGATCGCTAACTCATGTCATATTTGACCGTAATAATAAATAAAATATTGTCTCTAAAACGAAAAGATGCAGCATCCCCAAAATCTCTCGAGCGAATAGTTTATATGCTCACACTAAAAGAATCTAAATTTTATCTGATTGAGTATAATACCTAATAAATTCGCAAGTCAACAAAAGCATTCGAACACAGTCAATGATAGCAAAACTTATATGTAGTTTTTCTTTTTTTGTTGCTTTTTTCTTGTTTTTTATTTTATTTTAGCTTAATTTCTGTAGGGAGGTGGAGGGGAACCTATATATAATTTAGTTGAAGTTTTTATTTATATGATTAATCTTTCGTGTTTAGGTCATTCTAGATGACTTTGTGGTAGAACACTCTTCATGGATCCCAGAAATATGTTACTAAGAAATTAATCACCCATCACACATTTAGTTTTGTATTACTTGCAAATTTTGATTTACATATAATGCAGGGTCATTTTTAAAAGGCTTAATAGGTACTGGCCCGGTAAGAAATTGTGGCATATATTCAGACCTAGGGCTCATAATACTGCAACAAGAAAGATGCGACACGATTATAAATTAATCACACAAAACACAGAGTATATGGGAGATTTACGCGATCTGGCTTATAGCTTGGGTGAATCAATGGAGTCGATGGAGGAAATTAATGCTTCTATCCTGTGTGCACGAGTGGAGCCAGATGAGGCTCCTTGAGAAGAGTATGAAAAGGTGGCCCTCAGATAACGAAGTTTCCAACTCCAACTCATCGCCTTAAAATACTTCTTGGACAGGATTCAACTCGGAAAGCTGTAGCAAATCAAATGCGAAGAAATTTGAATGCTGCAGAGGGTTTAAAAAGTTCAGAATGGAGGCTCTACTTGCAGGGGTTGGAGGTATCTTTCGTTCGAAAGGAGGATTCACTTTTCTTTCGCACAAACCCACCATTAGATCACCTACTGCATGAATATTAAAGCACTCCAAATTTCATAATTCATCCATTTGTATAGATTTCAAAACAACCAATAATAGATTTATACGAAGGAAGATGAATACTTCCTTCATGCGAATGAGACAACCCCGACCCCACCAGCAGTGCATTGGTTCTTTGATGGGGCCTAACATCATCTCAAATAAACATTGTATACTATCACTATGCAATTAAGCAGCTATTTCCATTAAACTTCAAGTCACAATAGACTTATGAGATTACAATGTGTCCTTGAGACATAAGATGCCAATTTGTCGCACTCTCTTGATAATAAGAGACAAGCCAAACTTGGGCTATGTTTGCCGACAATCTAACCTATGACTTATCGGGTTGCCGGCATGTTAGATCAAGCGGATTGATCGGCGAGTTTGGTCTACCTAAGAAACAAGATTTGATTTTACCTCAGTAAACGGCCTTCACTAATTTCAACCAGAATGCAAATAATACAAAGGGATTAAGCATAGAGGAAAATAATAACCCACAGATAACCGAAACAAACTAATGAGATTAATTTCATAGGAATATTTGAGCTATGAGGAGTAAAAGAATTAATCATGATAAGAGGGGGGAGAATAAGTTGTTTCCAATGCTCCAATCATAACCTATTATGTCACTCAAATCTTATATAGAAGGAGGAGTAAGTCGACTCCATTGCTTGTATGTGGACTCGAATCACTCCCTTGATGATAGAAAGATGTCTATCGCCAACTTCACAACTCGATCGACTTCTATGCATGAAAGGGTTGATCCTCCACTTCATGGGTCCCTCGATCTCCACATGCCGACATGTTTGAACCTCCAATCCTCGATGTCCATGTAAACGTAGGATAAACCTCTTCTCCGAGTCACCTGATGTCGATGTAAGACTAAATTGAACTTTCCCTGCTCGGGTAGAATTGGAGTCACAACTATCGATGGTTGGAAAATCATTCACTACTAAGAAAGACTATGGATGCTGAAACCCTAGAAGAAGGTCATCAAAATAAATGCTTAATGGGCCGTTCCATGACCACTGTGTTTAATTATTTATAGATGTCGATTTTATCTTTTTCTTTGTTACTTCAAAATGGATCCACAATATGCACTGTTATTTTGATCAACAAGCCTTGGTCGGTCAAAAGCCCAAACATCCACGGCCTATCCATGTTGTTCAGTCCATTCATAGGCCTCCTTAGGCCAGCCTTCGTAGAAATTGGGCTAATAAAGAGCCCATCGCTATAAACCGCATTATTGCCTTGGAAAACAAAACAAAGAATTGAAATACTATATATAATCTTCGGCGACTTTAAATAGAACAACAAAAAGCACAGAATTACAAATTATAGAGACAAAAGCTCTAAATATCAGTTTCACTTCATTCTTTTAACTCATTGCGATGGCTGTCCAATTTGTGATTCTTCTTCACTTGAAGGAAGGCCTGCTATTTCTCTAAGTGGCTTCCAAACAAACTTCCTCCTGCATCAAAATAAAAACTACTCATCAGATTGTTTCCAAACAAAAGGGACTCAGAAGCTTGAACTAATGGCAAAAATCACTTATATATCCTCAAATGAACTAACACTTCTTCAGATGGAAACTTCATTACCAGTTACCACATTCTGCAATGACCCTGACTTTTGGGCGAAGGCTGGGAAGCAATGCGAGGAATTGTAACTCGGCCTTTGAGAGAACCTATAAAAGAACAACCACCAAGGAAGGGCAAGATCTTAGTGACTCTTAAGAAGTCATGGCAATATTTGAGACAGGATAGATAGAGGCAGAGAGCTTAACCTTGGCTTCAATTATCCATACAACAAGGCCTTTGGCATTTGGAGGCAATAAGGAGAGCCGGTAGTCCACCTCAGGAGGGAAGTACCATCTTGCTATGGGTTGCCGTCCCAGGTGCGGCTGCATTCGTTTTATTTTCAAGTTAGGCATGGGTGAGCGATGGAAAGTAAAAAAAGTTGGAAGAAAACGATGGGTGCATATGCTAATGTCTGATATCATAATCCATATGAGATTTTTTTTTTTTTTTTTGGAATCTCATCGTGTGTCACAACCTAGAATCTCACCGAAAAAGGCTAGTCCAAAAGTATTTTTTGGTTTTGAATTTCTTAGTATGTCCTCACCAGGCTAAGGGTTCAAATCCATTCAAATCTAATCACAACCACAATGATCAGCTCATAGTCAGCCTCCGTAAACCCATGAAGAGGTATCCCCTAGTCCACATAGTCTTGGATCGAGTTTGCTTTAATACTATATCATAACCCAGAACCTCACTCAAAAATGCTATTTTTTGGGTTACTTAGTCCTATATAAATACCCAAGATCTCTTTGGCGACTAATCGATATAAGACATAACACACGCCCCTATGACTCCTCACATCATGTGTTTATTTAATTTGTTTTGGCAGGAATGGACCAATGCGTTAAGAATTTGGAAAATAGTGGTGCCATGTATATGGGAACGTATGTGATGCTTAATCTCATCATATGCGTTTCCCTCATCCATTTAAAATCACGAACTCATAATCACAACTTTGGCATTTGAAAACAACATGACTATAGGTGATATTCAGATTTTTAAAAAAAATAAAGATAAAGAATATATTGGAATAAGTAATAAAGTAATGTTTAAAAGATAAGAAAGGTGGGATTATTAAAAATCTATATT
The DNA here is from genome assembly GCF_051530095.1 of Phoenix dactylifera. Taxonomy (NCBI): domain Eukaryota; kingdom Viridiplantae; phylum Streptophyta; class Magnoliopsida; order Arecales; family Arecaceae; genus Phoenix; species Phoenix dactylifera. Next base: position 24,583,276 of record NC_143203.1, read on the forward strand.
TTCTCTAATGTATATGCCCATTCATGTGAAAGCAAGCATGAAAGATGTAAGAGCAAAAAGCATTTTGAGAACACCAGTAGCAGCAATAGCATGTAGCAATCAATCTGTAATTTATAGAAGTATCTAAAATTAAACCAAATAAAAGTTCAGTAAAAAAACAACGATAACTAATTAATGCTTGTAATTAGAGCAGGCACAACCTAATGAATACATGTGTACATCACACACGCATGTCATATACATGTAATTGTGATTCATACATCCAAGTTCTAATGCTTCTCCAATGTACATTCACCTATAATGCCGCTAAAGTTGCAGGATGAGAATGCATGTGGATGTGAAAACCACAATATGGACCACCAACAACACCCCCTTCATATAAGGTCGCATCTAATAATCATCGAGCCAAGAATTCAGAAAGATCAGGCCGCCGAGGCTCTGCCTAGGGATATCTTGCTCGTTGCTGCATATCGAGCAATCGTCTAAATGGAACGCATGATTCATCTTAGGTATGAATGTTAAGCCATTTACGTAGCGTTTATGGCTCTTAGGGGTGACTAGCAATCAAGCTCAGTTTGATGAAGCTTAAATATTTTGTCTCATTCGAAATGAATTGATTTCTAGCTTGATTTAGTATAGTCATGCGTTAGCTTGGTTCAAAATTAAACTCTAATTGAGCTTGAAATAATTGTAATAATAATAATAATTTAAAATTAATTTCAAACTAAGCACGATCAGATCTAAGTTCGATTCGACTCGGCTCTGCCTCCTAAATTCATACTCACTACTGGAAACTAAAGTTTTATAGGCAGTGCCCGTACTGTGATCTAGTAAGTGGGGAGGAGGGGATAAAAAGTAGTACGGACGGGGCAGACGGGGTGGATCTTGGTGAGGGTTGTCTCCGGGTCGCCGAGGCCGCGGGCGGAGAGGTCGAGAAAGCGGTAGCCCTGGTAGCGGAGTCGGGTCAGGTACCGACCCTCGTACCCGCCCTCGTGCGGCGGGTATATCGCCAATGCCTTGTGCTTCTCCACGTCCTCCAGGAACCGCCCAAGATCCGGCCGGACGAAATCTCCTCCAATGAAGTCCGCTAACCCGCACCTCACCGTCGCTGCCGTCCTCCGCTGCCGCCGCCCGGCGGCCGGGGTCGTGGTCGTCGGGAATTGGGAGGCCAAGCGGAGCGCTGCGGTGGCCATTCTTCTCCTTTCTCTCCTTTTGTTCTCATCCGCGGCAATCCATCCAATGGGAGGATTTCTTTCTGCTTCCAGTGTTTTGGATGAGTGGCGGTGGAGTTGGGAGCAGGGACTTGCGGCGGGAAAGGGGATAAGCCGGGCCCCGCTTTATTAGCTTGCCATTAACGGGCCACGGACAAGCCTACGGACCTATACCATGCATAAGATAACGGGCCTAGCTTGACTTGCCTGTCATAAGGCTTTTTTTTTTTTTTTTTTTCGCGCTAAAACGAGCATGTCATACTATACGGATACGAATATACCCAATAAAATCTGCAAATAAAAGGTTCCGGAATGCATCGGACAAGCCATCCTCACCAACCCATAGAATGCCTTCTGAGTGCCTGTCATAAGCTTTCACTTATAGCTATCTTTGTCTCTCTCTCTCTTAACCAAAAGTTCAGCTAATAGAACTATATTTTCATTTAGAAAACAACATATGTATGTATGTGTGTGCCTGTGCGCGCGCGTGTGTGCGTGCATGCATGTACATATGGAAGTATGTAGAGAGAGAGAGAGAGAGAGCTTATCTTATAAGTTTGGAACACATCAGCACTTTAGCATATTTGAGGCTCAAAAGGCTAACATAGGCTGGGGCAATGTTTCTGCTGTAACAGTAGAGAACTAGGTATGCTAAACTTGGCACAACCAGACTGATTACCTAGAATTGCGGCTAACTAGCACTTGATCTAACATATGCATGCAAGGCTCTGGATTTAACTGACCACGAATTGCCCATTATCCAAAAAACATAACAACACGATTTCATATTATATGTATAATATGGAGTGTCTAACTTGAAACAAAGAAAAGAAAATGTCGGGCTATTTGGCTTAAAAAATATTAGTTCAAACTTTTCTTGGGTTTAAGCATGGAAAGAAAGATCAACCACATGCGCTACTATATTTTATGGAGATGTTTAATAGTTAAGCTTGACTATTAATTTCATGGCTCGGATCCACCTAAATTGGGCTTGGTCTTGGGTTTGTCTCAATCAATTGGGATGGTGTCAATCCTAGTCCAAACCCAAGCAGAACGGTCGACAGCTTCACTCTGCTTGGTGACAATCCGGTGCCTACATGTCAACATTGTAATGCTATCAACAAATTACAGCCAATGGTAGATGAATCCCCTTCAAATTGTTAAAAACCCGATATTGAAAATAAATAGGCTGTCAATTATGTTGGCTGGTAAAGCCATTTGGTGTTCATATTAGTAACTAGTCTAAATCTAGCCCTCATGCGATCCTGGATAGACAGCCACGAGTCCTAATTTTGAAACAAAAAGAAAAAGGACAAAAAAAAAAGGACTGTGGAACTGCTAAATGCCAAATAAAACCTCATTGTTAGAACGAGAATCACATTTATTGCTGGATTAAGATTTCTAAAAGGAAAGGAAAGCCCATAGCAGCTGCCACGCCATCGAGACAACTCAATTTTGTAGCTATCATAGACCAAGATGCGTGCACGACTTTAGCGTACCGGGCCGGATCTTTTCACAAATGTAGCCACGACCGCTGCTTCCCCTTTGGCGGGCGAATTTTTAAGCACACGGAGCCATTGAGGGGTCCATCCAATAGCCGTGCAGGCTTGGGTTAAGAGGGCGGCAAATGGATAAGTCCAAGGGAACAAACGTCCGCCATGGTTCAATGTTTCCACGTTGCCCAAAACCAATTACCTGCAGCCCATTTGCTTGAAGCACAATATCAAAATTTATCGGCCGGTGCCCTACCATACTAGCACTAAATCGATATACAGTTTCATACTGTACCGATATTTGAAATATCTTACCATTTTACACTGTACTATATGGTGTAAGAAAATTATACTGATATCGAGTTCGGTACCGAGGCGGCGATATGCTACAAGCTTACGTTCATATATATATTTTATAATGAAAAATAATGTAAAGAGAGAGAGTGTGTGCGTGCTTTTAATATGGCTATAAAGATGCTCCAAAGGGTTATATATATTTTATAATAATTTTCCTATGCATCTTTTTTTATTTGAGTTTACCTTCCTTAGCTGAATTATTAATGATTGCTCAAAACCACATCACAGATGGACCTTCCTATTTTAGTCAGCAGACGCCTAATAAACGGCCTTTGGTACGCTCGAGAAGTCGCTACATCAATTGTTCGATATATGTGATGATAATTCAGATGTTTTGGCTGCCTGATGTAGACCAGTGTAACTCTTTTTCAAAATCTTGATCTCATCATTTGCACTAATGAGATAACGGGCGTCATTTGGATGGATATAAAAAAAACTAGACCAAGCAGTCAACTTATGCAAGTAGGTCAAGCCATCCACCATTCTTACAACCCCTCCCCTACCCAAAAAAAGCTACATTTTTCCATTTTTAGAATAACTTATTTTTAAGGCATTTTTAATGCAACTTTGATATAAAGAGATGCTGCAACAACGTAGTTGTACCACCGTTTATATGTTCTGCTCCATCTTGCGGAACATATTAAATGAGCCAAATTTAGCTTCTAAAGTATTTTTTTTTTCCATTTTTGCATCTATTAAACTTCTTCGAAATATTCGCATGTTTATTCTTCATAAGGATAAAAACTCAACCTATATGAGCTGGCTTGCTCAGGCTAAAAATAGAGCTAAACCTAGTTACAATGGTTGGTTGCCTGGATTAGGCCCAAGCTGTACTATTTCGAGTCAATATGAGTCAAGCAAATGCAATGCCACCTAATAGTGCGTAATCAAGACAGATGTCATTTTTACAGTCGTCGAACTATACACTTTTTCTTCTCTTTGCTTTTTCTAAAGGGGGACCAGATGATTCCCATCAAATTTAGTCGAATCAGGTCCACCAGCTCAGCGGTGGATCGGTCCAACTACAGAGCAACACTCGCAACCACGCTTGCATCACTTGAATTTTCTTCAGCTTTTAGTCCCCATGTTTGTAACTGTTGCTTCGTGGTTGGATTGGATATGGATATAGATATACGTGGACACATTCTAATGTGCTGGAAGAATTAGACTTCTAAGGCAGTTTAGACAAGCAGGTCATTTTGGAGGCCCAAAGGCATCAACATCACTAAAGATGGCACTTAACTAGCTACGGTTGTTCCCGTGGCAAGACTAAATAACATATGCATGTCCACTTCCTGCTACTTCGTTTTCTTCCATGCCAACGACATCCATCCTTCTCCGAGGACTTGTTGAGATGGTCTGGTACGTTTTGCATTGTACTTCACGGAGAGGGTCTAATTTTTCAAAGCAAAAATTTTCTGTGCATTGTGGTCATTGCTATTCCTGAAAATAGCATAGACACCAGCTTTAGAGCATGTTTGATTAGAAAAGTTAGACTCCAGAATGGAGATAAGAAGGAATAAATTTCATTCTGGCCATTTAGTTGAAAAGAATTCCATTCTGATTCTCATTTTAGAAAAGAATAAGATGCCACAATCCTCCAAAACTTAGTTCCCACTCTTTTATAGTATTAAAATATTATTTTGATTTCAATCACAAACCAAACATGTCGGAGAATATAATCGTTTTGATTGTCTTTCTAATCCATTCTGATTCTGATTCTGATTACAGACCAAACATGCCAAAATGGGGGCGGCATTGAGAGGAATAATCTTTCTATGTGGCTGTTTAGAGAGTTCATGTTTTCTTTAAATTGCTCTAAGGCAGGACATAACACTGTCTAATATTATTAGGTTGATTAATTCTCTTTGATTATTTGGTTGCACAAGAAACGGGAAGAGAACCATCAAAAATCTATGAAATAAGAGGTCTAGGTAGTGGCACTACTCACTTGATGATGTTATCACATTGACCTCTCAGCTCTCCATGAGAGCAATAGAGACATGAGATGGAAGAGCGATATTATCTTGAAAGCTTGTATTCAACTGCATCTATTATTATCTGAAGTTCCGAACTTGTGTTTTTCACCAAAGGTAGTCCTGCTTTATATCAGAGAGCTCAGCTACAAACCGTCTTAGGGCCGTACAGTCAAACTGAAAGAATAATAGAAATAATGGCCATTAGTTGACATTACCACTGTTCGTTCAATTAAAATAATATTTTATAGTTCATATTTTGGAGATATAAACATACCATACCATGGATTTGTGGGCATGTCATGATTTATACTATAAACTAGTGAATCTTCTTGAAGACGTCTAAGTTCTATCAAGTACATTTTGCCTTTCATCTTTCTCTTTTTGTTCTCCTGCTCTAGAGGGATTTTTTTTTTTTTTTTGAAGTGTGGTGGTTCACAAGGATACAGTTAGAGATTAGAACTTTGAAATGGAGTGAAAGTGTTTAGAGGGATTTTTTTTTAAAGAAAGTCATAAGGATCAACTGTTTATTTTCTTTATTTTTTTTTGAGAAAACTATTTCTTGCTTTTTCTATCTATCATTATCTCAATAAACTATATAATTTTTTTTTCTTATTTTGCTTGACAATGAATACTGTTCTCAAAAAATAAAAAGGTTTGCATCTTAATAAGATTGCAACTTAGTGGTGTTAGGTATGGCAACAAGTCGGATAGGTTATTATCTTTATCCATCTCATACTCATCTCGAGATAGGACCAAATAGGGCAAATAGAGTTAGACAAGATAGATTAGATAGATTACACAGGTTAGGCGGGTAAAACTACAAAACTCTTTTCATCCCACATACAAGTCAAACAAAGAAGAAAGAATATAAAAATAATTTTAGTACTTGACACAATATTTAAAAAGAGTTGAAGGCATGAAGCATAACAAACTAAATTTTCAATAATAATAGAAACATAACAAATAAAAATATTATTTTTTATTAATTTTAATGTCCTTTAAATTAAAAATCGTAATTAACTAAGATATGAACAACTAAGTATAATGGCATGTAACTTTTTACATATTCAATCTTTCTAATGAGTAGAGCACTGGAATAAAGGATGGAGAGGAGATTCATGAAGAGTTGTGTATGTTTAGATTAGGTTTGGGCCTGACTTTACCATTGCTCACACTTGCCCAGTATTTACTATTGGTCAGATAAAATCTGCCCCATTAAAATCAGATCAAGTCGGATATCTAATGGAGTAGAGTAAATCATTATTCTTAAGTGGTGCTGACGGCAATTTTACACTATAAAAGATGCATAGGAGTCATGTAACTTTTCTCTTGCAACTTTCACTAGCAACTCTCTCTCTCTCTCTCTCTCTCTCTCTCACACACACACACACACACAGAATTTGACAAAATCTAATCCAATTCATTAATGTGCTATGAAATAACTATAAAAAATCAAATATTCTATTGATGTTAAAGATGCAATTTGATCAAAAAAATAAGTTGAAGATGCAGTTACAATCAGATCAAGAAAAAATGCAGTTACTACCATATCAAGATGAACTAAGACTTCTACCAAACACACTCCTCTATTTATCAATTAAGCTTGTAGAGATGCGCATCTCTAAAAATTTGGACTTGGATGGTTACAGTACGAGATATCAAGAAGAGAACAGACAGAAAAGCCACACAAGAATCCTGGTTATTACTGAAGGGTATGATCATCCGTTTCACCCGCTGAGGGTCGCCAAAGCCCGGGTTGGGATACACAAAGGGATATATCGAGCACTTTCATCTCCTTTAACCTGACCGCCACCTTGCAAATTCCACGGAATCTACCCCTATCACGGGCCCCACCACATTTTGGAAAAATCCTGCCGTGATATTCCCTCATGTCACCTTCCTTGTCCTGTCCGACCGCCGACAAAACTGGCCCATTTTGCCGTTCCTTTTTTTTTCCTTCCTCCTCTTTCCACGAACCAGACGAATCCTAAAACATGGCCAGATTCAACGGAACCAATGAACCCACCTTCGTCGTGTCTCGTTTCAGCCCTGGCGAGAAGCAACGAGAGGACGCATGGAACTCCCAGGCGGCTAATTTTGCCACCAGAATTTTGTTTGCTAAATGGGATGAGAAGTTTCCCAGGCAACTTCCTATTGTACATCATTTTCGTGCATTAAAGTCTTTAAGAGTTTTCCATGGCTGGAGAGACGATGGTGCTCGTTCGGGCCTACATGAACTAAAGTCCGGCCTTTCCAACCTTCGTTTTGGGAACGTAGGAGTTCGTCACAATTTGGAAGCTGACCTGACCCATCACCAAACTAATCATTGTTATCAGAGCCCATTGGAGCAGAGTTGATTAGATCTAACATTTGTGCATCATGCCAGCAACTGGATGCATCTAGACTAGCTGTAAGTTTTGATATCTATTATGTTTCTGATGCAGGGCATGTACTTATTTTTTGGTACTCATTAGCTTAAAATAAGTTAAAGATAGCTGTCCAAACTTGAGATTCACATGCAAAATAGCTGATTCCTCCTCTGCCCTTTAAGAGCCGTATTCTGCCCACTTGCCGATGCAATTAAAAGATAAAGAAAACTTTTAATCAAACCACAGTATGATCTAGAAAGATTACTGGACTTGACGTGGACTACTTTTGCTACTATAAGTATTTAAGAGGATTGCCAAACTTGATGTGGATCATTTTGACCACTACGAGTATCTAAGGGGATCACTAAACACGACGTAGAACAATTTGGCTACTATCAGTATTTAGGAGGATTACCAATCTCGATGTGTAATACTTTGGCCATTACGAGTATTTAAAAGAATCACTAGACTTAGCCACTATGGATAACTAGTAGAATCATCAGACCTAATGTGGATTACTTTGGTCATTACGAATATTCAGGTGGATCAGTAAACTCGATGTGGAATATTTTGATCGTTAGGCGCAGGGCTGGACAGAATTCAGAAGCAAGATTTGCTATACTAGAAAGCTGAGTTACGTGTCAAACTGCTGGAGGTCATAATTTGGTCATATGATGTTCGATTGAGATGATTTTTTTTCAAAAATGGGATATCTTTTCGATATCTACAACTAGCTAAGAGGTTGAATTAGGATAAAATTCTACCATTTAGACCCTGAAACGGACCGGTTAAATCGAAAGTTTTGTTTTCGGGTAAGACTTTGATCGAGCGTAAGATAAATTTAATGTAGAAGTCGAGATCTACCTTCTCAAAATTTTTGTCTTTTTTAGAAATTTTTTACTAGTAATATATATTTTAGAAAAGAAAGTCTTAATAGGTTTACAAAGGAAAATCCGACCTAAATTGTATTAGGACGGAACTCAGATTATAAATAGAGGCTATGTATCTTATTTTTTTTATCCATCATTGAAAAAAAAAAACTTAAAGCTTTACCTTTGATTTTTTTTAGTTATTTTTTGAGAGATTTAACTTAAGTAAATTGAAGAAAAACCTTTGTTCTCTTCAGTGGGATCAGTGTGAAATAGACTGGCTTGCAGAAAAGAGCGGAAAAAAGTTGGGCTAAAGTGGATCGAAACACGGTGGAATAGACTGGACTACAGAAAAGAGAGCGGAAAAAGTTGGGCTAAAGTAGCACAGAAATCTCACAAAAGTTGATGTGCGGCATTTCTTTACAATTTTAAAATTCCTTTTATCTAAGAAGACGTCAGAAACTAGATTTCTTAATTTTTTTTGAAGCATTTTCAACTTTTTCTTTCCATTGAAATACTTTTTAGATAATATTATAAAATACTCATTTTCTTTAGAAAGTGCCTTTTTGTCTTCAAAGTTTCAGAAATATATAATTTTTGGGGTAGCATCGAATACGCCTCTGAGTATTACTTTTCCATTGCACCCCTTAATAATATTGACAGCTTGCACTGTTATATCTTAAATTTTCGGAAAAGGATAAAATAGAGGCGTTATATGTTATTGTTTTATAATCTCTGATTCCTACTTGAACTTTTATAAAATAGCTCCAATTCATAGTATTTTCATGAATCACCAAATACAAAATTAGCATTTTGAACCCAAATTAAACTTCTATTAAAAAATCCAAATTAAACAACTAATTTTTATTAAAAAAATAGCAGCTCGGTAGAGGCCCAACAAGCGGCAAAGTTCGATTATAGTCGGATCGGCGGAGTCCTAGAATGCTAGAGTTCAGCCAACAGTAGTGCCCGATGAGTTATGATCGAGTAATGGAGACAAGATAACCAAGGTGGTCAGTGTGTGAAACAGTACATCAGGTGGTGGTTCGAGTTGTGGACACAGATACAAAAGACGATCATGTAAGCAATGGTGCAGGTCTTTTAAGAAATAATCGAGAGACTCGAGATAGTAGAATCCAACAAGCAATAGACTTGGAGAGCGGTTGTCAGATGATGAATATGGAGATAGTAGTAGAGGCGGCTAAGAACTGGCACATGGAGGAGAGGGTTTCACACCTCCATTAGGCCACTTGGTAAGGAGAGTGAGGATTCTGACTGCTCCATTTAAATTTTGAATTTAGATTATTGAGCATGCATGTGAACTATTTTCAAGATGGAAATATTTGTTGTATGACAGCTTTTATGTTCATTTGCATTAAATTTTAGGCTCTACTTGTTTAGGCTGCTAGCTTTTTTTTTTTTTTTTTCTCTTTTGATTTTTTTTTAAAATTTTTTTCCTCTTCTTTTCTTTCATTTTATATATTTATTTTATTTTTACAATATATATAATGAATTATTTTACTAAAAAAATTATTAGCTGGATTAGTGAATTTAAGATGAAACCATCCTCTCTATATGTATAAAAGCGCAACATGTGCTTGGATGATGATGCTAGATCTAGGATGGATTTGATCTATTTAATACTTTTTTTTATTTTAGTATTCTGCTTTTAAAAAAAAAAGTCTCCCAAAGGGGAAGATCCCTGCCCTCCTGGAAGACGCCAAGTTGGAGAAACAGAGATAACATGGTCCCACCGTGACGTAACCTCAAAATAATTTTATGGGCAGTCGTTCGGTCTTGTACTTAGTGGCATAAATCGTTATTTTCTAAAGCTTCCAGGGGCAATCCAGAACTTTTGGACCGCGTCCGTATTTATTTTACATACGGGAACGGTTCTCGGGTCTCAGAGTTCCAAGAGCAGGCTGTTGGCCGTTGGAGAGGACTCGCCGGAAGACAGCGAGCGAATCTTCGAAAGATCTCTCGTTCTACTTTCCCCCCCTCCCGCCTCTTCGAAGATCAATTTATTTAGGGTTCCAAGAGGGGAGTAAAAATTCGGGCACTCTCTAAAATTTGGACGTGGAAGAGGATTTTTCTGCACTGGTTTGAGTTCTTGTTGTCCAGGTATTCTCTTTGGGAGAGAATAGGTCTAGAACTCGAGAATCTGGGAAGTATTATTCAAATTTAGGTTTTTTTTTCCTCAGTTGTTGATTAGTTTGTGTGTGCTAGGGAAGTATTTTTGTCAGCAATGGAGATTTGTTACTTATATTGTTGAGGATGGAGCCGAATTCTTTGTTCTTTGTTTGTATCTTTATGTTTTTGTTTTTGTTATTTTTGGCGGTGGGGTTTGCTTTTAAGGTTGTTGTCTCCAAGAAGAGAAAGAGTGAGTGCGAGAGTCAGAGAGAGGATAGAATCATTTTGAGGATGAATGAAGCTTTTGGGTATTTCAGATTTCTTTCGAGGATTTGATGTTTGTTTCTGCGGTGTTTTACCCTTAGTTTCGTAAACATCTAACGAAGATATGATGATTTTACTGGAAATTTTCTTGCATTAATAGAATTTTGTGTATTTATCTAGGTTATGCGGGCGTCTAATAAATTGCTTTAGAGGTTCCTTACTTCTAAATATGTCTTGATAAACTTATTATTAGTAAAAAAAATGATTTTTTTTTTATATTTTTCATTAACAAAGTGACCGCTCTTCTTGCAGGAATAAGCATTAGAATTGGTACGGTATTGGAGGGGCGTTTTTCTTGAATTCGAAATTCCAAAAGCTTTCACGATTTTGTTGGTGAGTTTGGAGTTTGTGTGGTGTATCCGTAGAGATTTGCGTCTCTGGGGTTTAGGGATTCATTAGAGGTAAAATGGAGAAGTCTCTGTTGTCCATCCTGATGGAAACCCAGAGTGGCGGAGGGGAATCCATCCTTGCCACGACGAAGTTTGCTATTCTGCCCATTGCGAAGGTCTTTACGGTGTGCTTTATGGGGTGTCTCATGGCCTCCAAGTATATAAATATCCTTCCTGCAAATGGCCGTAAGCTTCTTAATGGGGTAAGCAGAACTTAATTTTTCAAATTCTTCATTTCTATTAATAGCTTTATGATAAAAGGAAATAGGAGTAAAAAGAAGTTTTTCCATTTTTCTCACTTTGTTCCATCATTTAAATAATTAATTATTTTTCATTAAAATTGAACTTACTTAGGATCTCACTTCTCGAACTTCCAGTAAAAAGCTAATACATTTTTTTTCCTCTCAAAATGTTTTATCTACGTGCACGCATAGAGAGAGAGAGAGAGAGAGAGAGAGAGAGAGAGAGAGAGAGAGAGAGAGAGAGCAGTTTAAAGAGGTCAATTTGATATTTTAAACAATATTGGAATTGTATGAAACCGGTTAAAATGGAATCTAATGGGTCGGCGTGGAAAGAAGAACAGAGGGAGCAGCGGGTAAAGAAAGTTGGCTTGTTTATTCATTACCTGTGATGGCACTACTGTTCAGGCAATATATGGTTGTTGAGAAAGATAAGGAAATAAAAACGGGTGACAATGGGGTTAAGTGTGCCTAGATGGAGAAAAATATGTCGTTTTTCTTGCATCTCCATCCTACACTTTCTCAGCCACCTACCATAGTCTTAAAAAATTTTCTCGAGTCGTCAGTTGGATGCTAAGAATCACTCCTTAAAATAATTGATTCTTGTAGTGTAATATTTTTCCATGATGGGGACCTTCTCATGGATCTTGTACATTAATTAAGTGCAGGTGGGGTCCACCAAATTCAGGTCAGTGCAATGTTTTGGTGTAGTCTCACCATGACTTGGATTATGTGCCTTTCAGAAGCCATCTCACTGGTTGTAGGCAATTCTTCAAGCTGATACTGTAGACCATCCTGTGCCCCTCAGAATACCAAAGTAATAGTGCAACTCTTTTGATCAAACACTATCATTCCACTAATTGGGTCCCATGTATATAATTAGTAAGATGTATCTCAAGGGTCTCCTTTGATTGCATGTTAATGTAAGTTATATTCGCCTTTCCTTTTGCATGCTAGAATAAGGTCAATTTTTTCATTTTTGATTTCTAGACTGTAAGATATTTTTGGAGACCTTCCAATAACTGCAAAGGAAATCTCTCATCTTGACATATGCATCTAGCAACAAGTGACCATCAATATTTTGGTTTATATACATAAGATACACATAAGAAGTTTACAGGCACATGTAAAGAGTCCAGTCATCATTGAGGTGCTTTAATTTTGATAAATAGAGCCAAGTTTGTTGCAGGCATTACTGTTTTATAATTCATGTTCATTAGAGTATTGCTTTTTGATCATTAATTTGTCAAAAACTTCTGATTTCTTTCCAAATTTTTGCCATATTCTCCATCAGGGTTGTTAACAGCCTGTTTTGATAATATGTTGCAGCTAGTGTTTACTCTCCTCCTTCCTTGTCTAATATTTTCTCAACTTGGAAGAGCAATTACTCTAGAAAATTTATTGGAGTGGTAAGAATGCTTCTTGACTTATCTTTTAAAGCAATCTGTGATAGTATGTGATGTTGTTCTATAAATTCTTTCTTGATTTGTTGGTGAAATATGAAGTTTCTTAGCAAGCATTTAATGGATCTTCTATTAATAACCAAGCGCACATACATGTATTAGAGTAAGAGGGAGAAGTTGATGCAAAGGTCACAAAATATTTGCGACTTTTAGAAACATATCTCAACCTTAAGGTGGAACATTAAGTCTTAAGCAGTCGATAGGTGGCTGGCTACATATATCAATAAATGATTTATAGAACCTTTTCCCCTCGTAAAGCCAACCCAGTTTTAACTAATTGTGAAGTCATGGCAAAGGTAATTTAGGGTATGTGAAAGACCATTAGCAGGAATAAAACCCCACCCCTCTTTAGAAGCATGCTAGTTTTCCCCCTACTATCTCTATTGGGGGTGCATTTGGAGGGGTGGTGTCCAATAGGAAATACTAGTATTAGAGAACTATTTTTGGAAATAAAGCATTTGATATGACTTGATGTTTCTAGGGATTCTCTTGTAAATTTGTGTTGCAACTTTTATTGGCCAATAATTTTTTTTCCAGCATTGAATGCTCATTTTTACTTTGCTGTGGTTCATTCTCTTTAATTGCCTGGACTTAATTGCAGGTGGTATATTCCTGTCAATGTCGTTATGGCTACAATATCAGGATCCTTAATTGGTTTTGTTGTCGCATGTGTTGTTCGACCCCCGTATCCATATTTCAAGTTCACTATCATACATATTGGAATTGGTAAGTTTCTTTCAGAGTATGACAAAAAGCATTGTTATTTCGTCTCCTTTCAAATTTTGCATTTGTAATTGTGTTTCCTCTTTGCCAGCATATCAGATATACAATAATGACTGAGCTATCTTGATGTTTGAGATATTTCATTTTATACTTCTGCAGTTTAAATTCGAGTATAGTTGTGTTTGACGTTTGCACTGCATGTGCAATTGAAAAGTTGGGGTTGTGGATCTCAACTATCTAGAGAATGAGACGGCTCGGGCTGACACTTAGTATGGACATCGCCTGAAAGTTAATTAAACAGATGAACGAAAATAACAAGGGAGGACAACTTATGCTTGATCCGTTGCTTTCATAAAGAAATAGATTACTAGATAAATGACATGATTTGATGAATCAAAGTGAAAGTTAATGAGATCAGTAGGATTCACTTATAATATTTTCTGACAGATTTATTTCTTCATGCAGTCAACAATAAGTTTTAGGGATTAGTCCTAGGAAGCAAAGCATTTATGAAGCAACCCTTTTCAATCATCCCATAATATGTAACTGAAAGCAACAGCAGCCAAGGTATGAGGGCTGGCCAGTTGGAGCATTATGGACCTTGAACTTCTCTTTTAATAAATAACTTACATTGGAGCATGCTATAAATTGAATCTGCCATTATCACTGGTTTGGCAGTCATGCAATTCTTCTGGATGGAACCAGTACACATTGGGGTTTTTTGTGTGTGTCTGTTTTATTGATTGAATATCATATACTTTTTAAATAAAAATATTAGTTGCTTAATTGGCAAGAGTTCATGTGCATATTTATAATTGAGATAGTTCTTTTTTTCTTAAGTGTTTCCATTGTCTTCATGATGAAGTTTTTTATTATGAAGTTAAGCTATTTTATACCTCAATCTAATGATCTCTTGACTCGGTAATGGATCTCTCAATTTCAACCATTAACCTGAATATTATATTTACTGTCATCTTTTTCTTCACAATAATGCACTAAGAAAACATAGTATTTCATGTTTTGCTGCTTGTTATGCATGAAAGTGTGTTCTCCCCATAAATGACTTATGGACTATGCCCTACCAACATTCCACTGCAGTATGCATTCTTTCGAGTAACGAATCGTTTATTTGAATTCAGGGAACATCGGGAATATACCTCTTGTGCTTATTGCAGCTTTATGCCGAGATGAATCCAATCCATTTGGTGACCCTAACAAATGTAGCCAAGATGGAAATGCATATATTTCATTTGGGCAGTGGGTAAGTGCTGACTCTCTTCTTAAGTACAAATACAAATTATTAATTTTTTTGCTCTCGTTGCTTCACAAGTACTCTTGTCGATAAAGTGTTATGGACCCATGTTTGCTTGTCTCGTTAACCTGTCCGATTTGTTTTTCTGAAAAGTAAATGATTCAAGTTTTTTCGTATCTTCCCCAATAAGTGAATATGAGAGTGAGAGTTTCTTTCATTAGATCAGTAAAGCTTATTATGAGCAGATGCAAATTTCAGAGTTATGTATCAGTTAATAACATGTGGTCCTTTTTTTTGAGGAAATACAGCATGCCGTTCTTATTCTGTGGTATTTGTCTTCATACAATTGCCCTTTTTCTGCTTCATTTTATGAATGCAAAAGAGAAATTTGTTCCGAACATTTTACCCGTTCTTATGTAGTGTCAGCTAATGCATGTTTATCTATAGAATGAAGCAAAAATGGAGCAGATTTGATAATTTTTCAAATTGTGAAGCAAAAGGTTCTTTTCTGTTTAGCTTAACTTTTTTCATGTTTATTCGATGCATTAGCAGTGGACAAGGTAGAATATAAAGTGGCAGTCCATATCACAAAAGGTAAAAAAATAACATTGTTGACATGGTCTGCCGTACCGGTCCGGTATGAGACCGTACCGGATCAGCGTGGAATTCGGTACTGGTAGTTTATTGTTGAAGAACCAGTACGGGACCGGTTTGGACCTGTTCGGACTGGTACGGGACCGGTACGGATCCGATTCGTACCGGTCCGGGCCGCCACCGGTACGCCGACCGGTACCGGTACAACGGATCTTGATTGTTGATCTATGATGTTACAATGCCTTTATATGTGAAGGTCCAATATAGCACAATAAAAAATTGTGTCTGAACAAACATACAATAAATTTATAAAGGACCAACTTAGCTCCATAGATTTATCTTATTTTCTATAAAACACACCAACAACTTATATATGGATTCATGTTAATAGTAATTGGATAACTGCATGCCTATGAGTTTCTACTTATGTACCAAAATTAACCTTCCACTGACTGATATTTCATAATGATATAAATTATAATTCTTAAATCTTACCTGAGCGCTGAGGATGTTTTCATGTTTATTAGCAATATCTCTACCATCTTCCTTCTTTTCTTTCTTTCTTTTTTCCTTTTTCTCCTTGGGAAAGAAAAGGTTATTTATATGTATGAAATAGGTTTCAGAATATATCTGGACCAAGGTTCATTACTAGTTCTTTCTCATTTGTCAATGATAAACATTTTTAATTCTGGAGTTGGTTGTGGCTCAGCTTGAGATCAAAAGATTTCCAACAATAACAGACGAGAAATATTAGATAGAATACAGCATAACAAACAAAGTATATACATAGAAACTAGTAAATATGCAACTATGATTTGTTTTAAAGCAAGGAAGTTGTAAATATTATGTATATTACCTCAATTCTCCCCTTGGTGTTTCGCTATGTTTGTAATCCCCAAAAGTGGGTAAGCTCAGATGCTAACATAATTATTGGGAAAAGCTTTTATAGTGTCTTATGATGAGTCATAATTAGTGTAGTCCGTTGATGTGTTTGGTTACACACATGTAGATGATATTCAATGCAAATGTTTGATAGATTAAGCTGATTCAATTTGTTCAAAATAGTTAGGTCTATCCAAGGTTGGCCATACTGGTTGGTAACATATAGTGGGCATACCGTACCGTACCAGTATATGGTACTATACTATACCGACACTCGGTATGCCGAACCTTACCGGGCCGTATCGTATACTAACATTGTAATAGAATGGTACCGGTACAAGTTTCGGTACCGATGCTAACCTTGGGTCTATCCCCTCTATTTCGGTTAGGTCACCAAATAAATATTGTTAATGATTATCAAAACATGCTCAAAATTTGAATTAAACCTTGATCTCCAGTCAAAACCTAAATTGCTTCTGCATTTAAATATTATGCACCCCCCTTGGTCAAACCTCCTTTTGTAATTCAGAGGAAGTTATCAATTTTACATTCTGACAGTATAATTCACTCTCTTGAGGCCCTGTAGCACTGACTCTTGGTGATGAATCTCTATAGTTTAGCTGTTGTGTTCCCATTCGAATATAATAATGAAGTTTGATGCTTGCTTTTGGTGGGCCATTTTGAATATGTATTTTGACAGTGGGGAAAGAAAAATGGTCAAGTGTCATTGATGCTCTAGAGTTTTAGGTTTCTTCTGAATAATGTGCTCATGCGGTACATGAATTAAATTTGTCTCAATGATTTATAGGAGGTTAATGCTCCATATTATCGCTACATACACCTTAGTCATTGAAATAATGAATCTTTTTGGTAATGTTACGAATTTGTGAATATAAGCTTATACCAGCCAAGAAAAACCTCATTTGCATGAGTTCATGTGTTAGTCTGCCACTTTCATGGACAAACAAAAAGTTTTCAGTTATTCTTTTGATCATTTATCCATCATAATGCCATTTATTGTTTTTATTACTACTATAATCATCAAGAGGAAGGGAAAACCCTACTTGGTTCATTGAGATAATGATCAAAAACTACAAAAGTATCAGGAGCAGCAGGCATATGTAATTTATCATTTTTCCTTGTATTCATTTACAATATAGATGTTTTAATTTGAAGTTGGTAATATGGCAGGTTGGTGCAGTTGTTGTGTACACTTATGTGTTTCAGATGCTTGCTCCACCCCCTGGAGAAACATTTGATACCCTTGAAGAGGAGAAGCTCCCAACTAAGGCTCCTGTTAATGCTGTACCCGAGCAAGTGCCCTTACAAACTTCAGAGGAGCCTGTGACAATAGCATTAGAGTCTTCAAAAGGGGGGAAAGTAAGAATGTTTCCTAGTGTTTCTTGTAGTTATGAATGCATGATTCAAGATCATATATGTGTGTGCGTGTTCCTTATGCTTCTTTTCCTTATGGTGTTTTTAATTTCTAATTCCAAGTATTGTGTATTTTTTAGCAAATTATTCTAAGAGGTGCTTTATCACGGGGTTTTAGGTCCTGGATCTTATCATATTAGTGATTTATCTCTAAACAGAAGGTTTATGTCCCGCTTAGATTACATGACAAATATTCTACTGCATTGACAACATGGCATAGTTTTGTTAAATATTGCTTGACGATGTGACATGGCTCTTAGTATGTAACAATCAATTAACATAGCTGGACTATTTTTATGTGTGGATCCCAATTCCCAATATAGATTTCGGGGACCATGATTTCATTTGTTTATAATGAATTCAAATCATATTGAGTCTAATTTAAACTTGCATGGTTGATCTTGGATCAAGTTGCAAGGCATACACAAAATCTGAAGCAATTTACATCTGGTACACCAAGCTCATTTGGGGCCAAATTAGGTTAGTTACCTAGTCAAACCCCATAAATCTTGACGTGCCTCTTTATCCAAGTTCTAGAATGGAATTTAATGTATTTATTGTCATCTGGTTGATTCTGAAGCTCAAAATAACTGCTGATTAAATCCAGATAAATAAAAACTGTATAAGGTAAAATTGGTAGACATAACTTCATGAAAATTAAAATAAGAAAGCAAAATTATACATATTATAACTGAACTCATAAAGTCCTACTTTACTAGTTTAAACCTTAGTCAGGCAACTCCTTAATGAAAGCCTTTCTGATCCAATGAGAGAAACTCAAGTTGGAATGTACTTGTAATTCCAAATGAGAAGCTTTGCATGCTAACAAGGAACTGTTATTTTATTAGGATTTCCTTATTGGCCTCCATCTCTTCCTGCTTGTTCAATGTACCATGGGCTTGGTTTCAAACAGTGTGACGCCCCACAGTATGCCAGGACAGAGTACTGTCCCGCCATCCTCCAAGTGTCTCGATCGGCTTGTCCTGGGATGGGATGGGACAGGACAGCGGTGCATTTTTCACGGAAAATCCCAGGATAGTCCCATCCCACGGGATTTAAAACTTTGACCATGGACGCCATCTCCAAAACATTCGATGCTTCATTAAGAGGCATCTTGTAAAGCTCCTGAACTGCACTGGAATTAGGCCTGAATTCAGGTTGGCTAATTCTTGCAGCATCACTGCTGTGCCCAATGATTGTGTAACTACTCCATCAAGAAGGATGTATGTCCAGAGTGTAATATTCATTATCACAAACTCATCCTTGACCATGATATCATTCAGGTCAAGAGAGTCTTTTATTGGTGGACTCAGAAATCAATCTTTCAATCCAGTGATCAGGAGTTGAATTCCCCACTCGTGAAAAGATAGTAAATCAAGGATATGCTGCGAAAAGGAACTGAGGTGTGAGGTATGTTAGGACGAAGCTGGCGTGAACATTCACAATGAAATTATGGGAAGACAGGTAAGGGTGGATGAGGGCTATTCTGATGTGCATTGAAATTTCTATGCTGGTCAGATCTACCATTTTCCTTTTCCATGTGAAGCTATCCTATTTACTTGTGCATGGAATCATGCTTATGAGATAGTAAGGTGGTATTGTAAGGATGAGAGGTGATGGAGATCCTAATCACTCACTGAATATATCTAAATGCATGTCTGGAATAGCATTTTGTCCAAGGATATGAAGAAGATGGTATAGTGGCTTTAGTGGGGCCCATGTGGTTTGGTTATAGCCTAGGTTCGCCGTATCGGAACCAGTAGGTGTACCGGTTGTCTATCGGACCGGTACGATACCGGTTCGGACCGGTACGATGCCGGTTCGGACCGGTTTGAACCGGTACTGAACCGACGAATAGAGGGGCGCGGAAGGGAAAAAAAATTGTCGGCGGGCGCACGCGCGCCTGCGTTAGATGCCACCGAATGGCTTAAATGCCACTTTGTGGCATTAAAGGCCTACGCGTGGGTGCGGTTCCCAATGCAGGGAATCGCGCGCACAGCATGGTTCTCAGCTCGTGCCCCCATGGGCACGCCGCTTGCTCGCGGTTCTTGCTGCGTGCCCCTGCGAGCGGGCTGCCCAGCACGGGGAATCGTGCGCGGGCGCGCTGTGCGAACCGGTTTGCACCGGTTCGGCTGATTTACTGCTTGGTTCGGGCCCCAAAGGGGCCGGAACCATTTTCCACAGGCAAATCGGGCCTGTCAGGGACCGGACCAGTCCGGTACGCCCTGAATCGGCCGGTACGGGCCGGTTCAACAGGCCATGGTTATAGCCACATCTGTAGGACCCTTTTCTTGGTTGACCCTACTTAATTGAAATGGTCAATTGTTAGATGAAAGAGCATTAAATTCAACAAGGGAAACACATACTGGAAAGAGTTTGTTATGCAAATATATCTATATATTTATGATATCATACAAAAAACTGAAAAAGCATATTAAAAATAGATGTATGTGCTGACTACTGAGTTCACACTTGTAGATCACAGTAAGAATATTTTCTTGCACCAGATATTGTTTTGCTATTTTTGGACATTCTGCTGAAACTATCTCATTCAGGGAAAAAAGGTTTTTGGCCTAGAAAACTAAGTTAAGGTTTCAAAACTGCTGATTTTCAGTAATACTCGTCCTCTTGCAGATTAAAACTGGTCAGTTTTGACCCAAGCACTTGGTGGTGGGTTTGTCTGGTTTCATCTTGTAATTGATCAGAAGTTCGGAACAAAGAGCAACCAATCAAAATAGGCCCAAGTCATTCACTCTATTGACCAACTCTTTTTGACTGTTGTGGTCTTCTCCATAGGACTTTTCATGTTGAAGTCTATCTGGATATGCTTTGCAACAGCAATTTAGGGCTTACGTCAGCCAACCCTGTCTTACTGGAGAATAAAAAAAAAGTTCTCTTGTTGGCCAATGACAACATCATAGCAGCAGCTCCAAAATTTGCAACTTTAGATACGATCTTCTACTATTTTTTATATTTATCTTCTATTTTCATCCAAATCAATAAATTTGGGGCTAAAATTTGGTAGTCATATGTCAAGATCAAACTAAATTGGGATAGATAAGAAATTTCTTCAGGTCAGCAACCACAAACAGTAAGGAGTCAAAGCAGTCTGATGGTTGTTATGGCCGACAACAGTACAATCACATACACAGATTGTCATGATAGCCATGCTAAAGTTGAAAAGTTTAGTTTAATATGATTCATCTGGAAAGCACAAGGTTTCTGAAATTATATGTATTTTTTTAGCAATTAGGATTGCATACATGCTAAATGGAAGGAAAAGTGTCCCTGACAAACTGTTGGTACATTTTTGCTAGATATGTTTGTTAAATACTAGCTATTCATTGTCACAGACATTTGTTATGAGATAGTTACCAATCTGGCAGTTATTTCAAAAAACAATTTTTGTTTGGTTAATTTATCTCATGATTGTTGCAATAGCTATGATACTTTTTCTACTGAGAATTCTTCTTTGCTCTCTTTTTTTGATATTTAATCTCTGAAACTCCTGATGCAGATAGTCAGCCAGCTACGCCATCTGGTAGAAAAATTGAAGCTAAAACAGATTTTTCAGGCCCCGATAATTGCTTCTGTAAGCAGTTCCTTTAACATAAAAATATGATTGATATTTTCAGTACCTGTACCGTGAAATTTCAGTCATACTCTGCTATTCTTAATTAAAGCCTTTTCAACTTAGAGTTGTGTTCTATAGAGAAGTAGATGTTGATGAGAATTGGAAAAGTCCTCAAATCAGTGTCGGCGGAACCGGTACCGGTTCTTCGATGGGACGAGTCGGTACGGGCCTGTGTCGTGCTGTGCCGGACCCATACCGACAGTAGAATAGGCGGGGGAGAGGGAGAATGAGAGAGGAGAGGAGAGAGAGAGAGAGAGAGAGAGGGAGGCCGGCGGAGGCCAATGCCGGGGTAGCAAGGGGAAGCCACAGTCGTTTTTCTGTTTTGTTCGAAATAGGGGTTTGACCACTTTTTTAATTTCGTAATTTTTAAGTCCCACCGACTTCACTTAAAAATTACGAAATTAAAAAACTTGCGATTTTTAAGTGAAGTCGGCACTTAAAGATTGCGGAATTAAAAAAACGGTTGGATTTCTGTTTTGAACGAAACAGTGGCTGCGGCTTTCCCTTGTTGTTCTGGCGCCGGCCTCCCTCCCTCTTTCTCTCCTTGGCTCCCTCGCTTGCTTTCTCTTTTTCTCTCTTTCCTTTTCCTTTTCCGCCTTCGGCAATAGTTTTCATTTCTGTTGCCCGGTTCGAGACGGTTCTGCCGACTTTGCTTTAAATGATATCACTGTGCTACATAATGTGATTGTCCTTACTTGAGGTTGGTTTCTTCCGCATTACATAAAGGTCCAAATGTATATGCATGAAAAAGAAAAAATAGGTCATAGAGGGATTGGGACAATCAGCAGTTGCATTCTTTTCTTATGGTTGATTAAAAAATTCTGATTCTTGTGAAGTTTGTTATTTTCTATTAAATATTCATTATAATGTACTTCCTGCTGTTATGGATGTGCTTTTTTGAGTATGACTGGATATAGTTTCTGGTTTTATTCTTATTAATTGTACCACTGTTATTGCAACAGATCCTGGCAATTGTTATTGGAGCTGTACCTTTCTTAAAACAATTGATCCTTACAGATGATGCTCCATTTTTCTTTTTCACTGACAGCTGCCTCATTCTCGGGTATCATGTCCTTTCATTTGGTTTTTATCATAACATGCGAGCTGTTTAAGTAGTATAAAAATGGTGCTTATTTAATGGAAATAAATCTTGCATTCTTGACGGTGGCTAAGAGACATGGCTAATTCAAGTTACAAAATGAAACCAACTATTCCTTTCTCATTTACTAGCCTGCTGAAGAGTAATTCATTACACCAGACTCATCCACTTTTATGCATAATGCAAAGTGTAGTTTGTTGTATTTTCTTAAAACTAGGCCCATAAGCTAGAACTGAAATTGTGAATTAACTCGCTGAAAATGAAGGGAGGATAAGGGATCTCAATGCCTATCTTTCTGCCGAGAACATAAATGAAAGGATGGGAAGGTGAGAAAAATTAAGGAAGAAGGGATTTTTTGGGGTCTTGAGCCCCAATCTAAGCCAAGATTATCTATGATCTCCTCCGTCCCCTTCATTCTTCTCTTTTTTCTTTCATGCCTAAAATAGGCCAAAAATGATAAAATAAAAGAAAATTCTGTTGAAATTTTATATTTTGGTATGAATTCATGATATATTATAGATCTAAGAATGATCTATGCATTGAAGAAAAAATCATGATCTTTCATTGATTATTTATTCTTCTATTTTAAAAATATATTTTGGTTTAAAATAATATAAAAATTCAAAAATACAAAAAGGGCAGCATGTTTGGGGTGTGAATATTACTTTTTGTTAATTTAGCAGTTTATTTAAACTTCGGCATGGTTATGACTATCTGAATCTAAATCCAAATTGAAATAAATTTTAAAAGTAAGTGGTGATTATGCATACCTATGGACTGAAAGATATAATATTTCTAGTAGAATTCTACATTAAACTAAATTAAAATTATTTTTTAGATATTATATATTTAAACATTAATTTTTAATTAAAAATAGTTGAAAATATTTAAATAATATAAAATATTAAAATTAGTATTTTATGTAGATAATTTAGCTTATTTTCAAAGTAATTCAGCCAGTTTTGCATAAGAATATAAATATCAAATTTTAAGTGATTAATAACTTTAATACTTTTTTGATTCAACTAAAATCATGAAAAATTTGGCAATGTGCATTGGTAATTGGGGCATATAATCTATGACAACATGCCTATTTTTAACATTATTTTATAAATTATCACATATATGAAGTAAAATTAAATTATAAAAATCACTAATATCTCTAAAAATATATAATATTTTATATCTTAAAATAGTAGAGATTCATGTTAATGAATGTGGTAGATTTTGACTTGTGGTCATCAAGCAATCATACAGTCACTGGGACCAATATAAAATAAAATAATATTAAAATAATCTTAATCATATTTTCAAGATTCCTAAATCTTAAAAAAACCATGACAATCGAAAAAATCAAAAATCAAAAAGTGGACAATAACGAACCGATACTATACCGGTAAACTTCTGCGTGCAAGTGCGGGTACAATATGGTACTGTACCATATCAATTCAGTACTAAATTGATTTAGCACCTGATACCAAGATGCGAACCTTGTACGAGGGTGTCAAGAACAACTTGTAAAGAGTTAAGAATGATTAAAGTAACGACTAGGAACGAGTCAAAAGAATAAGACTCAATAAACGCGTGGTATAAGGAAAGATTGGCTTGAATGAGGATTTAAATCCAAGACCTTTCACTTTAGTACCATGATAGGAACTACTAGAACCCCAAAGCTTAAGCTCTTCGGGAAGGGGTCAACAATGTATATCAAGTCTTAACAAAGTACCATACAAAATTTATAATTTTCTTAAATGCATTTGGAAATATAATATATTACTTGCTTGTAGTGATATGAAAAAAAGGAAAAATAGTTTGCTGAAATGCGTTGACCTACAAAAATATCATGAGATCATTTTAAAGGATATATGATTTGTCACAAGTGATGTTGTACCTTTGACCTAGATCTATGTAAAATTCTTTAACATTTCATAATTTTTTATTTTGAGAAAATGCTTCACAATAGAATTTCACTTCTTTTACTTTTTAAACATGGTTTGTTGCCATTAAGTCCTAGTTACATATTTTATTATGTAATTATTCAATAATGAGTTTCAACATTTTGAACTCATTTGACTCAATTTTGAATGGTTGTATTATGGATTGCAATGAGATTGCCTATAATTGCTTATAATAATGTTGATTAATTTGCAAAATACACCCTTACTCAAGGAAGTAGGCCTTATTTTGGTATTGAATAAAATTGATGGCCATTAGAAAGATTTTGTCAAATTGATAATAGGATTACTTTGTTATAAACTTTTTGGAAATTTCTAACAATAATGTCCTATTCTCAGGGAAGCCATGATTCCGTGTATTTTGCTCGCTTTGGGTGGTAACCTTGTTGATGGTAAGCTCATCTATCTTCTAATATTTCTTAATTTTTCCTCAGGTGATACATTTAATTATTTTGAATTGTAGTTCTTATTTCAGATGCTTCAACTCTCGTATGATACCTACTACAAGCCAGTGTGGCCATTATGCCACACATAGATCATTCTATCAATGCTTTAAAAACATTTCTTAAGCACATACATGGTATGCCGTACCGAATAGGATGGTACTGGGCGTATCATACTATATCGGTTCGGCACCGGTACGGCGTACCGACCCTTGGTACGCTAAAAAAAATTCATACCGTACCGTACCGATACTATGCTAGTGTGGCACCGGTATGGGTGCCGGTACCGGTACAGTGAACCTTGAGCACATGGGTCCTTCAACAAGCTAATAATTAAGAGTAAACTATAAATAAGATGACATATGATGGCAATGGTTTTGCAAGCATACGACTTGTTCTTACCATTAGATGGTATGGTGGAAACCCCAATCTTTGGTTCTTCCAAAGTGGAAGTTGAGAATTTCTTGAGCAGTCATGTTAGTATGAATTTGAGGAAGCTCATATGAACAATCAGGTTTAATGTCAAAAATGGCTAGATGAATGGGTGTAATCAGGTATTTAATGGTGTTTTTGGAAGCAAACTTGAAGCAACCAATATAAATCATAATTTCTGTGAGAATGACTGAAGTAACCCAATTTTGAACATTCATGTCTGCATATCTATTTGAATGACAGCCTAGTTTTTTTTTATGGATCTCGTTCCATCTAATATATCTATATTATATTCATCTCATGTTAATGGAATTTGTTTGTCTTCCGATACTCCAATTTTGTGAAGCATGTGCAAAGGTCTTAAAAGTTCAGTCCAAAATTCCGCTTATTGTTCTACAACCACTAATCAGAAGTGTTAGTGTTGACAGTCTCTTGATTCTTAGCTGTGCCTACCTCGTGCCTGAAGTGCAACATATTTGACTTTTGTTGATTGGAGCTAGTACAATGCAATTTTCACTAAATAGTTCATTTCCTTCAGGTCCAGGTGCAGGAACTGCCAAGCTTGGATTTCGCACAACTGCTGCTATTGTATTTGGGCGGCTGGTCTTGGTTCCTCCGGCAGGTCTTGGCATTGTCACTTTAGCTGATAAACTAGGATTCCTCCCAAAGGGTGACAAAATGTTCAAATTTGTCCTTCTACTTCAGCATAGCATGCCCACTTCTGTGCTGTCTGGTACGATATCACACTTCAAAGAATATGTTTGGCAGAACAGCATATATAATAGCCCATTATTTGTGACACTGGTTAGATGTCTTTCATACATTCCAAGTCTTGGATGCTTGGAACTAACATGCGGTTAGAGTATAGCATATCTGATCACTTGAAGTTTTCCATGGATCAGAAATCTATGAAACATCTTTGCTTTACGATGTTTCATTGCAAGTCCTCACATACAGGCGTAAGAGAAGGGCCTAAACTTGCAAAACGCCCTCTGATTAAAGCCTTGATATGTGGTGGTTAGATAGTTTTTTCCCTAGTCCCTTAAGAAGTTAACTTGTAATATGTTCGAGTGTTGAATACAAGGAAATAAATCCATCAGTAATTACATATATCTTAAAAATTGTGGCAGGTGCGGTTGCCATTTTAAGAGGCTGCGGAAAGGAATCTGCTTCTGTCTTGTTCTGGGTTCATATCTTTGCAGTATTTTCCATGGCTGGATGGATTGTGTTGTATTTGGGCTTACTCTTCTGAAGGCCTCACTCGTCATTATGTTGGTATAATTGGCACTTGATTCTTTAATTTCTTCCCCAAAGTTTGCTCTATCATGTTTAAGAAAATAAAATGCAATAACAGATGCATGCCACTACTTTGTTTTACTGTATCTGCAATTCTTTTTTGATGTCTTCATAATTGCTATTATATGTTCTAAGGTTCATTTAGCCTGCTCATCCTAACATTCTTTCTTCATGTGACCCCAGGTATTATATGGAAGTACAAAATAGACTTTTGCACCTAGATTTAAGATCATACAGATCAGACTAGAAGAGCTTAAAATATGTGCACATCTGCCGGACAGTAGAGACGTCATCTAGAGTATGAGATTTATGTCCAAGCAGCTAGCTTCAGGGACTGTGGCCGCTCACGGTTATGATCTGCGGCCATACAATGGCACTGGCCTGTGAGAATGGTGCTTAGGTGCAAGTGGAGGTGATCCACTAGTTCGTATAATGACCATCTCAATCATCTTTTCATCAGCAAATAGAAGCAGAACAGATCGATGGGTCTGATATGCTGTGTGCATGTCTCAGAACAGTATATATTTTTCCTATGTATCTCGCCTTATTCTGGTGCTCGAGCTGCATGAAACATCATCCACATTATTCATCAGTGTAACACTCTCCTGTGTATATCCATTGTCGTCTGTCGCTATGTTAAGTTAGATCTACAGATTGCACTAGAATTCTTGCGGTGACAGGAGAAGCTTTTTGTAATGTTCCAATGCCAACCTGGTAATTTAGTCCCATCTTTTTGGGGTATTGGTTTGGGGGTGGGGGTGCAAAATTGTTGATTTGAAGAGTTGAAGACTGTTACATTCTGGAACCACATTGTTCCTTATACATGTTCAACTCAGGGATTCAACTTCGGTGCTGGTGCTGGTAGATGTACTAGCACAAGTGTCAAACCATGCTGAAACAAAGAACTTAATGTTTCTAATGGAAAAATCCATGCTGAAACAAAGAACTAAATGTTTTAAATGCAATTTTATTTATAATAAGAATCAGAAAGTGCGGTGCCGGCTTATATCACTTGAAATGTTGATCCAACCTCCCATGAACTTTAATGCCTTCACCCATAAACTTCACAGGCCGACAGAGATGGTCATTCAACCAGAGTCTGTTAAATTCTGTTTATAGGTTGATTGTCACAATCTACAATTATCCTCTTATTATTTGAGGCTATGGGTCTTGAAAGTACAGAATATCGAAGAGCTGCTATGTTGGATTTGATCCTTCTACACTTGCTTGCTTGCATAAGACTTACTGCTCCAAATGAAGCGGCTGAATTTTAATTAATCAACTAATTTTGGAAAAAGATCAGCAAGTTCTTTATTTTCTGTGACCATTTAATTAGCTGAGATCGGCTATCCCTATAAGACAATAATCCAATCTCAAAATTTATAGTTTCTTTACATAATACTGAATTTTTTATGCGCTTGGAGTTTGTTACTATAACTACACCAAGCAGCATAGATCGGAAGCAATACCAATAAATTTTAATTACATGATTGGTATAGTCGATCTGTCGTTTGAGCAGATGTATGGTTTATTTCTACAATGCAGTCGTTATTCCTCAAACATAGCTTTTCCATACGACTTGAGAGGTCAGAAAGCAGTCTCCAGTAGACGAGAAGAATTCCTGAGCAAGAGGGCAAATATTAATGCAGAGAGAATGCTGGCATTGGGAGATAAAAGTATGATACAGATGGATCAACTGGGTAAATGTGCTCCCATTCTTCTTAGCGTACTGGGATGTTCTTCTCTGCACGACCTTCAGGTTCTCCGGGCGTGGGAGATCTTAAATCTGCTGGATGCTAGTTTCTAAAAATTACAAATAATTACATAAAACAAGATTTATAAATAATTACAAAAAAATAATAGTAAAATAAATTGTAAAATCAATTGGAAGGAAGATGTCTGAAACGAGGTATGTGGAGATACTACTCCAAGAATGAGTTTCATCACTACCTCCTCAAGGTACAATAAACCTGGCTCGGTCTGAAACCTCCTGTCATAAGCATATTGTGTAGAGATTTGATCCAATGAATTTTCTTAGTTACCCTAGGAGGAAAATAAGATAGGCTTAGGAAAAATTGAAAAAGAAAACTGAATGGAAAATTTGAAGGAGGAAGAAGGCTAGTGAGGGCTATCTATCAGAGAAGTAGCACTAAGGCATAGTCAGTGCAAATCTACTCTATTCGAGATCTGGGATCTGGAGTTTTTTTACAGGCTTGGTTGGATAACTGATTCTATTAATAAAGATCTTAATGATATACTAGTGCTGACGTGTCGTAATGGCTTGATAGTACACAGACGCATAATACATGCCATGCTTGCATGCATGCTACGCCTTGCCTTACCATATTATGTGTACGTGCATGGCATGATATGGCATGATTGGGTCAAATAATTTTGCAAGCGCATGTGGTCATGCACCTATCATCCCTAAAGTTTGACTAGATATGTAACAATTGGATTTTGGTAAATGCAAGTATTTAAATAGTCAATTCGAGACTATTAAGAAAGAGTTTATAAAATTTAAATCTTTTTCAAAAAAGAGTAATTAAAATTTTCATATAAAGTTGGATTTTCTTAAAAAATTAAAATCTCTAATAATATTTTATAACAACAATAATAAAGAATCACTACCACCAATAAAAATAAAAATAAAAATAAAAATAAAGAAGCACTACCACCACCGTCGAGTTTGACTTCTCTAAAGTCATCGTCTGACATGTACACATGGAATCCTCGACCTGAGCGACATCCGTTCTATTGCTGGAAATTGGATCATCTTCCACACCTCCATGGATCCGCGCGATCCTCCTTGGCCTTCCAACTCTTGCCAACTCAAGGTTTTCCGGAATTCCCCGAGTCAGCCACGTCGGTCTTCGCCCACTTTGGAGGCCGATCGAATTTCTCCAACGGCGTCTTCAACCCCCGTTACAGGTCGTGTGGGAGACATGCGAGAGATAGGGAGAGAGTCAGCCGACGTTGGACCTCGGCTCGCCGGTGGAGTAGACCGGAGAGGAGAGAAGATTGACGATACGGCGAGAAAGAAGGGAAGATGGATGGGCGTTTGAGAAACCGGAGAGAGAGAGAGAGGAATCCCACATTTTGCGCTCGCTATAGAGAGAGCGACGTGGCACTTGGACCCGGAATGGCAAAAACCCGATTCCTCCCACGATCGACAAATTTGCATCTTTTTAGAGACTATTTTCGCCGCCATCACTAGCCAATAACGAGGTCTTCCCGACGATGATCTCGGCCGGTGCTAGTTGGAGTCGCTCACGAGGACCCCGTCCATGACCTGCATGCAGGTCTTCCTCCACCTCCACCTTCACCGGCATCTTGTACAGCGTCGCGAGACCTCGCGGACCGAGCATGGGGAGGTCTTCGATGGGGGACAGCGGCGACGGCGAGGAGAGGAAGCTGAGGGAGGAGCAAAGCTGGAGGAGGTCGCGGGAGTTGGAGGTCGCGCGGGAGTTGGAGGCAGAGGAGGAGGATATGGGAAGACAGGTATAGCGGAGGAGGGATTGAAGGCTGGGGTGAAGGAAGGCGTTGGCGGTGCGCGCGGGACGAGGAGAAGCGCTGGAGGCTGGTGGTCGATAAGTCCAGCCACCGCCGCCCGCGTCGGGAGAGGAGGTGGAGGTGGTGTTGGGAGAGTGGCGGGCGGATATGGCGGCTTAAGTGGGGAAGAGCGGGTCTCAAGGATTGGAGTGGAGCGTTCACAAAGAAACTTAATTCGGCAAAACCATTACCGACATCGATACAAAATTAATACCCGAATATTAATATTGCTAGATTTTATATCGGCCACTTTTTGGTGGTCGGACGCATTCGGATGGAGCTGTGTCTTCTTGGAAAATGGCGGCCACTGCCTCTCTGTCCTCGATCTCCTCTGCCTCCCTCCACTTCTTCCCCAGCCCCCAAACCCCGAAGAGGCGCAGAAAACCCCCACCTGTCTCCATCTCCACGAACCCCTCCCTCGTCGATCCTCTCCAGCTCCAAGATCTCTTCCGCTCTGCCAATTTCTCATGCCACCGCTTCCCGGCCCTCGCCGCCGACGGCCGCGCGGAGCCCGTCGATCCAGGCAAGCTCCAGATCGCCCTCGCCCACAGCTTCGCCGTCGTCTCCGTCTTCTGCCGGCCCAAATACTTGGTCGAGGATGATCAAAATGAGATATTGGGAGCTGGGATCGCAAATTTTTTCGAGAGGGCGTTGCCGGTGCCGGAATCGGATAGCCGATTGGTGGGATTTGGCCGGGCGGTGTCGGATGGGGGACTGACGGCTTCGATCCATGACGTTGTGGTATGAGTAATTGTGGATTTTATTACCCCTCCATAAGAATTGCCTTTTCTTTTTATCGTTGTTGTTCTGCCATTGGGAGCAATTGTTGGCAGGTGATGATTCATATCGATTTTTAGTACTAATTACGATTCAGGCGCTGGCTTTTTGCTTTGGTATAGGAAATGTAGTGGGAATCAGATTTTGATACTACTACTTCGTTTAGCGAATAATTAAATTGTTCCGATTCTCCAGTAATTTCTCAAGTCATTTTTTGATTATGTAATATATATTAGAGGGTTCTTTTCATCAATTTTGGAGCAAAGCTAAGGTTTTGATCCACATAAAAAGCTGCAATAATGCAATTATAAAAGAGTTCTCTTTCTTTACTAGGGAATGCAAGCACGTGATATGCACGTGCCATTTGGTAGATTAATAATAAAAAAAATATAACATAATATTTATAAAAAATCAGCATTTGGTGAGATAAGAGTAGAGTATTATATGATTTATTCTTTTATGGAAATTGTTTTACTGAAAGCGAATGGATGTTCATAAAGAAAAAACTCTTCCTGTTTTTCCTGGTGACGTACCCACACGTGAGGCGGTGAACCCAGTGGGGTGAGCCCACGGGTCGGGGAAGGCACGCGAAACCTGCGACCTGTATCGAACATTCCCTAGTGGAAGGGGGGCCCAGTAATGGGGCTGCTACGCGGGTGGGCTGGTCCCTCCCCCTCCCCTCCTATTTTTTCACCAAAAAAAAAAAAAGAGAACAGCTTAAGAGACAACTTTCTTAGCATCTGACAGCATGTTGTCTTTATAGCCTTTTCGAATGCTTTTGGAAGGTTATAGAGATGCATTAAGTTAGGAAAATGAAACCAGAAATTTCACATAAGAAATGGCTATTATCGTAGACAAATAAGTTGTTTGGAACAAGCTGAGAAACTATAGACAAATCAAGTAATGGAACAAGCAGTTCAAATACAGCTCACTGTTTCCAAATGCTGACTTCCAACCAAAATAAACCTCAACAACTTTAAGCTTCAAAAATCTCAATTGCTTGATTGAGGATCGGGTTGGGTCCAGTTCTGGGTACCGATCAAGTATCAAATATTATATTTTGAAAAGTTAATCAAGCTAAAACAATGAAACATCCTATACATGCTACAAAAATTAAATTATGAATAACAAGCACTTCATGGTTAACTATGTAATAGTGATTGACTAGATATTGAAAATATATACTTTACTTAAAGTCAAGTATAAACACCTAACCATGTTCCAACATGTTATCACTATTTATTCTTTCTGCCCTCAAAGTTATAGAACAACTTTCATATGCTACTAATATATAAATCTGTATTATATACGATTTCGGGTCAGGTGTATTTCAGGGGATTAAACCTCTTACCACAAACTTATGTATTATATAATACCTAAATTATGTATTATATACGTTTTTGAACGTTGTATTATATACAACTTTCAAAAACCTCTTACCACAAACTTAAACCTGAAAATTTCGGGGGATTTGACTTTGGACCTATACCCAACGCATCATCATGTCGAAGTTGCATTATATTGGGGTTGGGTTGTGTCCGGGTCGGTAGCTGGGTTTATAGGTTGGAGTGACAGCCTTACATACCTGTAATCACTTGAAGAACCAATTTAGAGGTTCTATATTAACCATGTTTAAAAAAAAAGAAATAGAAGTTTGATACAGGTGCAGAACTCTCTTACTTGTATTGTGTTATGGTTTTTGAAAGATTCCTAGATGTATCAGGCTATCAGGTAAAATCTCTAATCCACAGCATCATTTGAAAGGGATGCGTTGCCTCAATCAAGAAAGTCAGTCAAAAGTTCATTCATTACTTATCAGGCAGTTTAAATATTTCCTTTCATGCCAAGCACTCTTCCTTATATTCATATCATTTATGCTCGGTGTCTTTCAGGTTATTCCTTCATTACAGAGACGGGGTATTGGTCGAAAAATAGTTGAAAGAATGATAAGGTATGTAGAGAAATAGTGCATTCTTGATATTGTAGCTGGTGATCCCTGATATAATTTACTGTAGCATCTGTGATTCTATCGTAGTATCAAGATCCCACTTCTCTGTAATTCTTTGCCTGAGATATTAACATTCATTTTTTTGCACGCTTGTGCGCATGCATCCATGTATAACTCTGAAGAGTATAGTTCCCCCTTCAAAATTTGTCATCGTGGATTTCAAACACTAGTATATTGAATTGCTTTACTATTTTGTCAGACTTTAGTTTTTTTTGTTCTGTTTTGTAGAATGCTAATTCATCCAATAGGTTGAGAACTGCAAAAACTATAATCAAAACTTTTCCAGCTGTTAACTCCCGCATCTGCAAACAGAGCTTACCCCTCTCTTCCACACTTTCAAAAAGGTAAACTACTACAATATATAAGTTATGCTGGTAAAATGCTTGCAATTTTGCTTTCAGGTCATGAAAATGTTTTAACTCTACGAGATCTTGATAAATTTGGTTTGAAAAGTTCACCTGTTCTGATAATATTTGCCAAGTAGCCGTTTTTTTACTTTTTCTCCTTCTTCAAACAATTTCTTTCAGGATTCTCACCAGCAAAGGCATATACGATATGTCTGCCTTGTGCACAGAAAAGGAGAGGTATGCCCATAATGCCCTTTTTGTGTATGTACTTATTGTATCATGGTAGTCAAACTGAATTTGTAATGGCATTTTTTTTGCTTGGGGTGAGAGGCTGATGGTTAAGGAAGGTGAAATAGTTCTCAGGACCTGTGCATGCATGCACCCCTCCTTGCCTCATCCTTGAGGGCCAGATATAGTGACTTGCTGATGCCTTTTCTTTTTGAGGGTGCCAATAGTCTTGTAACTTTGTAACAAGTCATTGAGATTGATCTTGGTTTAATACAGCTGAGTTGGGACATTAGGGAAAAATAAAATGACCTAAATATTTTGAGATATCGGCTGATATATATAGGAAATAGGAAAAGATGTTGTTTTTTTTTTGCATGTATATCCTCCCAAATATGAAAACTTACATGAATACCCTTGCAAAGTTGCTATTTGCATATATGACCTTATACATTTTTTTTTTTTGCATGTCTACCCATTAAGAGTATTTCAGTTATTTCAATTTTAAACCGCTCATTTCTTAACGGTGTTAGATGGCGTGGGTACATCTGCAGAAGAAAAAAAAGAGAAGGATACACATGCAAAGCAAGTATTTTATGAGGGTATACATGCAAATATTAATTTTGGGAGGGTATTTATACAAATTTTAATATTTTGGAGAGTATTCACGTAAAAAACCCAAACTATTTTAAGTTAGTGTAATATAATCTGCATTATCATTACTTTTTCTCTGTGTCTGGCTCTGACATGTTAGTATATCCTCCATTTTTCTCTCTTTTTATTTTTTTAATTTTTTTTTGTGTATATGGCTGGGATGAAAGGGGCGCAATATCTTTTTAAATTGCACCAATATTTAAAACTATTCTAGAATCGGGAGGCCTCATTTCTTATTGTGCCATGAGGAAAACAGCTTATCCATGATTAAGATGGCATGGCTTGTTTGCGCTGAAAAGGCAGGCTATATAGATTCATCCTTTGCAGAAATTTAAAATGAATTAAATATTTATTCAATTGCCTTTTGAATATTAAAATTTAAGGCAGTAGGATGCTTTAAAAAAACAAAAAACTCAGGAGTCAACTTTCTGCAATTCACAGATGGGAAGTTATAAATAAATCATTTCATTATCGAATGACTTAATGAGTAATCTCTATATTACTCTCTGTGTAGATGCCTTTTACTTAATTTGGTCTCTTAACCCAAATAGAATTTTGAATTTGAGCTCACCTTTAGTAAGCCAGCTGGACTGAAAAAGATGATGCTAGTAGTTAAGAGCCTCGAAACAAAGTTCATGGAATATTTAGTACTTGGGTGGAACTACCTTTTCCTCTTTTTTTTTCTTTTTTTATTGAGATGAGTTTCTACTGATTAAAACAAATATCTGGACACCTCTATATCTTTCCTTTACTACATGGATTCACATTTATGTATAATTGTATATATAATGCAACTCTTAGCTTCTCTGTTAGTATGCATTCCCTTTTGTTTGCATATACATGATCAGACCATTACGATATATGCAGACATATAAAGTCTAGCTACGTATAGCATATGGAAAATTTTTTCAGGTTATTTTTTAAAGCATGCGGATTTGGAGAGGATTCTCTAGGGTCTACTACAATGATGTATACGCGATCTGCCTCGAGTTACCTGCAAGGCAATCTCATGGTCAGACCTGCTGGTAGGATGCTGCTTTTGGTTCCACCCTCTCGAGAACCGATGAATGAAGCTCACGAAGAAGTTTCATGAGGTTGGAATGCAAATACATCATATTTTTCATAAGGTTTTCTGTGAGATATACTAATTTAAAGCTTCTCCATGATATGCTCTGCGTAGCCATCAGCAAAGACAGGAGCATGCAAGGCCCTACATGTTTTTGAGTCAAATTATGACACCTTGCCATTAATTTTAAGAAAGCAGAGGACAGGTGAGGAGGACTCTCAACGGCAAAACATGATCTCACTTTTGGTGACAGTTATGCAAACAAGAAATTAAGACCATGATGAGGATGGATCAAACTTTCACTCTATTGGAACTTTGTGAAAAACAAATCCAACATATTCTATTCTATCATCTGACTTCATTTTTTTTTGTTTCCTTAAAAATTCTGAATCTAATCCTCCTTGTCCAAGGACGTAATTTCTGTGCGCTTTCAATTCTTCTGTTTCCAACACTCATATATTAGCATATGATTCTTTGTATGAAAAGGGTAATTGGCTCCTCTAAAAGAGCTTATCTAGTAGGTAGGAACCTACTTGTTATCAAGAAAAGCACTGTTCTTTGTCATGCCAATGTCCATCTGTGTGTGTGTTTTTATTTTCTTCTTCTTTCAATCTCACATGACTGAAAAAGCCTTATCAGATTTGTTTTTTTAACCTTTATCTGGCTCCTCGTGCACAAAACGCTTCCAAAATGGCAAGATCCGCATCGAGGTTTGCATGATCTCTGCTCATGGCCTCTACTGCTCATCATCTTTCTTGAAGCGCCGGTGGATTTATCCCAACACCAAATACTGCACAAAGATAGATACTTCTGAGACATCAAACCCAACGTGGAAAACTAAATTTTCCATGTCCATCGATGACGCAAACTTCAATCTGCAAGGCTTCCCATTCACTATCGAAGTGTACAGAAGAAAACTAATTTTCCTCAAGGAAAGACGAAATAGCTGTTGCTAAATCTAACCGAATTTGTTCTCTAACAATAGCTGTTCTCTGGTTTTCCTCAGTCGCCAGGCATCAATTTGAATCTGGTTTTCAATAAAGAAAATGCCATAAGATAGGTTGCCTTCGTCACTCATATATGTGCTGAACACCAATTCGGTGCCTTTATAGTGGCCAAAACTATTGTGGAAAAGTTTGATCCAAACTTAATTCACCAGGGTTTGGCCCTGGTGTAATTATAACCAAGATCTCTGAGATTATTGGCAGCTTGTTTGATTGGTGAGGTTTTAACTTGTGAAAGTATGATTATTTTTTTTAATTAAAAAAGTAGAATTAACAAATAAGGGTACCTCTGTTTGCTTAAAAAGAAGAGGTAAAGATAATGTCAAAGAAGATGGGATGGAAACTTCATTTTGATCGCAATTTCCGACTTCCTGGTTTATGATACATGGACTCTGCCTGCTCCATTGCACTTCTGCTGTCCTTTAATTTTGCAAAATGGTACCAGAAGTGGGCAGCCCCAAGCTGTCGAAGTTAATGAAAACGATCCATAGTATCTTAAAACTAGAGCTCTGGTACGATTAGTAGATTGCCAGACTCTCTATCATGCCAGTTGTTTCTAAAATGGCTTAAGAAAATATTTAACAAAAAATGGCCAAGAGAAAAAGCTTATTCAAAAACACCCAACAGAGAGTATTTCAGTGGCAGAAGTCATATTCTATTCCCTGTCAGCTTGCCCCACTCATGGAGCAATATAAATTAACAGCCTGGTCTGAGCAATACAGACCTTCACAGAAAATGTAATCAGGCTGCAGACTGGTCAGCGCCGGAGTCGGAGGGGTAAGAGTGTAGGGTTGTAGCATGATGACAATTAAGAATCCAGTCAGGGTTAGTGGCATCCCAGAGGTGTCCATTTTATAGCTCTCATGGAGGACTGAACTCCTATTACCAAAAAAGCCAAAGGTAGTTTATCTACCTTAATGTTCAGTATCGATCGAAATCTGATTCTAAGTGTTCTTTCCTGATCATTTTATATATCCAAATCCTTGCCATGCACGTATATAGTTTATCATAACAAGCCTGTTTTAGATACTCAGATCATAAGAGTGTAAGATCATGTACCATGTTGCAGTAGGTCTTGCTCTAATTTTACTGTTTCTTTTGTGTATCTTATGGTCTGGGACTATGCATGATCACCTGCCAACAAGATTTCAGCTTCAGCTAGTCTCTGTAAGTAATCAAAATATTCTATTCTTATAAGATGGTACCACAGTTGCATCGAAGCCCTAAGATAGAGCAACTTATGAAGGACTAAAAATCGTTTGAATCTCAGTAGAATTTGATTGACCTCCGTGGCAAAAGAGAACCAGGGACAGTACTATCCCCTGCATACTATTGTTTCTATTGATTGATCAACATGTTGGGCTGAGTGCCAAAGAATTGCTTGTTTTCTACTAATATTTGTTGCTGCCATGGTCATGCTGCTGCTTGGGAGAACTGCCTGTCTGAAACCCCAAAAACTTTTTGAAGAAACCTTTCGATAGCCAATAGGAATTCTTCTACCCTTTCTTCGTGAGGCAAGTGCCCACAATTCTTGATTACTTCAAGGGTAGAACCTGGTATGGCCCATGATAGGCGCTCAGCATTCCAGGAAGGAACAAGGCGGTCAGTGTCACCAGTAATGATCAGCACTGAATCAAATCAACAAATAAGCCAACAAGCTAGTAGGTATTAGTAATGCAATCAGCATCATGCTTCTAACTGCTTAAATAGGTGCTTAAAGATAAGTTCTAATTAAATTAAATATTTTAAACCACATCACAGTCTTCATCAGTCAAACAAGAGACCAAATGCCAGTTTTGTAAAATGGAAGTAATAACTAATGAGGTTTTCTCTGTATGCAGCATCTTTATTTGATAAAATATTAAAACAATAGAGACAAACTTGATTTAATCAGCTTAAATTAGGGTTGCACTTCTTTCTAGAACTACATCCATATTCACAACTTTCTTCAACCTCCTAAAATTCAGTGGGACATACATCATCAGGTAATTTTTCTATGGCCCATTACCATACTCATCAAATTTGCCCAACCTGCATTTTTTGAGTTGATAGTGCCAATCAAGATATAGTAGCCATTCATCGATGACAAACAACTGAAACCCCCTTGAGAAATCATCTCAGCTTAACAACCATGTAAAGTTCAGTTAAATCACTTCAGAGATTGACTACATATGTATAGCATTATTATCTTATGAGGGACCATCATGCTTGACTCTGGTTCAGAATTTAATCAATATCGCAATGGAGTTGGCATACAGTCAATCTTTCTGCTGGTTAAGTTTTGGCCAAGCAAGAGGAGACAGAATACAGCCCGCAGGAATAAGAAAAAGCTAGATGACCGTATCCATAGCCGATCAACTGACCCTAGTCAAGGAATATAATGGAACCGCATCAGAGTGAACTCAAATCCCTTGTATGCTCCTAACACACAATTGGATCATCTGGACTATCATTCTGATGGGTTATGATAGTTGTGAATACCTTTACCAAGTGAACTCTGGGCCTAAACTCCTCAAAAATTGACAGCACCTAATAAAAAATTAGAGCTTCTCCTTAAAGATTTAGCTAGTTGGATCGCGCAGGATGTGAATACTGAGGGATAATAAGTTCGTCACTCTTCATCTGAACTCTTTCCAGATTTAAGCAACCTTCCTAAGGCCAATTCTGAAAATGCCACTTGGCCTTCTAGGTCTCACAGGATTCCCCTAGAGTTGGTTTGACAAGAAATTTAGCACTAATTTAAGTCATGAGGCTATCATAAAATAATCTCAAACACTGATAGATAATACACTGATCGATCTATAAAGCCAATGTCATATGTATTGAACGATATTGGTCAATAGAGCTTTGATGTATATGAATCCTTATGCAACTTGTGATAACATCATCTGTACTAGAATCCAATAATGCTACACCATGTACAATCATAAATATATATTTGAGAAGCCAATATATAATATGATCAATAATGATCAAAATTGAACAGCTTCATTACATGCATACTATTTAGAGCATTGCGGTACTACTGAATGACACAAACATTGTACTTAATATAAAACAAGTGGCTAAAGAGAAGAGTTTAATAGCTTTACCAGGGCATGAGATCTCAGCAAGTCTTTTAGTCAGTGGTGGTTTAGATGCAGAGTCTGTAAGCACGGCTAAGGTGTACTCCAAAAGGGCCATTTCCCAACCCTTAGCTCTTAATGGCTGCATAAAAGCATGGACCCTTTGATTATATTTAATATTTGAAATTAGAAAAGCTGAAATCATCACCTTACCTGGTAGAAACTTACCTTTGTATAACCTTGAAGGACATGATCTGTGATTTGGCTTGCATCAAACCATGCATTTCTAATAGCAAGTATACCAAACTTGTCCATGATCATCCTTACCTGCAAACCACCAAGTATAGCATTTAAGTAATATCTCATGGATGCTCACAATTGCAGTAAACTGCTCAGCCAAATCAAGAAGGTCTAGTGCGGGAAATTAAGATATCGCAGGCATGGACAGCAATAACAATCTGATGTACAATATCCTTTTTTTTAATTTTTTGATGGAAGAATCTAATATGCAATATCATGAGAGATTTTTTATCTTTTTAAAATGATAAGGGCATCCATCTTCATCAAAAGCTTTGAGTAGTAAGAGATATTGAAATCTGATTCTTTGCAGAAATGGACGAACCTTGTCAAAAATGGAATAAACTTAATAAGATGAGACACTAGCATGAACAGACTACAAAATTCATTTATTTATTTTGATCAAAAGATAAGGGCAAACCAATAACTCATTTCACAAAATTTAATTATGTTAATAGAAAGTTTCCTCATATAATATGTGATGACAGTTCATACTATAAAACCACTGATCAGGAAAAAACATCAATATGTTCATGAGTGAATAACCGTAATCTAAAATATCATCGTATAAGGAAATGCTACCATAGGTGGAAACTGGAATTTGAATTTCATGCAAAACATGGCATGCAATAAATAAGAAGATATTCTATGTGTAAAACCTAGGGCATAAATAATTATGTTAGATGAGTGGGGGATATTACAAAAAGTTTTGGAGTCACATAAGTAGAGAAGCAAGTGATGTGCAAACAATTTAGGTTTTATGACTTCCACTCAAAACAGGGGTTTTATGATAGCATGAAGCACTATGGTGCATTTGTAAGGAGAGGGATTTTTACATGTGTGAATAGCTGGAAGAGAGAAATGATGATATAGATCAACATTGTGAACATATACTTGAAAGATAGAATTCTTTTTTGACAAGATCAAACAGTTCACTCTCATGGTTGTAGCTGTTGCCATGGCAGATTACTCAAACATTACACTACAAATTAGATCAGTGCGTGATAAGAAAAATGCTCATTTCCATTTTTTATAGCTCCCTCCAATATTTTTCAGCCAATCAGAAATGTTAAATTTGTAACCAGACTAGAAATACGGTATGATGCATCAAACAAATACATTTCACTGCTTCTGCTTACCAGCATTACAGCAAAGGCAGACCGTAGAACTGCAGATACAGCTTTGATATAAAGTGAGCTAACCATATCCCTCATCCCTTTCAACATCCCAAAAGCCACCCCGATAACACCCATACATAGCTTACATAAGGCCTTCCAAATCCTTACAGATGGATGCTGACGAACATTTAAATTTGATTCTCGATCTTCTATCTGGTTTCCTTTGTCCATTTCATTCTCCTTCACCACTTTCTGCGAAATAAGTGGCGCAACAATTGCTGGCGCGATAAGGATCAGTGCAGCAACCTTCTCAGGAGCTTCAAAGTATGTATTAACTGCTACAAGGCAACCAGCGGAGTGCCTGAGATCCCAATTTTCCTTTCAATCTTTGCAAGTTTTAGAATATTTTCTAAGATGACAATAGCTAAGTTCCATAGAAGCAAAAGAAAACATTACTTTCCTATCAACTAAGAGAACCAAACTTACCCCATTAGAATGGCTTTCCCGGCACCTAACAAGTCCATAAATGAGAGTGTGGCAAGCACAGAGAAAGCCATCGAGTATGGATTCAAAGGCCTGGCATCGTCACCACCAACAGCCTGCTGCCCCAAAACACTTGCCCTCGATGTCAGCCCAAAGGCAGGCCGATCAAAGGCAAGAACCTTGAAGCCAGTCAACCGTGCCAGAGGCTTCATCACCCGATCCCACGAGAACACGGAGGCCCCAAAGCCATGCAATAGAATCATGGGCAATCCAAATCCCGCAACTCCACTGCCCGTAACCTGAAAAGATTGCTCCTTTACCTCTTCTTCAGCCTCATGGTCGCATATCTTATGGTGTACCTGTTAGAATATCTTTAGTCCCACATTGGAAAGAGATAAAACTTAAAAGGTCTTTATGTAGTATTCAGCCTTTCTAACTTGGTGAAGCAAAGAAAGAAAGTAGCCCACGCGCGCATGAGCCCAATGGAGGTCACGTTTAACCGGGCGCGTTGCGATTATCACGCGCAGGGGGGACCCCCCGTGGGTGTGGGCTTGAGCCAGGTTTCTTTTTGCCGTTTTATTTTTTTGAATTGTTTTGAATAAAACGTCGCGTCTTTAAAACAGCTCTTTGGTTATCTCTTGATAAAACGTCGCGTCTTTAAAAACATAAAACGATGTGTCTTTTAAATACGCCTCTTCATTTCTTTTTAAACCCTATCAGATCCGATAGAGTTATCTAATCTAATCTATCCTCTCTCTGTTTCCGAAAGCCTCTCTGTTTCTTGTTCCCGAGAAGAGTCTTCCTGTTTTCTTCTCTGTTGTCATTCCAAGAGCGCGGTTCTGGGCTGTTCGACCGTCACTTCATCTGCGAGTGTACGCTTGGAGTGATCCAGTTGTTGTATCCTGGAGGATAGGCCGCCATTACCTGCTACACCGAGATTCAATCTCCGAGGGGCGCGATCTATTCTTAAGGACAGTGAAATCACGCCTCAACTGATAAGTTCTTCCTTCTTTCATCTATTATTTTTCTTACAATCTTAAGAATAGTTCGGCATGGATTCTGCTATGATTACTGCTAGATCAATTCCTGATACTTCTAAAATTGAGAGTTTCAATGGTATGTATTTTAAGAGATGGCAAGAACGTGTTTATTCTGCATTGGATATGCTTAATTTTGCTCAGTATTTAAATCAGTCAAAACCGATAGAAGGGTCTGAAGATTTTGACACTAAATTCAAAGAGTGGGAACATGGAAATAAAATCTGTAGACACACAATTCTGAGTACACTGTCCAATGAACTTTTTGATGTCTACTGTTCATACAAAGAAGCTGCAGAAATTTGGGAAAATCTGAATAAAAAATATGTGTTAGAAGATGCTGGAGTACAGAAATATGCTATAGGAAATTTTCTGCACTTTCAAATGTCCGAGGATAGGGATGTGTCATCCCAAATACATGATTTTCATAGATTAGTCACTGATCTTAAAAATGAAGATATAATGCTTCAAGAAGTTTTCCTAGCCGGCTGTTTGATTGAAAAATTACCTGAGTCTTGGAAACATTATAAAAATAGCATGAAGCACAAAAGGAAACATATGAGTCTTGAAGATGTTATTGTTCATATTAGAATAGAAGAACAAAATCGAGTTAGAGACCGAGAACAATTGGCCAAGGAAATGACTTCAAAAGCCAATGTTATAGTCAGCAAACCAGGTGGGTCTCGTTCAAAGTCCAAGAAGCCTTATCTCAAAAATGATAAGAAACCTAAGTTCCAAGGTCCAGGTTTTAAAAGAAAAGGAACTTGTTTTGTTTGTGGAAAACCTGGACATTATGCTAATCAATGCAGGTTTAGAAAAAGGAATGATATATCTGCTAAACCAAATGCTAACTTGGTGGAGACAGATATTATTGCAGCAGTTGTGTTTGAAACCAACATGGTTATGGGAGCAAAGGACTGGGTGGTAGACTCTGGGGCTACCAGACATATTTGTGGAAATAGAAGTGCGTTTACTTCCTACACTCCATTGAATGAAGGCGAGGAACAAGTGTTCATGGGTGATTCGAGACCCTCGCCAGTGGTTGGCAAAGGAAAAGTACTCCTCAAGCTAACATCAGGAAAAGTCCTTTCCCTGAATGATGTGCTGCATGTTCCTAATATCCGTTGGAACTTAGTATCTGTTTCTTTATTAGGAAAGGCTGGAGTTAAAGTGTATTTTGAGTCTGATAAAATTGTAATGACTAAGAACAATGTTTTCATTGGGAAGGGTTATTGTAACCAGGGTTTATTTGTCTTGAATGTAACCGAAACTATGAATGAAAATGCATCATCTTTTGCTTATTTGATTGATTCTGTTGATGTATGGCATGGTAGATTAGGACATGTTAATTTTTCTTATATCAAGAAAATGAAAGACCTAGGCTTGTTAAATAATATTACCTTTGGAAATGTGAATGATAAATGTGAAGTATGTGTAGAATCTAAATCTACTAAAAAGAGTCATAAGTCAATAGAAAGAGAAACTGAATTACTTGGATTAATACATTCTGATTTAGGAGATTTGAAAAACACTCCAACTAGAGGAGGAAAAAGATTTTACATAACTTTTATTGATGATTATTCTAGATACACTAAGGTATATCTACTTAGGACTAAAGATGAAACTTTTGAAAAATTTCAGCAATATGTTACTGAAGTAGAAAATAAATTTAATAAGAAAATTAAAAGAATAAGGACTGATAGAGGAGGAGAATATGAGTATAATCTCTTCAATAAATTTTGTGAAGATAAAGGTATAATCCATGAGATTACCCCACCATATTCTCCTGAATCTAATGGAGTTGCTGAACGTAAAAATAGAACTCTAAAAGAAATGATGAATGCTATGTTAATAAGCTCAGGAGTACCTCTTTATTTGTGGGGGGAAGCTATTCTTTCTGCTTGTCACATTCAAAATAGAATACCTTATAAAAAATCTGGTAAGACACCCTATGAGTTTTGGGAAGGTCATGTACCTAACCTTACATATCTTAAAGTGTGGG
The DNA here is from genome assembly GCF_051530095.1 of Phoenix dactylifera. Taxonomy (NCBI): domain Eukaryota; kingdom Viridiplantae; phylum Streptophyta; class Magnoliopsida; order Arecales; family Arecaceae; genus Phoenix; species Phoenix dactylifera. Next base: position 24,627,478 of record NC_143203.1, read on the forward strand.
GGTGTTTGGCCAAAGTTTTATTACCTGAACCAAAGAAAAGAAAGTTGGGACCTAAAACCTTTGATTGCTTATTTATTGGTTATGCATTAAATAGTGCTGCTTATAGATTCTTGGTATTAAAATGTGAATCTAATATTATGGAACCCAACACTATAGTAGAATCTAAAAATGCTGATTTCTTTGAACATATCTTTCCTATGAAACTAGGTAAAGAAAAAATTGACTCTCAGTCTCATAATAAACAAGAAAAGGAGGCACATGAAAATTATGAAATTGATTTAAGAAGAAGTAAAAGAACTAGAAAAGAGAAAAATTTTGGAAATGATTTTTACACCTTTCTAGTTGATAATGAACCTCAAACTTATAAAGAAGCAATAACTTCAGCTGATGCACCTTTTTGGAAGGAGGCTATTAATAATGAAATAGAGTCTATTATGTCTAATCATACATGGACCTTAGTTGATTTGCCTCCAGGTGCTAAATCAATTGGTTGTAAGTGGATTTTTAAAAGAAAGTTAAAACCAGATAATTCAATTGATAAGTTTAAAGCAAGATTAGTAGCAAAAGGATACTCACAAAGAAAAGATATTGATTATTTTGACACATTTGCACCAGTTTCTAGAATTTCATCTATTAGAGTACTCATTGCATTAGCATCCATTCATAATTTAGTAATTCACCAAATGGATGTAAAAACTGCATTCTTGAATGGAGAATTAGATGAAGAAATTTACATGGAACAACCTGAAGGTTGTGTTGTTCCTGGTAATGAGCACAAAGTTTGTAAATTAGTAAAATCCTTATATGGATTAAAACAAGCACCTAAACAATGGCATGAAAAATTTGATAAAGTATTGGTATCTAATGGCTTTCTAAATAATGAGGCTGATAAGTGTGTTTATAGTAAGGTTGTTAATAATGTTGTTGTGATCATATGTTTGTATGTTGATGATATGCTTATAATGGGAACTGATTTGAATATAGTTATAGATACTAAGAAATTTTTAGCTTCAAATTTTGATATGAAAGATATGGGTGAAGCTGATGTAATTCTTGGGATTAAAATAACAAGAAGTTCTAATGGACTTATGCTATCACAAGAACACTATATTGAGAAAATTTTAAGAAAATTTGAGCATTATGATAGTAAACCCGTATCTACTCCATATGATGCTAGTATACATTTAAGGAAAAATAAAGATAATGGTATTTTACAAATAGAATATGCTCGCATCATTGGTAGTTTAATGTTTTTAGTTAACTGCACTCGTCCTGATATTGCTTATGCAGTAGGAAGATTAAGTAGGTATACTCATAATCCTAGTAAGGACCATTGGAGTGCTGTTCATAGAGTACTAAGGTACTTGAAAGGAACCATTAATTATGGTTTGTTATATCGTGGATTTCCAGCTGTACTAGAAGGGTATAGTGATGCAAATTGGATCTCTGATTCAGATGAGATAAAATCCACGAGTGGATATATCTTTACTCTTGGTGGGGGTGCAGTATCTTGGAAATCATCCAAGCAAACATGCATCGCTCGGTCTACAATGGAGTCCGAGTTTATTGCCTTAGAAAAGGCAGGTTCTGAAGCTGAATGGCTTAGAAATCTTGTGGGAGATATTCCATTATGGAATAAACCAACACCTTCTGTGTCTATTCTTTGTGATAACCAAGCTGCTATATATCGAGCTAAGAATAAAGTTTATAATGGGAAGAATAGACACATAAGGTTGAGACATAATATTGTAAGGCAGCTGCTTGATGATGGGATTATATCTCTTGAGTTTGTAAAGTCAGAGTTGAATTTGGCCGATCCTTTGACAAAACCACTAGGTAGAAAACTAGTGAGTGAAACATCGAGGGGGATGGGACTAATGCCTATATCAAAGTCAATAACGACAGAAACCCAACATGTGTGATTGGAGATCCCATGAAGCATGTTCATATGGGTAATAACAAGTCGCTAGTTGACTGTGAGTACACTATCATATTTAATTTTGAAAATCCATCCCTATGGTGTAGATAGTGCAAACTGCAGTAGATAAGGATGAGGTAAAGCTCTTAATGGATACCATAGTCCTTTAGGATGGTGTGTCTACCTGCAGTACACACTTGATGGATCCACCTATATGGGTGTGGGAGTGGGGCCGCTTCCTATGAGAATTAGGCAGTTCTCTAAAGCACTCATGAATATCCAGGTAAGGTGCATGGCCTATTTGCACCAACCCGTTTAGAACAAGCCCAGAACTTTAGAGGTCAATGTGGTCTATGGGTCACTGATTTACATGAAGGACTTTTGGTTCATAGAAATTTTTATTTCACCAAAGTTCTGTAAGTCATACTTACTAGTCCTAAAACATGGTTCATAGTCTCAAAGACACCATTTTTGATGCATTAAACTCTCGCGCTCGTTAACTTATTATTGAATTTTAAAATATGTGGGGGATTGTTGGAATATTTTAAAATTCCAATTCTGCCCTTCTTTGCTTTTTGCCTTTTTGTTTAGTGTACTTCCTTTAGTCCCACATTGGAAAGAGATAAAACTTAAAAGGTCTTTATGTAGTATTCAGCCTTTCTAACTTGGTGAAGCAAAGAAAGAAAGTAGCCCACGCGCGCATGAGCCCAATGGAGGTCCAAGCCAAAATTGGCGAATCCGATCCGGAAACGTTTAACCGGGCGCGTTGCGATTATCACGCGCAGGGGGGACCCCCCCCCCCCCCCCCCCCGCGGGTGTGGGCTTGAGCCAGGTTTCTTTTTGCCGTTTTATTTTTTTGAATTGTTTTGAATAGAACGTCGCGTCTTTAAAACAGCTCTTTGGTTATCTCTTGATAAAACGTCGCGTCTTTAAAAACATAAAACGATGTGTCTTTTAAATACGCCTCTTCATTTCTTTTTAAACCCTATCAGATCCGATAGAGTTATCTAATCTAATCTATCCTCTCTCTGTTTCCGAAAGCCTCTCTGTTTCTTGTTCCCGAGAAGAGTCTCCCTGTTTTCTTCTCTGTTGTCATTCCAAGAGCGCGGTTCTGGGCTGTTCGACCGTCACTTCATCTGCGAGTGTACGCTTGGAGTGATCCAGTTGTTGTATCCTGGAGGATAGGCCGCCATTACCTGCTACACCGAGATTCAATCTCCGAGGGGCGCGATCTATTCTTAAGGACAGTGAAATCACGCCTCAACTGATAAGTTCTTCCTTCTTTCATCTATTATTTTTCTTACAGTACCTGAACTCCATTGAACTCGCAAAAGAAGCTATCAGGGTCAGCTAATTTTTCCGGGTCTACCAGATCCTCCTGGTCGACTCCCGCCACGCTCCTCCTCCTCCTCCTCTGCTTCCTTTGGGCATCATCCACCAACTGTTCTGCCAAAAAAAAAAAAACCAGAAAACAGTAAATTATACTGTTATAGTGGGAAATATTTGAATTAAAGAGGAGAAAGAAAGAAAATTTTAACCTTACCGGGATAGTCAGCACCAGGACTGCTAATAGAAGCAGCTTTGGCGAGGAATTTGAAGTTATCGCGGAGGGAGGTGTTGGAAATGTTGGCGGGAAGGGTGGATTGGTGCCGGGAGCGGATAGGTTTCGGCTGAGGGAGGAGCGGGGAGAGGCAGGGGAGATGGCGAAGGGAGAAAAGCATCTCCAGTGAGGTGTGGTGGAGAGATGAGGAGAGGGTTTGGAGACTCCGGTGGGGCTCCGGCTAGGAGAAAGCCAGGAAGGGGGTTTACAGGGGGGGAAAGGAGGAGGAGGAGGGAGGACCTCGGAACGGATGGCAGTATCCTTCGCTTAATAAATTCTACGCCCTTTTTAGCCGTTGAAAAAACCTAGAAGATTAAAAATATACATATTAAAAGAAATAAAAAAAAATAAAAAATAAAAAAGGAAAAAATAAAAAAAATTAATAAAAAAGAAATAAAAAAAGAAATAACAAAAGGAATAGAAAAGAAATAAAAGAATAAAAAAATAAAAGAATAAAAAAGAATAAAAAATAAAAAATATAAAAATATAAAAATATAAAAATATAAAAATATAAAAATATAAATGAAAAAGGGGCGTTGCGAGAATCGAACTCGCGACCTCTTGCACCCAAAGCAAGAATCATACCACTAGACCAAACGCCCAAGTTTTTGGAAGTTTAGGATTGTACTAACACAAGATTAACGTTAAACTTCAACCAATTTTTCCCTTAAATATTTCCATCTATGTGATTGTTGGAGGCACAGATTTCCGTGAGGATCAAATGAGAATTGGACCATTTACATAACACAATGATCAAAAAAAACACAACCAATAGCATTTTAAATAAAATATCAAACAATCAATAATTGTTTTACAAATATTTTTTTATCCAACAGAATAAACTAATTTTTCATATCATTTTTTCAAAGAAGAGCAAACAAAAAAAAAATACATGAGTGAAAAATTTATCAGATGGGGATAAAATTCCCCTCACTTGCAAAAATGAGGGTAAAACTAAAATCCGCCAAAGGTTCACCTCTTGCGACCCTATAACGTGACAGTGACAGTATCCGATTGACATACCGGAAGGCATATGGGAGGCTATGCCAGGCGTGAATACTAAAGATCACTCGCCATTGATGAACATCGCATCAGAAACTTCCCGGCTCTCTCTCATCCGTCCGATGAGCCCGTGCAGCGCCCTGTAGATCCCTTCCGCCTCCGGGTGGTTCCGGTCCCCAGTCACGAAGGCGTGCACCCCCTTCCCCGCCACCTCCACCCAGCTACACCCGGGCGCCTTCCTCACCCCGCGCCGCCTCATCTCCCGACGCACCTCCGCCACCTCCCCCCACCTCCCCGCCCCCCCGAGCGCGTTCGCCAGTAGAACCCACCCCCCGCTCCCCGCCGGCTCCAATTCCACCACCCTCTCCGCCGCCTCCGCCGCCCGACCTGCCTCCCCCCTCGCCCGGCACGCCGCTAGGTACGTCCTCCACGCCCCCGCACCCGCCTCCCCCGCCGCCTCCGCCACCATCCGCGCCTCCTCCAGCCGCCCCGCCCGCCCCAGCATGTCTGCCACGCACGCCCAGTGCTCCGCCGCCGGCGCCACACCGAACTCTGCCCCCATCCGCCGCAGCACTTCCCGCCCCTCCTCCACCAGCCCCGCGTGGCTGCACGCCGCCAGCACGCCCACGAACGTCACCTCGTCCGGCGCCGCCATCCCCTCGAACAGCCCCAGCGCCTCCCGCCCCCGCCCGTGCGCTGCGTACCCGTCTATCATTATATTCCACGAGGCCAAGTCCCTCTCCGGCATTCCGTCGAACATTCTCCGCGCATCCTCCAGAGCCCCGCACTTGGCGTACATGTCCATCAGCGCGTTGTCGACGAACACGTCTCCTTCGCTATTCCTCATGCCGGTCGCGACCATGTACCCGTGGATTTCGCGGCCGAGCGAGAGGGCCGCCATCTGGGAGCACGCCGGGAGGACGGCCGCGAGGGTCACAGGGTCCGGCGGGACCCCGGCGCGACGCATCCGGCCGAAGAGCCGGAGGGTCTCCAGATGGTCGGCGGAGTACTGGCGGGCGGATATCATGGAGTTCCAGGAGAAGAGGTCCCTCTCCGGCATGGACTCGAAGACCTCCGCCGCCTCCTCCACGGCGTGGCACTTGCCGTAGAGGTCGATGAGAGCGTTGGCCACCGCCACCTCGGAGTCGTAACCAACTTTCATGGCAAACGCTTGGATCTTTCTTCCATTTTTCAGGTCGGCGGTGGAGGTGAAGACCGAGAGGATCCCGGTGACCGTGAATTTACTTGGAAGTATCCCTTCATGCACCATGCGGTGATAGTACTCGAGAGCCATGGCGAACTGGCCCCTCTGGGCGAAGCCATTAACCATGGCGTTCCAGAGGACCACATCTCTCTCGGGCAACTCGTCGAACACCCTCCGAGCGTCCCCCACGAAGCCTAATTTTAAGTACGAACGGGTCAGAGCACTCGAGGTGAAGACCTCTGTATCAAAGGCCGCCTTGAAGAGCTCGGCGTGGATCTTCCGGACCTCCGTCTGGGCGCCGAGGTCGGAGCAGGCTTTGATGGCGCAGGGGTAGGTGAACTCGTCGGGGGGCAGGGCGGCCTCGGAGCGGAGGCTGCGGAAGAGGAGGAGGGCATCAGCGGGGAGGCCGTTGGTGGCAAGGGCGGCGATGGCAGCGTTCCAGAAGAAGAGGTTGGGAGGGCCGGTGGCTGAGCGGAAGACGGCGAGGGCGTCGGCGGGGCGGGCGCAGCGGGAATAGAGGGTGATAAGGGCGGTGACGGCGAAGGGTGAGGCGTGGAGGCCGGTGGCGAGGAGGCGGGCGTGGACCTCCCGGGCCTTGGAGAGGTGGCGCCGAAGGGCGCAAAGCTGGAGGTGGGAGACGTAGGCGGCGAGGTCTGATCTGGGGCGGTGATGGGATCCCAATGGGTTGGGCGAGCGAGGGATGATGGTGAGAGCCGGGCTTCTCGTGATCAGAGAAGAGAAGGGTCTAACGTTCATTTGGGTGGCATGGCTTTCCGGGGGACATCGAGCCTTTGTAGATGCGGCAACGGTGGTTTTGAATAGGTCCGCGGCGGGAAAGAGCAGTGAGACTTTTTTTTTTTTTTTTTTGGCTAAAGCTGGTGTTTCATACCATACCGATACGAATACACCCAGTGAGACTTTTTTTCCCCCTCAAAAACGAGGGGATGGAAAGTAGCGCCCCATCCTCTGATTTTCTCAAAATAAGTTTTGATGGTAGATCTATGAGGATGGGAGCATAGAAGGACTCCAAATTTATAGTTGCCCGAGGTGGATACATCTTCGACAAGTTTGTCATTGGTGCAGAGCTGAAGCTATATGGGAGGGTATCTTCCATACTGTCCTGAGATTGGGCGCGGACCGTATTCATCTTGAGGATGATTCAGCCACGGTCATCGACAGGATTCAGAGTGGGCGGGCTCAACCAAGTCGACCGACTTCTATTGCTTTGGAATATTTGTAGGTTCGTGGGGGTTGACCTCATTTCGAGCTACTCATGTCTCCTAGAAGGCGAATAATGCGGCGGACTAGGTGGCCTCATATGCTGCGCACTATTTTGGTGCTTTTCTCAGGAAAAGTTTTGAGTCCGCTCTTTTTTCTTTTTATGATATCCTCCTCTCTGATTTATTAAGTGTAATCATGCGCATCTAACGTGAGCCGCCGTTGTACAAAAAAAAAAAAAAAAATTTAGTGTATTCAAATTATTCAAGCCCCTAGTCGATACATCATTTGGTTGTCAAATAGAAGGGCGTGACCATTGAAGCAATCTTAGTTCATCTGGAGCTCGGTTCACAAAACAGCGGACGCTGAATAAGGCTTACAAAAATGAACGGAGATTTGCTAGACCTAAAACGCAACTCATTCAAGTTTAACTTGGATTATAAATAAGACAAGCTCAGAAATCTATTGCTAAGTTGGGCTCAAACTTGAATATCCTCTTTGCATGATAAGCCTAGCTGAAGAAATGTACTATTTGGTTCGGCTCGGTTCATTTGCATCCTTAATGCCTCCAAACGTAGCTTATATGTGAGGCTTTTATGTGGAGAGATGAGCATATTTAAATGGCTACCATTCTTATGTATTGCACTAACTCCGAATTCAAAAGAATATGGTTTTCATCATGGGACTATCTATGCATGGCCAAGTCGTTGTTGAATCAAAAAAAAATTGAAGGTCCGTAGAGCTCTTCACAGGGGCCTGTGTATTTTAAACCTCATGATGACTAAATTCAACATTATACACTTATTGGGTTATGTTGGATACGGGTACAGTATCTAAACATATACTATTATTACATTGGTTTAGATCCCTTCATATCTTCAACGTAATTCATTGAAAGATGATTTTAAGATGGAATATTTGTTGAGCAAATATCTATAAGTCCACCAAATAATTGAGAAAAGATGAGGGGTTTTGGTCAAGTTTTATGGATATAATTGATTACTTTTAAAAAACTTGTGAAGGATATAAAGGTAAAACCACATGTTTTATATGGGATAAACCATAGAGTCTGAACCCAGTCCAGATCCTGATAAGGTTCATAAAAAATAATCCTATAACTTGAACTATTGCATAATTGAGTTGAGTCAGGTTTGGCACACTTTTTGTTAGAACAGAAAACAAACACAGGGTAGGACGAAAACCCAAAAAGATTCAATGGGTCTAACTTTCAAACTATGCTCATCCTATATGTGTCCTTGTGTCCGCATTAGGTCAACCCCATTCTCTTGCTTTAGGTGGCAAAGGATCATACCATCTGAGAAAAAATTCGGTCGTAGTCCATGTGAAGACCCATGCGGGCATATGTTTAGTTTCATATTGATTATTTGCCGAAGAGATTTTAGATACTTTTATAGGACTAAAGAATCCAAATAATATCTTCGGATAGATATTTTAGATGAGATTCTGGATTGTGATAATTCAAGCTTCAATTTAAAGCCACCACTTTTCGCATATATTGTTTTCTTCCTTCCAGAAATGGAGGAAGATCCATCCACATTAATAATCGCCCAGACCCAAATTGGGATGCACAGCATTGAAGGATGTAGTCAATACAATAGCACATACCTTAACATCTGAATGATTAGAGCATGAATAGATGGATCCGCAATATGATTAGTTGATGTTCTATTCATGCTTCAGCTGCTAAAATAAAACTTTGGAGCAAACTACAGTACACATCTAGAGATAAGCATATAGACCAAAAAAAAAAAAATCATCTCGTGATTACATTCACCTGATCGGGCTGGGGTTCCGCTCCAGTTTTCTTAAGGCGCCAGTGGGTCTTGGTCGGTGTTTGCCAGCTTTCAGAAACCGGATGTACTCCTGCCGGAAAAGAAACAAGAAAGAATTATAAGATCTACAGTAGGAGGAAACGAGATAAAGACCATTTCGTCCCATCCCAACCCAACTGCAAGTTGGCGAATTAATGATGGAACTGAGGTACGGAAGGCAATGGCTTTTGCATTTAGAGCCATCTGTGGTTTATATTAAGATATTTATAGGATTAAACAAACTCACCAAGCCAATGGCTTTCCATTGAACGAAGGGTAACTCACAGCCCCAGCAAAATGCCGTTATGCAAATTGGAGACAGATCAGGCTAAAACATAAGAATAAAAGGCCAATTAAATTGTAGTCTACTGCATGCAAGAACAATTGCTGGGAATGGCTAACGAGCCATGTTGACAATCAAATTTATTCAATTTTTTTCAGCTGGAAGCATTTATGTTTAGAAAACCTACTTGATTCTTATTTCAAACTTAAAAATAATCTCACAACATTAGCGTCGCGCATTGAGAGATGTTGATCTATTCTTCAGAAAAAAGCCAACAAAACTCATATAATTGCACACTAAAGATACAGTGATCTTTCAAATCACTTATGATATTGTTCAGCTTGTTGAATAGCTTAACATGTCTACTTACATGCCACTATCTTTTGTAAGAAAATTTATTGCTCTTTTGTATTTTTTTTTGCAAATTCTTTATAAATAGTTCCTGTAAACTCTCCCTTTTCTAATAAAGGCTAGGTGGATTTGTCTCCCTCTTTATTAAAAAAAAAAAAGAAGAAAGAAGGAAAGAAAGAAAGACAATCAAATTTATTCAAGTTCACATCTGCTTTTCCAATTAAGTGTTTAGACTGAGATGCAAATGAGAGTATCCTACAAAACCGATGGAGATAATACCCTGATGAGCATATAAATGATCAAGATAATTCTAGATCATAATCATAAACAGGTATTGCACATAAAGGTACATCTGCACGTGCAAGTAGGTCACCTAAATGGTTAAGATAGGGCCCAGCTAAGATGCCCCACGTGAGAACGTGTTTGGTTCCAAGTTGTTGACATGGTTTGATATAAAATAGAAATGAATGTGTATTTCCAGCGCAGCCACATTTTCCATTGAAATAGAATATTTTGCTTTGTAGAATTTTCCATTAAACAGATTGCAGCTGATGGTTGTTTTTTCATTGATCAGAGATCATGAAACAAGAATTTTTAAACTTAATTAAATTACGAGCAGCTAGACCATACCATCATGGTAAGATTATGTCGGAACTATTGCCATTAAGGAGTGCACTTAATCTAATGGTAGTGGAAAGGTTGGCATGACCTTCTACCATTAAGTCTTAATAGATGTAGTGCAAGAATAACGTGTTCTCCACCACTAAGCCAACTTTCTTGAAAGCCTTTCTTCTTCATTATTATTTTGGAAAGAAAAGTAGGAATTTTTCTTCAGCTGATCTTCAATGATGCAACCTTCATTAGTTTCGATTTATTTGTAATCTTTCTAAGTATTTTATCAAATCAAATTTATGGAGAGGGATATCATTCTGTAAAAAACGTGGATAGTCCATATTGCTTTCCTTTACCAGAAGATCACCCTAAAATTTCCACTAAGATAGATCCGGTGAGCTTAATCCTATACTCCAGTGAGTGATAACCGTCGCACCCTATAACTAGCTTTCCTTTTAAAAAAAAAAAAAAAAATCTAGATTTTTTTTTATACTCGGAGGCCTCATTGGTATGCTCTAAATCAAATGGTGGCGAGTCTAATATATGAAATATTATCTAGCACAAGTAGCTATATTGAGGAAGTGGATGCACCATTTAAAAATCAAACTTCTAATCTCTAGGTGCTGCTAAGTCCTAGATTATGGTTATCATTCTCATGCAACATATTATTATGAAAAATACATATTTTGTGAGTAAAAAGTCTACATATTCTTTTTTTTAGAGAAATTTAGTTGGAGTACTACTTTCATGAGGCAAATTAACTTGGAACCTTTCTTTAAGATGAGATATGCCGACATGCAGAGATAAGTCTAATATATTTATAAAAAACTGAATATTCTTTATATCACAGAATTCTCAGATACCATATGATCGAGTTTTGGTGATTATATCAAATATTTGGGATCAAGTTTAGTCTTCTATGAGAGGCTGAGGGGTTTACTTTGGAGCAATGCAAAGTTCACTTCATCTACTCATATATCCAACCACTTTAGTAGCATAATCATATATAACTTGCTCCCGTTACAAAATAAGAACAATTATTTTTATAAAATGAATAATTGAAATTGATCAACAGATTCGCCAAAAAAATATATCTGTGAAAATACTTAATATTTATAATTAAATCTATACATATCAAAATAACTATAATAAACAATTTGAAATTGCTATTTCAAATTCACATGCCCCTAAAAATGCCACACAAGAACTTGCAATTCATACATTATTGATTTAAAAGATAGTTATATTTCCAAAGTTAATTTGTTTACAAATCAATAAATTATAAATCAACTATTATATCCTTCCATACACTCTTGAATATTTTACTGTTGTGGTTCAAATTTGGCCTGAGAGTGACCATGCCGGAGGAGTCGAGAGAGCTGCTAGTTGTTGCAAGAAGAAGGGGGCCACCTCCTGCATGACGGCGGCAGACCTGCACAAAGCCTCACCGGTGTTTTCGGTGAGGGCCCTCCGACGATCAAGTTAGAGTAGGGTAAATTTGGTCCAGCCAAAAAGTCCCTTAGAAGTTACCTGACTGGGCTATTTATAGTCCCGGTGGAGAGGCTCAGGTGGTGGAGGCACTATCCGCCCTCATCATAAGAAGGCATGGCTCTGAGCCGAATGGCGCGCAGCTACGGCTGGTTGGTGGCGTGTGGTGTTGTCCGTTCTCCAAAATGGTAATGTGTTGACAGTCGCAGCAGAGTATGGTCGGAGTAGTCATGGTGCTATCCTTTGACTGTTGAGGGCCAGCTATCGAAGCGTGGCACGATGGTGTTGTAATATACGGCCACGTAGGAGGGCGTAGGCGCACACATAGGTGCGGTTGTTGGCGAAGCTGAGCCCGTTGAGAGGTCGCGTCATGCGTTTAGCAAGGTCGGCTAGACGGGTACTGAGGATAACTCGGCTCCCAGAGTTCCAAGATGTGCTCGGTGGAGCGCCACAAGCTCGAGGGTCGAGGCATACTACTAAAGTAGGCGCCCCGAGCATGGTCGGAGCGGGTTGGCGAATATCCAAGGCCGAGGGAGCTTTTGCCGGAGTCCAAGGCCGAGCTGATTCTGGGCCGGATTGAGGATTCAACCGGTTGGTGTTGGCGTTTATTGGGCCAAAACTAGACGACGTTTTAGCTGTGGGCTAGACGATTCTTTTCGCCCCCCATCGCTTACTATCTTTAAGAATGTAACAGTTAAACTACAATTTATTACTATGAAAATAACAAAACTAGCTCTAAATATATTATATTTTCCTTGAACAAAATTATAGGCTAGCCATCGATCTTAACTAGCTCTGGCATTATCACCACTCAAGAATGTTGCCTACCACAAAGCTGGACATGAGGCAGAAAAATCACTGCATCGTACCTTTTGGAGCTTGGCCTGCTTGTAATCTCTTCCCATATCCCCCAACCTTTAGCCTTTGCTGCCAAGACAGCGACCACCCACCACAGTCTGTCTCTCTGGGTCCATCTCAACTTGCCCATACAAAGACAGATCACCCAACAGACAGCCATGAGCAAAGTCTGAATCCTCCGCCCATTAATGAAAGCTCTTCCACCATGCTTTGCTCGACCAATCAAATGCTTCGCAATGGAGAAGGGAATGTCTTTTTGGAATTCATTCTCTAGATTGTAGAAGGTTGAAGCCTAAAACCATATACTCTTATCGCTTAGTAACAGGAAACTTCCCCTTTAAATGGGACACATATTTCAAAAACTTTCTGAAGCTCGCAGCAGCACCTGCTCAGATAGACTTTGTTTGGTCTTGCGCCTGCATTCAATCGGCTTTACCGACATGCGTATCTAAGCTCCCACATCAGCCTCATGATGGCTTAGCTCTGGGGAAAAAAAATTTGCCATGTGAAGGAGACACCACGGGGATTGGTAGCTGGTGAAGTTCCTGTATTGCTTGTGAGCTTTTCTTTTTGGCTACTCGTTGATAAAACCTTGCCAATCATTCTTTTCTGGCTTCTGATTAAAATATATATTATATTTCAACAAAATCTTGCCAACTAACCTCCCCATCATAATTTTCCAAAAAAAAGTGAAAAAAACCCATATTTATGCTAAGAAATCACTTGGTTTGCTGTCTCCAGAATACAGCTACTCTCTAAATCCAAACACGCGAGTGCTGATTATTTGTCCTAAAGATTCGAATGTTTCTTTTTGCGTGCTGTGCTGCCTAATTATAACAAAGTCGCATACTCCTCAATGAATTATATGGAAACATGGCTTTAGCTGCCAAAGTTTGATATCACATGAAGGAAAACATTTGCATGTCCAAAACCCTGCAATATTGGCACCTCATCTCTGGAAAAAAAAAAAAAAAAGACCTGTTTGAATGAAGCAGTTGTGCAGCCTAATCTGACGGAACTCTAAAGATGCTAAAAACCTCCTCCCTTTTTTTTTTTTAGCTTAAGTTGATAGAATAAAATAGATTTATTTATATATTTTATATTTTCTTATACTTCTTGTATGTGCGCTTGATACCATGAAATTATCATTTTTCTCAGATAATAGAATAAAATAAATTTATTAATATATTTTATATTTTCTTACGGAAATAAAAAACAATATCCAGAAGCTGTTAGCATCCACCAGTGCATCGGCTACATTCATCGACTCAACGTTCTGGTACTTTGGAAGCGATCATTTGCATTTATTGAGGTGAGAATAAATGCAGTTACGTTCAGGTCACATTTAATCTGGTCCCAGCCGGGCATCGAATCTGACCGAGAAAGGAGATGAGATTTCGTTGGCCCCAGAATGAAAACGTAGAGCTTTTATAGACAATTTATTATTTTGTAACTAGTTCCGCAAGCATAAGATGTATGTATGTATGTATGTATGTATGTCTGTCTGTCTTGTAAGTTGATACAATGAAAACGGTAGAAAATGGAAGGGGCTGCCATCCCTTCTGTATATTCTGAAAGGAAGCATGAGGAAGAAAATTGTGGGAGAGAAGTAATCACATGATATCAGGCCAGGAAAGAATGTGCAAATGGGAGGTGGAGCTTGATAGAATGCTAGGTTTAGATGGTGTCACCTGAAAGTACTCTTGCCAAGGAGCTCCAATGACCCCAACGTGAGTGCATTACAGTAGTTAAAAACCCTATCAGCTATTAAACCAAGAGAATCCTCAAGTACAAGACCACGCATGGGCTTACACACCCTCCCCTTCCAGAGAAGCTTCCATGAATTGCATATCTTTTACATAGGAACCCTATCTCCACTAGGCTTTTGATAGGCACCTGATCCGTATCTCGCAAGTCCCTTACCCAGAGTGAAAACCCATTACAAATCTCAAAAACAGAATACAAAACATGGACTCCAAGAAACCATGCTAATTTCATTGAACTAGAACAACACCCAAGAGCATGCTGCAGTTAAAAAATATACTTGTACGTACAGTCTCTAAAGGTAAAGGATACTCATTTTGCGGCAAGTACACCTCAGCATAAAATAAAATAACCAGTTGATATGTACTTCTACCACATAATCTACACATAAAAATAACCATTTATGTTCGCAACATTCAAGGCAATGTTTAAGAGAGAGAGATGTCCAGGCGAGGGACACATAGGGAGGAGTGCATTGATTTATAGATGTGTGAAAGAAAAAGCGTTGTTCATAAAGAACTTTATGCAGCACAGGTATCAGCAAAAAAAAGACAGGCATCAGCTCGAGATTAACAAAACCATGGCCCTGAAGTGATGTACTTCCACTGTAGACCAGAACAGTAACTCAGTCCCTCCTCAACCTTTTTCAGACCTGCAACAGAAGAAATACTAAAGTTAGACCTTTTAAAAATCTCCAAAGATGAGACTGGAAACAAAAAAGCACTAGTTTTGGTGACTGTTACTCTTTCCTCTCCCTTCAACACACATTTCACGGAGTGGCAGAAACAAGAAGAGGATGCCCGTTTTTGTTCTGAAATCAAAGAATAGAGGGAGGGAATTGAGGGTTTCCCAAACATGTTGTCCCTACAAAAGAAATGCAAAAAGGCCACTAGCAACACAAGTAGAGAAATGCTTAATCAATTTCATCCAAGCAACTACACTCCTATGTCACCTAAAACAAAATAAACACCTGAGACACAATCAGGTGGGGAAGACTTTGTTTTAACTCCCTACTGAATTCCTCTGAGGTTGCTCACAAAGGCCAGGATGATGAGACTGATATTAGAGAAGAGTTAATATCATTCCTTAAATAAGAGTACTCCAAGGGACCCTACATTGAGCAAACCATCCATCGACAGAAGCTACTTATTTCAAACGAGAGGATGAGGAAAAGAGGCACAAAATAGACAGTAGAATAAGATAAAACACTATCTCATGGAGCCATTGGACTCGAGACTTTTTCCGGGCAAAATCTTCCTCCTGGGCGAGGATGCAGTATCAAGAAAAATAGAGGTAGGTGCAATTTGCTCGGAAGAAAGAAACAAAATGGAAGTTTTCAAAGAGAAGAAAGAGGGAGCTCCCTTCAGTCCAAGCATGGAATGGAAAGGAAGGAATAGTCTCCCGCATCATTCACTCATTCACATAGTAGTGCAAAACTCCTTCCATTTCTGTCGGTGAGCTTGAGCAGTGGAAGAGTGCTTTAAGTTCTACTGAGTGTTTGAATGAATGAGTCGGCAGCTGATTCCAACCCCAGAACCATCCATGAGTGGGCTGAAGGAAGCTCTCTCCAACCCATCTTTCAATTCCTCCAATAAAGGGGAAGAAACAGAAAAGAAAATAAAAATGTTAAGATCAATTTTTTTTTAACATTAGTTCTCTCTCTCTCGCTCTCTCTCTCACACACACACAAGCACGCACACCAAAAGGAGGTTACGAAAGCAAACAGATAATGTGAGTCATGAGAATGCAGGATGCATAAGTTCTAATCAATCAATAATTTTCCCCTTGACACAGGTTATGAGATTCCCTATCAATGCTTCTAAAATAAGTTTCACGAAAACAAAGATCAAGGTAACAAGATAGCTGTCTTCGCAATTAAATGAAAATTAAGAAGAAGATGTTGATTCACCACTGGTGGATAGCATCCAAATCAGAGATGATATAATGCAACAATAGCAAGCCAAGAACTTCATGAGATTATTCCATTTGAAATTTTATAAAGGAAAAACACCTATCATGATCCTGAGTACCTGAGAAATATGGTGGCAATGTCCCCACCAAGGTTTGCACCCTAGACATCTCCCAAAGAGAAAGCTTGGGAGAGAGGGATCCGACCATCTCAGAAGGCTGGTCGGCCATGATCTTAAGCACCTGAGCCTTGTAGAAAAGGTCTTTAGGATCTCTGAAAAACATAGCATGTTTAGGCCTTTTTGTTACTCCCTTTTTTTTTGAGTAATGGAGGAAGAAAGACACTTCCGGCGGCTTTATGTTGAGGCCTTATTGCTGATTGCAAATTCATATAAGATAGTGGTTTCAGAAAAATTGATATATAATATCCCAAAAAGTTGGAAAACCAAAAGCCCAAAAACAAACAATAAATAATCGTCAAGCATGATTCTAACTTCAATCTATTATTCAAGTTGTCATTCAAAGAAAAGTTCAAACCGTAACCAACAAAATATCCAAAAATAATAGAAGAATTGCCTACCTCGCATCTTCTACACCTCTTTAAACCATTACAACTGGAACATCAAATCAAAAAAATGGAGGTCAACAACTGTTTGCTCAGTTGGTTGGAACCTCTCCCTTAAGGGCTTGCCCTTGGAGAATAAGGTCCGGGATTTTAATCCTGTATATTGCTCAAAAAAATAAAAAATCAAGAGGCGACGTGCTCTCCTTATAAATAAGCCCAACCTTTTTTCTCCCAGGGAAGAAAGAGCGGATCAACTAGATAATCCACATATTTCAGAGGGAACAGAAGACCATGATCACCTGTGGGAGAACCAAATCCTCCAACAATACAGCTACATCCACAAATAGATCAATAAAATCGCAAAGCAATGTAGATGAACTTGAAGCTAAGCAAATCTTAGGGGGGAGGGGGGGGGGAGAGAGAGAGAGAGAGAGAGAGAGAGAGAGAGAGAGAGATCTTCCCATTTTCTTCCGAGTGATAGATAAACCTCCAAAGATCCTTGAACTCAGAAAGCCTAATGGTTGGTGGCTGCCGTTCCGGCTTCCCCTCCAAACCCTAATTCCCGTCTCTCAACAAGCAAAGCTGCATATATAGAAGAAAAGAGAGAAACAAGCACAGCCTTCATAAAAAAAACCTTCTAAGAATGCAAAGAAAAAGGAGAGAGTACAGGATAAGCCAGGAAATAGAGATTCTTTCCATTCTAAAACACTTTTGGAAACCCTATACTCCAACAGAACCTATTCTTATAATACTCTTCATCTTATACAAGGCAAACTCCAGAAAGTTTTAAACCTTCAGGGCGCACCTCCAATAATTCTTATAAAACCATCTACAGCATGCAGGATAGCCGAAAAGAGAGAGATTACTGAAAGGAAAGAAAGCAGAAAGGGAGAGAATATAAACACAGAAGACACATACCACGTGCCTGCCCAAAACAACAAGGAGGTAAAACAAAGACAACACAATCCACAGTAACCAAATCAAAGACAGAAGAATAAGAGACTTTTTTTTCTCTTGGCTTGCCACCACACATACAAGGAAAAACCTACCCATTTTATGAGGAACGGAAGAGAGGAGAGGTCTCAATAGGAGGGAAGAGACTGTCGACTTAGTTTATGGCAGTTGGGGACAAGGAAAGCGACCGGACGCCGCTGCCAAATCCAGGCAAGGGTATAAGCGACTCAGCTGAGGGGATATCTCGAGTTATCTAATCTTTGGATCAGATCAAACAGATATGGGGGGCACTCAAAAAAGTCCAAAACGAGGTTCACAAGGGCATCGAATACAGGTTTGAGGAAAGCTCGGCGGGTGGTGACTGCCCCTTTGACTTCCTTTTCACTGTGGATGGGGCGGGTTAAACAGTGGAGTATGCCTCAAGTTCTGGGCCCAGATAACCCAGACTGGAGACTGGAGACTGGAGACTGGAGACTGGAGTACCTGGTTAAAGGAAGGAAGAAGTAGCCTTTTAGGTCCATGGAACTTTGAGTCCCCATGTAATTAATAGGTTGGAGGGACCATTTCCGCTTCCAGGCACAGGTGTAGAATGGAGACAGAGGTAAAAGGGATTGAGGCAGCTTGATCATGTGAAAAAGAAGGTGCGGCCACAGATTTTTCCACCCTTATCTCAGCCTGGTTTGTGAACTGAACGTGAAGACGTTGTCTCTTTTATCCGCCTATACAAACCTGGGTAATAATGATGCTGGGGGTCCTTCATCTCTTCTGGTTTTTTCTAGGGTCCTTGGGTCACCTGAGATGCAGATTGATGTCTCAATCTTGTTTTTGCATGATTCACAGTTACATGCTTTTCTTCCTGGTTTATCTAACTAATCTTTGGCTGTGATTGAAGGCCAAAGAAATAAAGTTTAAATAGCTGAAATCTCCGGTGATTTATAGTTGTATAATGATGAATATCAGCCAATATAATAGGAGTGCTATAGCAATTTTCACTTTATATTTTGATATTGATATTTTATAGTGAATATGCTACAATTATGATTGTGAAAAAAGATAGAAGAAAATTACCTGATTGCCCATATCCCCAAATATCCTTGAACCTTTTCTTGATCTAGTAATTTCTTCTTTAAACAAATGATCACTTAGACTTCGCCCACATCATGACCTAATATATAACCAACCCAAGTCTGGATTATAACCAACAAACCTATAACCACCATAATTTAACTCTTAAGCAGCCTAATTCATTACCCTTAGCTAAGCCCAATATAAAACACGATTAAACTTGTCATAATCTATCTTATGTCAATTGGGTCTTAAAAAATAAACTATCTCATAGCAATCCTGGACCCACTTTATTTTTGCCCCTTCCAGTATTTCCAAATTATCCCAAATAAGCTCAATACCATGATAGCTCTCTAGGTCCAATAGGTTAAAATTATTTCAAAGTTACATGTCCATTATTCTATAAGAAGCCTAATTTCTATACATAATTTTCATGGACTAGCCCTGCACCTCTATTTGACCTTTTTCTATTTAATTTAACCAATACTACTTTATCTATTTCTACATTCATATCAATACGCAATTCAAGTACCATAACACCTTGCATCATCCTTCCTACATCCTCTTACATTTTATTTTTTTAGACTTCTATATGTCCTTGTCTCCAAATTCTTTTTTACCTTATGGTTAGAGGCCTTATCCTTAAATATATCAGCTAAATGAACTAACAAGTACTCACCATTTGCCATGCACCTTCTTAGCTATCAATATCATCATGATTATCTCTACATTCCCTCGCCCTTCTAATCTCATCTTTTAGATGAGTCTAACCAATTCTTACCAACTCACCCATGTCCATCTTACAAGATAAAATCCTATTCATATGTCTTAACCCTACCTAAACTTCCTCCTTGGTAGCCTTAGAACCCTTCATCCTCTTCCTCCAAAAATCTTATCCTTAATCTGATTGTCCAAACCATCCTTAATTCAATCACCCAATCCTTGGATACCTAAGAAACCCATTCCCCTAACTGCCCTTTAGAAGTCCAAATACATCTCTCCTTTTTAACAAGAAGAAAACTATGAGAAGATGATGAGATCAATAGAGCTTGGACGTGAGCTTCTAAGTGGATGTGTACATAAGTATTAGTAGAGTCCTTAACTGTTCCAATGTGAGACTATTTCTTAACACCATGAGGGATGGAATTAAAAAGATATAACATGTAGATTAGATGGAAGCATGAAGATATCGGTAAGCAAGAGATGGAGATATCGTTAAGCAAGGAATGGAGATATCAGTAGGCAAGGAGGATCATGGATTCTTATACCTTGTTAGAATCCAATTCAAAAGCTTGAGCTTGTAGATGGATGGACTTAAGGAGTATATAAAAACTATTATAAAACTATTCCTCAACAGGGAGAAGGCCTCTCTAGTCTTAATGTATGGGCTTTCTTCCTAGTTAAAAGTAATCTGTACAAGTGCCAAAAATAACGAAGGCTCCTAGATCCATTCTCCCTCTCTCCTCTCCTCTTATCTTATAAGTTTTCTGCTTATCATATGTACCTTTTTCTCTTACTTGCTTACTAGTCTTTCTAATTTTTCTTCTCTTCTCAATTTTTTTCAGAAAAAAACTTGAGGAATAAATTTGTTAATCCCAATGGTTATATTCCTGGATTTAGCAACCACAGGTTTTGCGTTACATCTATACGTAGTTATATTCTTACATAGGCCAGTAGAGTCTAAATTAAGATGGCGAACCAATGGACGAACTACTGACACTAAATTATCAAATTCTGGTCTTTCCAAATGATGATAAAATTATCCTGTGCAGCCATATTTTCTTGCAAGAACCATGTATAGGCCTAAAGAAGAAACACAATTCAATTTATAGAAAGAAAAATAGATAGGTTCTGCTCAGTGATTAGGTGATCAAGCAAATAAAAGCACTGTCGAACACAACTCTGGCAGGCAATTAAGCTCCGCTTGTTATTGGATATATACAAATATAGATAAAACTACGGGAGCATATATGAAATGCAACAAAACAATAGAGTTTTATCATGAATCGAAAACAAAGCGGACATTTTAAACAGCTAAAGGAGACACCTCAGATTGTTGATTGATGGTTTGTTCCGAAGAGTCAAAGGTTCAAGTTTATCCCGATAGCTACAGCTCTAGTAGATGAACTTTACCGCAAGATTTACTTCAAAGCTAATGTGCAGCAGGGTGGATTTACTTGGAAGTACGCAAGCTAGAGATGAAGGGAAACATATAGATGTGAACAAACTTGGTTGATGATGTTGTTTTCAGGTATCGAACATCCACAAACACGCTGATTGTTTAAGAAGGCACGCACGCTTTTGAAGTTTTCGATATTTTGGTTTGCAGCCATGCCTGATCTTTTTGCTGTTATACATAAATTTTGCTATCATACGAAGGAAAGCATTCGTTTGTTATGAATTTAGGCTTGTACAGTACCTCCATCCTCGCTGAGGCTTTTCGTGACCTGCAGGAGAAGAAATACTAAACTTAGGCCTCTTCAAAATCTGGAAGATTGGACTAAAATAGAAAGGAAATAACTCTTGTTTTGATGATTGGGAGTCCCAATGACAATTTTTATCTGATAGATTTAGTTTTATGGTTTGCATCCAACACCAACTTAGAGATACCTAACTAATATATATTTCTTGATATATATTTACATATCATTAATATCATCCGTGCTATCATTTAAAGAGAATAATTAAGTGGCTTCCCCAACATTTTGACTTCAGAGCACCAATGTTATTGAACTTGCCCTCTTATAATTTTTGCTTTTCACCTGCTGCATTAACATCATGCAGCCTTGTTATCAGAATAGAAGCAATAAGTGTATTCATGGACCACAAATCCGTGATCTCTTTGGAGAGTTATGCGTTGATAGCGCGATCTTGTACTAACACATACTGAAGTACTTGCGTGCAGCTAACACATACTCAATAAATATTGAAGAACTTGCATGCGGCGTTCAAGCTACAACTATGATGAGTTCTGATCTCAGACTTTGCGGGCTGCTCGTCCCTTCACGTTGACAAGGAAACCATGGGCGACAATGAAGCTGCACATATTTGACGCAATCAAAGCCGTCTAACAAATGTAAACCGGGTCCAATTACGAGTCCAGTCCAGCCAGGCTTGACTGAGCCCAGACTCCGAGAAGGTTCGGACTTGGGCCCGGCTAGTTGGTTCAGTCGGCCTAGCTCCCACTCCCGAACCTATTAAATCAAACAATCATCGCCGTTCATCTGGTATTCTAATTTAGTGAATGGACGGTCCTGATCTTGGGGGCCATGCGCGCGGGCCGCGCCTCCAATCGCGAGGAGAGCTCGTTAAAAGCCGCGGTGTTCCGAATATTCCGGTGCTCGCTTCTCTTCGCCGCGCGTCGGCCATGGCGTATCGGAGGAAGCACGGTGCGCCCAAGGCCACCACCTTCGAGGACTTCCGATCCACGCCGCCGCAAGTGCCGGAGGGCTCCCTTCCGTCGTCGCCGTCGCTCGCCGCCCAGGCCATCCGCGCCTCCGCCGCCCACCGCGACTCCGCTCTCTCCTCCGCCTATGGCGAATCCGCCTTCTCCTCCGCCTACCGGGATTCCAATCGCCCCAGGTCCCCCCAGGTGTGCCACTTTCGATCTCTTCTCTCTATTTCGGTTCTGGAGTTCCGATTTCGCTCGGATTGCTGCCTCCTTGTATAAATTGGTGGGACACGGAGGTTTTTTACGGGTAGATTAGAATCTTTTATGTGGAGATGATTGGAACTGGTGATTTTCCTTAGATAAGATTTGGAAAGGTGGTATTGTTTTTGGGGTTTGGACGTAACCTTTTTCCCGTAAAGGAGAATTTTTTGGCAAATTGAGGTGCGATTGATCGAGATGCATCATGCAGGCTTATATGATTTCGAGAAAGAATAAAAGAAATTGATGAAAATAGATGGAATAGGGAAACCAATGGATATTTTGGTTTCATAAATTAATTTAGACACAAAAGATTCTAAAAGCAGAGGTGCTTATTTTGGATTGGATTCATTTCCGATATTGAAAGTTTGCGAAATCTTAGTATATTTACAATAAATTATTTGATCAACATAGGGAAAATACAAAGGGTTAAATACTTAAATATTATGAAACGTGAGTGTACGCGGTTGTGTCCCAAACGAGAAGTTGTTGCTTGTTTGTGCTTGCATGAAATATGCTATTTTGACTGCATGCGTCCAAGCGCTTAGGGAATTAGTCAATAACAGTGATATATATTACTTGACCTTTTGGACATCCGGTTTTTAGTTACCTTCAGATTAATTGTCTTTACACCTCTTTTCTGTGTTCTGTAGATTAATATTTATTGGACAAGTTTATTATTGTTTACTTTTTCAGAAGAATCATAGACGACTCAAAAATTAGTCCTTTCTTTCTGTTTCACCAGAAACTTTATTATGTTGTTAGCTGCCTGTAAATTTTGGTACCAATGAGTTATTAGGCGTATGTTCAGTCTGTTGTTTTGTCATGACTGGGGAACTTTGTGTGCAGGGTTCAAATACCTATCGGTACACATCGATAAAAAGCTTGAATGAACCTCAACATGGTTTTTGGGGGATTTTGGCTAGGAAAGCTAAAGAAATTCTTGAAGATGATAATGCCGCCCTGCAATTTGATGAGCATGGTAGGAACCAGCTCCAGATGGTTGACTCATCAACAGGTGCGCAGGTGAGACTTGGAAAGAAAATTGAAATTTCTTTTTCAACATTAAAATCATTGGACTGATACTGATAAGAATGAAATAGTGGTATGAGGCTGGCTCATCCAGTCTTTTGGGGTAATAATGGTATTTAACTTGTAGGAAATCTGAGCTTGAAGTTTTTTCTTTTTGGAATGAAAGAGCTTGAAGAAATTAGTGTTTGCTTAAATTTTAGCATGTTATTGGCTTGTAGCATTCCATCTTTTATGTTTCAGGAAAAAAAAAACTTGTTGGAACAGTTTGGTTATTAATTCATTTTAGTTACCATTATTAGGCCTAATCTTGCATAATTGCATTGTTTTGTGCTTGTATCACTACTTGACCTTATGCGTTTTGGTGCTAGGAGCCTAGGATTTAAGTTTTTGCTTTTCTGACTTCAATCTGATGACAGCAGTTCCATCGATCCTATTCTGAAGGCTACCGGAAGGCAGAAAAGCCTGCACTTCATAAAGGATCAGATTCAATTGCTTCTTCCCTTAACCACATTGGTGGTACAATCAGAAATGCCCTTGAAGTAAGTTCTCCCAGAGTTCTTTACCTTTGGTTATTCCTCGATTCCCATAGTTATTCAAGTCGCAAATGGAAAGCTTCCTTTTATAAATTAACCTGGTGATATTCAGATCATGTGATCACTTCTAATAGTTATACCAGCATATTCCTTGTTTGGTTTCCAAATAGTGTTTATATTCTGTATTGTGCAAATAGAACTTGATATTACTTTGATAATGTCCGATTTTCAGCATAAACTTCTGGTTTATATTCTCAGTTTAAGTAATTCTGTGTTCCTTACTTTTGTCAGGAAGGCCTGACAATTGTGGAGAACAGAACAGCTGATATCATTCAAGAAACACGAAAGCTGCAAATTAGGAGAAAAGCAAGTGGTTCCAGTGCACGAGATCGGCCTACGGATACATTGGTTCCAAATACTCTCTCTCAGATTCAGACAGACCAAGAAACACAACTGAAGGCTTCACGCGACGTAAGGTGGCAACCGTGTATCACTGGATTACAAAGGAATTTTACATTTGTTAGTCTGGGCTACTTCATCAAATAATGCATTATACCAACCTTATTTTCCAAACCAAAATCTGTGAACCATCTCGAATTGCCTGGTTTGGAACGTCCCGGGCCGTACCAGTGGCAAACCATGATGGTTCGTCTTTGAAGCCGAGATGCCTCTCGCCGCCAGAGGGGTAGAAGGAGAAGGAAAAAAGAGAAAAAGAAAGAGAGCTGGGAAGGGAGGGAGGGGAAGAGGAAGGAAAAGAGGCTGGCCGGGACAGGGCGGTGGAGGCCGAGGAGCTTCTACGCAGAGGAAGCGGAGGCCGGGAAGACGTGAAGACGGAGCTCCGCCTTCGTGCCCATTTCTCGTTCAAAATAGGAGCCTGGAGGGGGCTCCTTTTATTTTTATCTTTTTTAAGTTGAAGTCAGCAAACCTCACCTCCGCGTCTTCCAGGTCTCCGCCTCCTCCACCAGCCGGCCAGGGCCGGCCTCTTTCTTCCTTCCTCTCCCTCTCCCTCTCTTCCTCGCTCTCGCTCTTTTCCTCTCTCTTTCTCCCTCTCGCCTGTCTCTTCTACATTGTCGGTACAGGTCCATACCGACTCATCGCGCCGGGCAACTAGTACAGTGCCAAGTACTGGTTCTACTATCTTTGTTCCAAACATTATATGATTTGGTCAAGATTTGGTCAAGATTTCAAGATTTGCAATTCCATGCATGTGTTACATGGAAATATTCTTGAAAGCAGTAAAGCTTTTTGAAAATTGGAGAGTTTCAGGTAAAGACAGACATGAATAAAGTCGATGCATAAGATCTGAGTGGGAAACTATGCTTCCTGAGTTCAGCTCATCTTGATGGGAGGAATAGCTATAGATTGTTTCCCTAAGAATCAGTGAGAATCCTCATCTCTTATGTCATCCTTTCAGAATGAAATTTTCACTCATTAGTTAGCAGGTCTTAGCAGGATATGTCTGTTCTAGGTTTGTCTAGCCCATCATGGTACAAGCATTCTGCTGTCATGCAACGGTTCCTTGCTGTTAGTTTTCACCTGATAACTATGTGCGGTTAATATTAAAATTCTATATAGCAGATTTGGCTTTGGAAGTTTTTTGTTATTCGACAATAAAAACTTATTACACATTCCGTTTCCTCAAAAAAAATAATATTTGTCAAAATAAGAAATAGCCTTTTGTTTATTATTGCAGGTTGCAAATGCAATGGCTGCTAAGGCCAAACTTCTTTTACGAGAACTAAAAACAGTCAAGGCAGACCTGGCTTTTGCAAAGCAGCGGTGCTCCCAGCTTGAAGAGGAGAACAAAATCTTGCGAGAGAGCCGTGAAAAAGGAACCAACCATGAAGATGACGACCTGGTATGCATGTTCCCTTGTAGTTTTCGTACGTCAAATAAGAGCTCAAAGTTCCGGAAATTTTGCATTATTTTTCCTGGATGCCTGTAATACCCGAGTTTCCGCACATAGCTTCAGCATTTAATTGTGATATCATTCACTTAATCACTTCTGAGGAAGATGGTTACATCAAAAAATTGATATCCCATTTTGTGTTCTACGAGAGTATGGGCAGCAATGCTTATGTAGTGGAGCTGTAGTGTCATTTTCCTGTCCTGAGATCTTATGACCATATTTCTGTTCTCATGTGCGGACGCAGATAAGACTCCAGTTGGAGACATTATTGACTGAGAAGGCAAGGCTGGCAAATGAGAACTCCTTATATGCACGAGAGAATCGGTTCCTGATGGAGATTGTGGAATACCATCAGCTTACCATGCAGGATGTTGTCTACTTGGATGAGGGCGTTGAAGAGGTCTACCAGATCCCACCCCATTCCTCGCCATCTCGTTCTGCACCTGAATTCCCCTCTCCTGTCCTCTCTATCACTCCCTCTCCATCTCCTGACCCGGCTTTTCCATCATCTCCCAAAGTCTCCACACCGAGAACCCCTACCAATCCTGCATCTGCTCCAAAGATTATTGCGAAGGCTGTGACTCCAGAGATACAGACAAGTCCATTGGAGACATCTCCAGAGGCCGAAGGTCCCAAGCAGCAGGAGATTATTCCTTCGCCATCTTCAACAGTTGAAGGTCCCAGGCAGCTGCAGTCTCCAACCTCGCCCGCCTGAGATCTGAGTAGACCAATTCTATCCTTCTCCACTTAGATGTGCTTGGTTGGTTTGTGCATGTAGAATTCATTGATTCTGGATTGTATTGTTTGTAATCATAAACTATGACGTCCTTTGTTGGTATCATCATTATCTACATACTTATGATAACAATGTAGGTTTTTTTGGGTCTTATGTGCCATCTTCCATGCAGTTGGTTCTGTAACTGCCTCAGTGGTTTGAGTTTTAGATTCTAATTCGTGTCTGCTTGGATTGAAAATAGGGGACCGAGTTTTGGCTACTGTCAAATTAGACTAACGCTGCTTCGAGAAAAAAATTGTTGCTGATCTTGCTGGTTCTTTAGTTGCTGGGATTTAGCTCCTCATTAGCGCTAATCTTGGGTCCTTTGGTCTCTTTCTTTGTGGAGAAAATTTACCCTTGTAGCTCAACTCTTTCTTATAAGAACATAAAATCTGTGTGTATGCGTGTGTGAGAGAGATGCGCACTTTGGATTAGCTTACTGTTTCTTATAAGAACATTAACTCTTTCTTGTCATTAACTCTTATAATCTTTTCACAAAGACCCACAAAAATATTGTACCATTAAAGTAAAACTCACCCAAAACTATTTTTTCAGAACAAAGAACTCAAGCAAAGCGAGAGAGAGAGAGAGAGAGAGAGAGAGAGAGAGAGAGAGAGAGCCATTGCCCTAAAAGTATGGTAAATGATCTTACTCCGAGGACTCGATGGAGCAGCCGACGCGGCCAAGCTGACCGTCCTGTAAATCGGCCCGAGCCCCGATCTTCTACAATATCTCTAATAGCCTCCTCGGCATCAAGGACTCCGAGTACACCAAAACGGAGAAGCCCGAGGGAGATGGACTCTTTGCCTCTTTTATCCGGCGGAACCATTGAATACAGACAGCAAAAACACGTGTAGGTCAAAGAGACTTATACACACGCTTTTTCTTTTTTCTTTTTTTCTTTTAAATTCTGTTCTTTTCTTTTTTAAGAACCAGTATGAAATAAAGCCGAGTGAAAATTGTGCAAAGGGAGGATTTGCACCTAAGCCACTAGTAATCAATATTTTGCAATTTTATCAAATCAACCAGCTGGCGCTTTCACGACCGATGTCCAAAATTTTCAACAAAAATACAATTTGAGTTGAAGCAGGTTTGGTTGGCCAGGTTAGGGACATTGAAGTTAGCACTTGTATGAGCATGGTTTGAGTTTAAATAGAGTTTGGTGAGGAAAATGGAAATTAGGTTCGAGTTAAGTTAGCAATGCTCGACCCGATATCTGAATTGTGTTTGGTTACTTAAATTTAATTAGAAATCTAAACCTAACAAAACTTAAAATTGTAGTACCATGCTCAATAAAAAACTCAGTTAAAACTCAGCGCATTGAACCTGGAGTCTAAAATAGGCATATCTTGACCTAAATAATAATTATATAGATGGGTTATTACATAGTCATGCTTATATTTTTATACAAGTACATAAGTCTAGAACAGACCAGTACTTATAGAAAAGATGATGCATAAATCCCCTACTTGCATTCTTTAGTAATTTGTATCCATGGTTGCAAGCTTAGCAGTTGGTAACAATATGATGAGAAATAAAGAATCAGAATCAAAAGATCCGGTAAGTTCAGTAAAATCTCAATAAAATAAATATAAAAATAAAATAATAAAAATAAAAATTCTAAATATTTATATACTTGTTTATTTCAACATAAGTACAAAGATGCGGGAGAAACACCACCATTATCAATAAATATTTTTTTAATTTTATTTTAGTAATATTAACATCATGGTTTGTGATTATTAAAATATTTTTGTTTCTTTTATTATTAATAAGTAATTTGAAGCATCTTGAGTCCCAATATTTTTTTAAAAAAATAGAAATATGTTGTGATTTGTTTTTGTAAAGTGATTCACGGCATCCAAAGCCCTAAAGCAACTTCACTCACGTGCACCACAGGTGCCACGTATTTGGTCGTGTCTCATCACAACACGTGGCAGTAGATCGCAAGAACACCATCCTATAGTAGCATGACGCGTGTCCAAGCAGACAAATAAAAAGACAACCCACTCCTAGATCCTCAGAAAGGACGCGCACTTCAAAAACGCCTGTCCACGGTGCAATCCAGCATTCCAGCCCGTCGGATCGCCACCCCCAACGTGTGGCCCCCTGCCCGCCACATGTCGACAAGAAGCCGACAAAGATCCCTTCGGGGCGCTGCCGCCTTTACGTCCCCTTCACCACCAATCCACTCGCTTCCAACCACCACCCTCCATAGAAATTCCTATACGACCATCATGCCTACCGCCCGTTTTTCCATCGACACGAATCCTAAAGTCTCGCATATGAATTTCTGCGGTGGAATTAGGGAATGATGGCGCTGTGATCTCGCAATGACACAGACCCTTCGACCGTCCCGTTGCACCAGGGTGCGGCACAGCGATCGAAAGGTTTCCAATCCCCATCGATGTGATTTGATACTACCTCCCCGTGATGGCGTACGGTACGATACACCATAGGGACCGGAAAGGCCATCTGGACCGCATCAACGGTCCAAGGACCGAAAATTAACCCATGCAGGTACCCAGCAATGGGAAATGTTGTTTGATGTTGGTCGATTTCTGGTGTCCAAGTTGAGGTGGTCATTATATAGTTCGAAGAAGTAAGAGTATTTTCGTATTTGGACCCTGACGGGGGCGATCATCTTGTGGGCTCCAGTTTCCACTTACGGCAAGATCATACAGCTACTCCCCCGTGAACATTAATGTTCCACGGGCATTGATGAGCTGGATTCGCGGGCCCGGCTAGCAACCACATAATTGTCATCTGATGGCTGTAATTGAGACTCACCTAGAACCCATGGACCATGGACATTAACTTAGTCTCGTCCTTCTTGGTCAAAGTCCAACGGATATCGCGCACACCATTAGGATCTTTGCATAAAGGACCCTGTTTAGGAAAACGTTTCTCGAACGAGTCCAAGAAAAACTGAAACGAGTCCAGGAAAACCTGAAAAAGGTGCTCGGATCGAATCTATACGTTGCGAAAAGGGCTGCAAAGAAAAATCCCCCCACCCGCGAGAAAAGCCATGTCGCCGACGCTTTCGTCTCTGGGGAGGGGGAGTTTAGGGGCATTTTGGGAATTTCGAAAACGCCAGTGGGTTTTATCAGTGGTTTTATGCTGAAACAACTCCGTGCTTTTTTTTTTCCCTCTCTCTCTCCTCTTCGTACTAATTTTTTTCCTCGGTTTTTTTGGAGCGATTTAGGGTTTTGGGAGGCCCTAATCTCGCCCTCGACAGCTATCTCGATCTCGCGAGAGCGTGGGATTCGATCCGGAGGCGATTGCGTCGCGCTTTTTTGGCGTGAGATCTGCGGAGTTTTTTTTTTTTGGAAGTCGGAAATCGGCCTTCAAGGCGAATATTGCTGAGGCTTCGAAGTGATTGAGTTTTTGGGAAAGTTTTGATTTTGAATTCGCGCGGCTGGAGTTGGATTTAACCTAATAGGGATTTCGATTGACCGACATTGGTGGAGCTCTAGCCGTGACAGGTCTGGATTTCTGGAAGCTAGTGAGTTTTGAGCTGGAGTGGAGGGCTTCTAAAAGAGAGATTTTGCTGAAGGAATTGGGGTCTCTCGTCGAGTTCTGGGGACATTTCGTGGAGGTTTAGTTGGAAGAGGCTACAAAGACAGAGGCATTGCTGCAGATTGTATCGATCTGGACGCTGCTAGGGTTTCGATTGAGCGGGATTCAGGTACTTCGGAGAAAGATTCGCCTTTTAGTTGTATGTCTGCTGTTTCTTTGATGATTTCATATGAATGTACTAGACAATGAGTCCATTGCTTTGGAAGTTGGAAAGTTTGTTAAAGTAGAAGCTGGTTTCCTCTTGTTTTCAGTTTTCTGCTGTAATTCTCGAGCATCTCTTCCACCGTTAGATACTCTACTATGGCTTTGTTCGTTTCTATTTTTAAGTCTTAGAAATGAGGAGAGCCAGGAGCATGTCGAGTCTTTGAATCAGCTGTCTGGGAGATTGTGTGGTCATTCGCTTATTTTGCCCAATCCCTTGCAAAAAAAAACTTGAAAGAAAGAGGGATTTGGGGCACTATATGTAATCTATATAAAACCTTCAGAGATCGGCCAAGGTTTGGAAGAGTCTTCAAAAACTTTCCGCATCCATGGAGTCCGTTCACCATTTCATGATCATCCTTGTGCTTGTTGGGGTTCTATCAGCATATCAATATAAGGCCCAATCGACTGGAGGTTCCATAATATCTTCAAGATCACTGGATGCACTCCTTCAGGACTATGCTTTCCGAGCTTTTGTCCGTCCCCGCACCGGAATACAGTATGATGGTCAAGTCCCGTCCAATATCACTGGCATCAAGATTGCAGCATTGCGGCTCAGGAGTGGGAGCTTATATAACAGAGGAGTTAGCTTCAAGGAATTCCACATCCCCAAAGGAGTCATCGTTCAGCCATATGTGGAGAGGCTTGTGCTGGTTTACCAAAACTTGGGTAACTGGTCCTCTACCTACTACAACCTTCCTGGTTTCACCTACTTAACTCCTGTGCTAGGTCTCCTTGCTTATGATGCAGTGAATCTGTCTGCAAACAACTTGCCGGAATTAGGTGTTATTGTTTCAAAATCACCCATATCGATTAATTTCACAAATGTAAGCATGGCACCAAGTGCCAGATGCGTGTATTTCAATTTGGACGGAATTCCGGAGTTCGGAGATTTAGTATCAAGTAGTGCTTGTTTAACATACCGACAGGGTCACTTTTCCATTGTGGTCAACACCAGTGGTGTTGCTCCTTCGCCTGCACCAAGTGAAGTCCCAAGTCCCAGTCCAAGCCCTGTTCGCGCCAAGCGTAATGCGTCTAAGGTGTGGAAGATTGTTGGTGCTGTTGTTGGTGGGTTCGCCGCTTTGGTTCTATTGGCATTGCTTGTGGCATGGATGTGTCGGTATAGGCAGAAAAGAAAGGTGGCAGAGATGGAACGGCATGCTGATGTAGGAGAAGCATTACAAATGGCAAGGGTTGGAACCACTCAGGCACCTCTGGCCTCAGGGACACGGACACAGCCAGTTCTTGAGAATGAATATGTTGCTTGAGTTATTGCATAGAATGAGTACCAAACTGGTGCCCTTTCATTGCTGGTATGTGAGGAACAAGCTGAGGATTTTCTTTCAGGTGTTTGATATGTACAGAGTGCGTGGACAAGCACCACCATGTTCTTTTGCCCAACTGTCAATTAAGAGGTGGATTTTCCATGATATTGGTTGGGTACTGGGCTCGACATTTATTTAATATTGGATGACACATTCTTTTTGGGGGAAGATGTTCTTGTGTTTGGATGGTTCCAGTCCTAGTTGCTCAATGGTGCCCATAATCATACAGGGTGAAGATTCAATAGTTGCATAAGCACGTTATGCTCGAGATGGGCATTTCGTGCTATGCTCTGGTCTGGAACTGTTTCAATTATTTGTTAGGTAAATGTGTTGAAGCTTTTCAATAAAGATGAGGTATTATTCTTTTCTTGCTATCTGATGCGTTTCTGATATGCTCATATGTGAAATTCTAGTTTAAAGATTATTGCAGTCAATTCCTGTAAATATGTGCTGTCTACTTACTCTTTTCAAACCAGTAGCTGTGCTAGATATAGACCAAAATAAAGAAAGGAAAAAAAGGGGAAGAAACTGTGGTTACGATTGTCTGGAAACAGATGCGAAGGTTTAGAAAATTTCAAAATCACTATTCATTTATTATCCGCTTTTCTTTGACGAGGTATTTTCTAAATTAGAGCTTCACATCTACGGCGGTTCCTTTATGGGGGAGAAGAATGAATCGTTCCTCAAAAGTTCAAAGAAAAGCGCAATGTAATATTTTTGGAAGTACATTGATAAACAGACTGTTAACAAATTTTAGATGAAGGAAGGGGTAGTTGTTTGAAATGTTACCAAATTGCTTTGATGCTTCCATCTTATTTCATTAACAAAACCCATACAAACTTAAATGAAAGAATGAGGATGAGATAGTGGCCATATGTATCTTGAAATTTAATAAAGAGGTATAAGCATGTAAACATTACTCTTTATTGTAGAGAATGCCAAAAGCATAATATTACAAAGAAATGAGCATATCGAATGATTTGTTTTTGATGGCATCTTCGACAAGTTGGCCAGCATATTTTGTGGTCCAACACCAATGTAGAGCATGGGAACTTAAAAGTCATATTCGAAGAGGGGGGCGGAATATTTAGGTCTCTGTACAGTGCATATGGTTATTTTTTCTATATTCTGCTTCACAATCTTTGAATCACACAATAGTAGCACCACTTGTAGTCTAACTGCCCCATACCCACTATTGTGGATGATATGTATATCATAATCATTTTTTTTTGTTTACAAAGACCAATCCTATGCAGTATCAGTGAATATTTTTGCCTTTTCTGTCTTAATTTAGTATGATTTTGGTTTTCATGTTTCTGGACAATTTCAGAGTCCTGCTGACTAATCTAGTACCGTCATGATTCTCAATTTCTGGAGAGGTTCTTAATAAGATGCATCCGGCTTAAGAAATGAAATATCATCCATCCACAGATGGTTGAATTTGGAAGGTAAGACCACCATCTTCATTTGTCCTCACCTAATTTCAGTACTAGGTATGGTAGAACATCTACATCAACCAATAATTATACCAGTATTGCTAAAAGCCAATGAAGCAGTGGCCCCTTAGTGACACCCTTTCAGCCTTTCTGAATCCTCACAAAGATGTCTTGTTCAGATCCTATGGAGTCTTCAAGGGTAGCATAGGTTAGTGACACGGTTGGTTCACAGTTTTATTCGAGCTCGTGGGAGTGAACATGATTTGTTTTAAGTGCAGTGGTCTGTTGTTGCAGTCCAAGATAGTGTAAGTGGGGTTTAGAATGTAATATTTTAACCAGCATACGAGCTATCAAGTGAAGCCTTTTGAGCTGCCTCTTTGCACCCACAGTACTCTTGATGCTTCTCTTATGCATAAAACAGAAGTACAAGAGAGGGACTACCAAATTCTCATCATCCCTTCCCTTTAATCAGTCAGAACCCTCTCAGGTACCAGAGTTCTACAACCATTAGAAAAGAATGGAAAAATATTATTTCACCCCTTAGCTTATGTGTGCAATATCCTTTTTGCTTGTAAAAATGTTAGAAAAATGGGAAGAGGAGTCTTTTTTTTTTTTGGTAACATGATAATTAAGAGAATAAGCCATCTCATCCATTAATGCATGCTCGCATACATCTTGAAACTTCTAGGGAAATTACTTGCTGGCACTTTCTCTTTTCTTTTCCTTTCTTCTTTTTTTTTGATTCATTTGTCGACAGGCCCTGGACGTTATGCTGGAAAGTATAGTTTTCTTAATGAAGAAGTAGTGGGACTTTTAAAGGTAACATCTGAACAAGCTGTCTCAATGCAAGTAAACGAGGTGACATTAACAATTAAACCTTTGCAAGCTGATCTCTCTCTCTCTCTTTCTTTTTGTCCTTTTTGGTAGATAGAAAGCTGATCTAATAAACAGTTGGATGCCTTCAGATCACGGTCACAAGCGCAACGACCTTCTTAAATTAATTCCTCCTAACAGAACTTTCACTGCTAAAGCCTAAAAGTCAACAAGATTAAGCCGGTCTTTCGGCCACAATGAAAATAAAAACTAGGCAGCCTGTTGTGGGCCCAGAGGCGATCTTGTGATCTTAAGCATTCGAATTGTTTCGATCGTCAACGGTTAAGATGTTGTTTTCTTTTTTCGAATAAAATCTCCCTCTCTAGAAGGATTCCTGAGTGAAACCGACCAGGAGCAACCCATAAAGTCAGCTGAAACTAGAATACAAAATTCAGATGGAAATCTGGTTTCCCTTCCTTTTTTTTTATTTGGGTTTTTGGTGAAAGTATATCTAACTTTATAATTCGGGGGGCATGAATATATCGTTTTTATTCTTCTTAAGACAACTCTTCTTGACGCTATCATTAATGTGACGCCCTAGGTGGTTTCTTTTCTCTTTTTTTCCGCTCTTTAATTAATTAGACAAGCATATATTGGAAGTTGGTAAATATTTTAAGACTCGTAATGGTCGTGAGTTTTTTACTAAAAAATGGAGATAGATGGAAGGGGTCCCGAATGCAATTGAGAGATAGGTCTAAGACTTTCTAGAGAGAAAAAATCAAGGCCCAGAACACATGGGGGCAAGCTTGAGGGAGTGTTGGTATTTTCTTTTCCTTCTTTTGCTTTTCTGATGAGAGAGAGGCTATCATATCCACCAATTAACAAGAGATTGCCATCTTCCCCTTTTTTTTTTCTTTTTCCTTTTTTTTTCTTTTTCGGTACATCGGCGATTCATATGTGACGGATGTGAATGTGGCCAACAAAATTAGAAAGCAAAAAACTACATAAAGATTCTGGCACTGGCTCGTAGTCTGCTCAAGTGAAGTCTTCCAAGTGGTGAACTGCATAGGAGACCATCCAGTCTGCTGCACCATTCGCGTTCCAGTAGACGTGCGAAGCTTGATGGAAGGCGCACTCCTCCAATAATCTATGAATATCGCAGAACAACGGCTGGTCCTCGACTAAACAGCCTCGACCCCGGATCTACTTGATCATCGTGCCGAGGAGATTGCCATCCTTCAAAACACATTTTTGAGCATCCTTCCACCCGCTCGAGACCAACACTCCAAGAACAATCAACTAATGCATCCAAACCCAAAACTTGTAATTGTCTCATGTAGAATAGTTAAAGAGCAAGAGCAACAGTTTTTCTATTAGATACTCGTTATCTAATAGAAAAACTTTTGATTCGTAGTAATCTGGTATACAGGATGCACGTAACATGTAAAGAGACGAAAGGTAAAGAGTAACAGAGCAGAGCAAACGCTGGATTGGATTTCAACCAATCGGATCAGGTGGGGTATGGTAGATATATTTTCCAAGCTCAACAATCGATCAGTCAGATCATTTTTTCACCCGAACCTAATTAAAATAAAACGTCTAGCCTAGAGTCAACTAATATAGGTCTACCACGAGTGTAGAATCGAAATGATAGTCTTTTAATTGGAGAATTGATAGTTACACTTCAAATTTTAACTATGAGATTACTCATATTAGGGATTCAATGCTTCTATTTCTTCAGCCGGCAGCAGCCCCAAAACAAGAAGGATGGACGGCGATGGCAACAATATGGTGCAAAACCTTAACATATGGTGCAAAACCTTGCATAGACAGCTGCAATCTACCAATATGACATTAAAAGTGAAATCACCAACTCAAGCACAACTCAAGCAAAATCAAATCATACGAAGCACATTAGTCCCTCTGGTGGCTTCCTGTTCCATAAAAAATTAAATTGATCGCTGAAAGTTCAACTTTAACAGCACATCCCCCAAAAGGCATTATTCTATCTGAAAGCAAAGACATGAAGTAATTTGATCGATTCAAAACAAGAGCACAATCCAACATTCTCCAATTGTTCAGTGTTCACAGACTTATGGCCCCAGTTAATGAACCAGCCAACCATCTACAATATTTTAACTGGAATACTCCACTTCGACCAAAGAGGGGTTCTCATGTGCATAAATAAGAAAAAGACCAAATAAAAACATGGCACAAGGTGCCTTAAAGCTCATTGTCTCCAATACTCGAAGGAACATTATTACCATCTGCGATGAGCCCCTCCCATGGACAACCAGTTCTGCATCAAGGCATCAAAATTAGAATGCTTCATGATGTATCTATCAGCAAGACTTGTTTAGTAGTTCATGGTAACAAACCAAAATGTTCCTTCTTCAAGATACTGTGTTTTGTCAAATAACAAAATCTTCAATTCTGAGAGGCCAAGTGCATTCATAAAGTGAAAATGAAGTACATGACTTATTTTGCTGATACTTATGTTAACAGTACAGGCAATGCTTTTTCACACCATGCAAGCCATGGACCAGATCCTACAGTTCCTGGGGAACACATTCCTCAAATCATGTGCTTATCATAAATTACTCAAGCATTTTCAAGGTATTTTCCAATTGTGAATGGAGAGAAGGATGAGAGAATTCCTCTCTGATTTACTTACTTGGCCAGACTAATTTTGGCCCGAGCTCAAATGTAGCTCATTGGGTTGAACTTAAGCCAAGGATGCTGGTCCAAGCACGAGTTAGGCTGACCTTGGGCCAATTTTATATTAATGCAGACTTAAGCCCGAGCACACATATAGCCTGGCACAGCCCATCTGATGTGCATCCTTGGTGGTAGTAGCTCTTACTCTAGTCCAAGTAGCCATTTAATTCCTTTAGCTGTTATCACTATTGGTCCCAATAGGTAGCCTCTTCCACGTGTGGCTTACAATCTAGCCTTTCGTCTACTTAGCACATAGTCTTTTCCATATATTTCCTCTTTTCGTGATTTGATACTTGTGACTTGAACAATTAGAATAATATGAACCTAGGTGAAAAAGGTCTATAATGCTAGGACACCAAAATGGCAATACAAAAAAAAAGAGAACATCCTAGTGCATAAGGCTCCCAGCCTCCCACCATTATCGGGTTTGGAGAGGGTCAAATGTACGCAGCTTTAACTTGCATGCAAAGTGGTTGTTTTCGTATTCAAACCCGTGACACCTAGATCATAATGGAGCAATCTTACTTTTGTACCAATTGGCAATTAATGTCTATGAAATACTAATTTAAAAGTTAAGAAGATGCGGTAATATGAACCAAAGTAACTACCCAAAAAGACTATTGTTTAACAGGTTTTATATAGAAGTCACTTTGACTTCATATCATTAGAAATTTGACTTTAGTCTTAGGCATCATTTTGTAATTATTATACAAGCTTCCTCTCAAAACCATGAGTCAAGTTGAAGAGGTTCTCTTTATTAGAGTTTGAACCCTCAGGTTAATCCCCCCAAACCATGATGGTTGATAACCCTTAACTCTAATCAAAAACTTTCTTCTTCCCCTACACCCTTTTCCCACTTTGTTGTTGTCTGTGTACTCACTACTCATAGAGGTGGGATTTTATGAATGTTGGCATCAAGATGATAGATTGGCTGCGTAATCTTGACACATGCTCAAAAGAAATAATACATGCAAAAAAGAAAAGGTTCCAGTTGAAACCCATTAGGCTGCATCAGCCATGCTGATGCCCCTACAAAGTAACTGAAGTAGTGGATGGATTGGCAGTGTAGGAAACTACAAGCCAAAATCCTAAAGGAAATTTCAATGATACAACTAGCATTGGCTTGATTCAATTTTTTTCAAAAAAAAAAGAGGAAAAAAGAAGGAACTACATCTACTTAACCAGTGGTCAAATTCAGAATGATGTTAGCATGATTGCATGCGTGAAAGGAATACCATTAAGAGTTCAATCTATTATGTAAATTTACAGTTGAAAAGTAGATCAGCAATTCACATTCCTAGGCTATGAAAAAGACATATAATTGGAACACCTCTTTATGGTGGCTCAAATCTTTAATGCATGAATGACAGTTCCAGAATCAGAAACGAGTGAAATCAGTCAAAATGTTGATATTAGTTAAATAGCCAAAAATGTATTCATCAACTTTTATGCTAATTTGGTTCAATGAACCAATGATACGGACAGGGGACATCATAGTAGTGACTCAAATCTTTCCCATATTGACATGGAGTTCCATAATGAGAAGTGTAAACTCGCCATCATGTTGATGATAGCTGAAAGTGAAGATTGCCTGCAGACAAGCACCAACCTTATGGTGTCATGATCCAATAGCACATATAATATGATTCTCACCATGGTCTTTTGGCATAGAAAAGGCTCACTAAAAGACCATTGATCTGGTACTTTTTTGTGTTTGGAGATGCATGGACTTTGTTAGATTTTGGTAAAGAACTGTGGCATTAACTTCCCAAAGTCAAGTTGACAATTTTAACAGAGACACTTAATTGGACCAAACAACAGTTGGTCAGCATCAGCAATAATATTCCTCGAAGAAGTAGATAAACCATATGAAAGCAACAAGATCAAATTAGAGAAATGATACACAAAATGTCCTCTCATAAAGAAGTAGCACTAATAACAACAAAATTCATTATAATTTTTTTAAGAGAAACATTTGAGACATGTAGCAGGAAACACTTCTGGAAAAAAAAACCCAATTAATTAATTCATAGTGAAATTCTTAAAACTTTGTTGGTGTAAGTTCTCCTACATACAAGTCTACCACAAGAAGTTAAATCAGCTAAAAACTAAAATAAGTCACCCCAGACTTATTTTCCCCAATACTCATTAATATATTCTGTACATTTCTGTTAAAACTCGAGTGATCCAAACCTCACCCTTAGATCTGAAGGAATTGGAACTATTAACAAATCTATATTATGGACTATATGGTCCCCTGTAATCAGAAGATCCAACTTGATGATGTTATTTACATGTAAGTCATGTGAAAGTCCATATTTTAAAATTTATTTGACTATATGGCTTTAGAATAGCTAATCACTAATAACTCTAGTCTCGAACAATAAAATTGGTAAGCCCTTTGTTTAGAGTTCATTAAAAAGTAAAAGACAATAGCTTGTATATTACAGCCAAAGTCATCAAGATTGGGACTGAGTCGTAAGAAATGTATTGAAAAACAAGAGTCAACTATAATGTAGATGAATGGCAAACAAAAGCCATACACACAAGAAGTCTAGTTTCCATCATCAGCACATGTATAGCATGTCCAATTGAAACAAATGTTACATTCAGTTATTCAATACATCTAAATGATATCTATCAATTCACCTTAACCTTTTGGTGGTGTCATAGAGAGGGGCAGACAAGGATGAAATTTTAGCATCTGGTTGTAAAGATATGAAAATTTGCCTCGTACTTTTAACTCCACGGGTTCCAAATAACGGGCTGCGTGTGAGCTAATTTTACCACCTGAGACTTATTGACGATAAGTAATTCTAAAATCCATATGATCATATAAATTATAGAAAATAGAATTCCACATGATATAATATGTATGTAACATGATCAAGTTTGATCTTAAGATCCAGATGACTATGTAATTCATAAAACGGATTTAAATTTTTAGATCCTATCTGATCTTGATCCAAGGATGAGATCCAGATTTTTTACCCATTCTAATCCCGATCATAGGACCTCGATCATAAACCGTAAGGTTTTAACAACAATGTTTACAACCTTATGGCAAAATCTTATCTTCATTTTTCTTAAAACTTTCTCCATGACAGGATAATTGAATTGATACATAGTATGTGAATATCTTGAACAACTGGAACAATATTTATTAATTCTCCATTCATCTACTGAATAGTTGACCATTTTTCAATTTTCATGTTTCATTTATATTTTGAATTTTTTGAAAGATATCAAAAAAAATAAAAAAACCTATAATCTGAAACACAGTCCATGATCTGAGCCTATCTAAATTATTCTATGATTTAAGAATCTATCTCGATCTTGACAACATCGATAGATTCCTCTCATTTGAAGATGCATTAAGTCTAGGACTTCAAAAATTAAAACTTTGAGTTCATTAAGTCTAATCTGAAATGAGTATTTGCATGCCTGTATATACCTTAAATCAAGGTTTGCCGAACTGGTACAAGAGATGTCGTGTATAAATTAGCCCCATGTCCACGAGTTATCACATGGTACAGCTATAAATTATTTTGTATGGAAAGAACTATAATACATTTACTATATAACCATAACATTCACAAAATAATATGTGTAGTTGCCATCATTATGATGCCACAAACAACTTAATTTTTTATAGATTCAACAAAGAAAGAGATACAAAAACAGTGTTGTGCTAACCAACCAATTCATCATTATTCAGGCATGAGGTTTGATGTGGAGATGTCTTGGGTTATATTAGTAATTTCCATCTATTTTTTAAATGTAATAATCTCGGCGACCTTTTTCACATCATGATTTCAAATGCCCAACCTTCTACCATAAGATACGCTCTATAGGAATATATTGTTGCACTCTAGTTTCACTTTAGAATTGTTTTTTGGTTGTCCAATTCACAATTACATTAGGAGAGGAAGTCCTTGCCAGAAGACATATATGTGGCTTGATTCTTAGGCATGGAGATAGTTCAAGAATGAACAAACACTTGAAGCCAGAGTACTTCAAACTTTAGAAGTCAAGCTATTATCTCCATCTTCAAAATATAAGAAAGATGAGTGTGCCGTATTCTCCCTTTTTTCATAGGAGTTAGGAGAGAGAGAACCTCCCTAGAAGTTTATTAAAAAAAAATGAATAGAATTGTAGACAGGGAGAGAAACGCCAACCAAAGACCCACACAAACAACTCAGCACCAAAGCCCCAGACCTCTCAAAACTTAGTCAGAATTTCAATTTTGCATCAAATTGAACCAACCCTCCCCCCCCCAATGATGATCTTTTCATAACACCCCCCATTCTTAAAGTGGTCCAAGAAGGTTCTACTCACAATCATAAGCAGCGCGTTCTTCTTTGGAAAGACACTCTAATTTCTATCCTCCATAACTGCAAACAGGTTGCCATCACCAACCGGTCCAAGATAGATCTCCACATATAAGGATTCCTTTTCATCCTCCAAACTGTCCAAATTAGAGTGTCATATTCATTTGAGGTTTATCTTCACTTTGGTGAATTTAACATCTGATGAGTTATGCAGCTCCAGATGTGAGTTTTCTGAT
The DNA here is from genome assembly GCF_051530095.1 of Phoenix dactylifera. NCBI lineage: Eukaryota > Viridiplantae > Streptophyta > Magnoliopsida > Arecales > Arecaceae > Phoenix > Phoenix dactylifera. Next base: position 24,668,637 of record NC_143203.1, read on the forward strand.
GGTAAAAGATGCTGAAATAATTCTTTTAAATTTCTTGATGTAGATGTTGCTTCACATAAAGCCACCAAAACAATTCAAGACAAAGTAATATAGTTAAAAAAAAAATTGTCAACTACAGTACACTCCTTAACGATGGAATTGTCAATAGAATGAACCTGAAGAAAACACAATATAAAGCCCACTTCACTATGCTCATTACACAAAGTTTCATTTGAACTGTCATGTCTTTAGCATTTACTAGGTTCTTTAGTAGTTGAATCAAGTATCATGGTAGTTTTCGACATGTAGTTGTTTAAGTTGTTAGATCTTTTATTACTTGTGTTGTTTCCGGTGGAACATAAAAAAATTCTGAAACTTGTTATGCTGTTGACGTTGCAGACAGAGACTTGGAGGGATGTTCCACCCTATACTTATATATGAGCCAGCCATGCATGAGGAAATGTAATCTGGCTTGTCATTGTGAATAAAATTTTAGCGTTTGGCTTTAGATAAGGAACTCTCCTTGATATCTTCTTGTACTTATACCAGTGTACTCTTGTGGATGGCAAGCATGTAACTGAGTTTCAATTGTGTTCCCTCCTTGCCTCCAACTTGGACTTTGTTTCTGCTCTTGACCTCACTTCCAGCAGTCATTTTACTATCCAAAAAGCATAATAAATCTATTCAAACATGACCAAATTTTCAACCCAATCTAAATCTAAAAAATGTTTTGAGTTTTAAACATCGTCGTGACTCAATTTATTGAGCTTGTAAAATAAAATTTGCAATGCTCAAAAGCAGCTTGAAAACAAATACCAGCATGCCCAAAAGCGTCTATATCAAGTTAAGCCTCCAAAACGGGAAACTCAATCAACCTGTTTTAATTACAATTCCTAGTCCTTCTCTCTTTTGGCTTCAGAAGATATACAAATCAACATAATGTGACGAATAAAGCATATCATGCAATTATATGAAAAGAGGCTTGTTGGTGATAGACACTCAGTTAACAGGCAGCTTTTGCCTATTTGAATCATCCATAGAAAAGCTATCCAAGGGCTGAAAATTCATTGATTATGGGGCCCGCTAGGAATGATATGGGTGACCAATCTGTGCACAATTCATGTTGAAATTGCAACGGAAAAGGCTGTAAGATTCATCTTCATAACCAGAAAACAACATTTCTTTTTCCATCTTGTGAAAGAGAATAGATCGAATTATAACGCAAAGAGTTAAAATGAAGATGATACATCATATCACTAACAAAGCAACTAAGTTAACAAGAGAGAAAATGTTATCAAATTCACAAAATCATTATTTCAAGTATCCAGATAATGGGTTATCTGTTCATAAATCCGTGAACGATGGGGTTTTACTCAGGGTCTCAGTTATCTAAAAAAGAGTACGAGTTGATTAGTGGTGGACTCCTCTCAAAAGAAAAATAACCTGGAGCTGATAATTAATACTAACAATTGTTTCATTTCCTTGAATCTATCAAATTGGCTAGTGTTCAAAGCCTTCAAACCTCATCAAGAAATCTACCAAAACCCTAACCCTATAGCCAATCCATCAAACAAAAAGCGATCAAAAGAAAATAGAAAGCAAGAAATTGATATCGTAACAATAAAATTAACAGAAACTGACCTAATTCCCGGCGGAAGAATATTGCTCCATGATCTTCTTGTCCCTCCGCTCCATCGCCACATCCCACACATCATTCCCAATATGCTTTGGCTGCAATTTATTTAAAGAAGAAAAAAAAATCAACTTCCAAATATGACAAAATCTCAAATTTAAGAACAATAAAACTAAAAATCACATAAACAAATAACAATTGTATTCTTATTGTTTGAGATCTCACCCTTCCGTGGGCGGCTTTGTGGATGAAGTACTGGGCGTTGCCCATCACACACAGCATCCCGGCGATGATCCCCATCGGAAGAACAGCTTCCAACCAAAACAATTTCACCATCTCCGAGGGTTTCTCGAATCAAAATCAACGAACGAAAAAAAAATTAGGAGAAAGGGTGGGGGGCGGGCGTGACTGGGGTGCGGCTGCCGTTGTTCCGACGCGAAGCGGCAGCCCTTTGGACTCGTCGAGGGGTATGATAGTAAAATGAGGGAATAAATTCGGGTCATTACCCAAGTCCGATAAGACCCGACCCGATAACCCCATTTCGGGTTGGGTTGGATCCGGGTTGTGGGTTAAGACAACGTAGTCCGAGCTGAGACTAACCTGAATCTGGATCAAAGCAATAACCATCAAATTGGAGCAGGCCAAATAAATATATGCGTTAGTGTCTCCTTTAAAGATGGACGATTTAAGAGTGATTTCTTTTTTGTTGACTGGTTTGTTCTTGGATCTCCTAACTCATCTTGATTCGATATGTTGATAAATAATAGCATTAGACGAGGCCGGTGTATCTTTTATTTATTTTCTTTAATGCTTATATTGGGATATATTTAATAAAAGTTTGAAGTTTGGTGGATTTGTTCAAGTCACTACTCTGACAAGAAAATGTTGGAAGTTCTCGAAAAGAGATCGATCAAGCATTTGACACGTATGCAAACATATATAAGATGATGAAGTATGGTAGACCACAAGTCATAAAGGTTGACCATGGTTAATTGTATCACCACTGCATGCATGTAGCTTCTTGCCATCTACAATGCATTGGATACCATAATTATAGCCATCAACTGCTAGAAATTAGTGCCTAAAAGGTTGCTAAAAGATTTGGGGTAGCACAAGCTTGCAGGGTTAAGCTACATATAGGCAAGCATATATGTGGTTCTCTGGATTAGAAGGCAAGCCCAGGCGTTCTTAAGGCCAAAGCCTTTTTGCAAAATCATTGATACCTATGCACGTATGCAAACAAGTTCCAGATATAGAAAACTACACACGCATGCATGTCACTCTATGCCTGATATGCATGTATATGTTCAGCAAAAAAAAAAAAAGAACCACGTATTGATTTAGAGTACATACGATGGCATTTAATATTGGGTGGTAACGAGTTCTTGATTTCGATAAGTGAGATCCATCGATTGCAGAGGCTGGATAGAAAACAGTAGCATTATTGATATAAGAGGCAGCATCACCGACAAGCAAGAATTCATTATGTTGTTCAAGTAATTGAATCAAAATACATTTTTGAGAGCAAAAAAGTTAAAAGACAATTGCTTACCCATTTGTGAAAATATTTCTAGATTGTTTCATTGGATTGGTAATCCCGCGTTGCAAAAAGTCAGACACTTATTTACAACATCATAATATGTCAAACTCAAAAGACGATGTTTAGATATTACACCAACACCCAGTGCATATTCTTTATTCTCCTTGAACATTTGAACTGAGTCACATGTTTAGAGAAGACCTTGATTTGTATCTAAATGATTTGTTGTTATCCTAATGTAAATTGCTATTGGATGTATGAAGACCCATGCGGGTATGTATTTAGTTCCATATTGGTTATTCGCTGAATATATTTGGTACTTATACAAGATTAAGGAACCCAATTAATAAGTTCTGGCTAATCTTTTTGGCTGGAATTTTAGGTTGTTACAAATGATATCAGAATGGATCTGGTTTATAATCTATGTAGACTAGGAGACACTGCAATATGGATTCATTTGGGCTGACCATGAGCCGATCGTTGTGCTTGTGATTAGATTTGAATGGATTTGAACCCTTAGGTTGACGAGAACGTTAGGGCTTAAACGGAGGGAGCATGTAAGGATTCATGCGGGCATGTATTTAGTTCCACATTGGTTATTCACTAGATAGACCTTCGGTACTTATACAAGATCAAAAAATCCAAATAATAAGTTCCGGCTAGCCTTTTTGAATAAGGTCTTGAGTTGTTACATGATGTGCCAGTAAAAAGTAAAAACCTACCAATTTGAAAGGTTCTCTTTCTCTGATAAAAAGAAGTTGACTTAAGATTTATTTTTAAGCAGTTTTGCTTTCAACGTAGAGCTCATGAGTTTATTAGTTTCTATAGTCATAGATTAATATGAGCTCCACACCATTTAATGGAAAAGGAAAGCTTTAAATCGTAACCATAAAATAAGTTACTGATGATAATTTGAATGAAAATCAAGTTAATATGGATTTAATTTCAGACTCGTACATACAGCTTGATTTTATTATTTGTCACTCAATTGGATCCTAACTTTCTTTTTACCATGTTTACACTAGAATAGCATTTATATACGATTTATGCAAAGACCTAAGCTAATTCATTGCCTATGAGTCGCATTTTGGACTCAAAATGCAGATAAGACAATCAGAGTGGTCTTTAGGGATCGCACAAATATTTATTATGTGCATATCATCCTTAATATAAAACAAAAGCAAGGACCAGAGCAAGGATGAGCACAAGAGTGAACGCTGGTTGGAAATAGACATACTCAATGAAATTTAAGCAATATATTGGTTTCATCACACAAATATCCGGAAAATATTTCATTGCCATCGTAAAGTAGGATTAAAAAAACTATCACGCAAGGTTGATGTTGTTACGGGGGAACTCAGCCACCATGCCCCACGTGACCGACACGCGCGCCCAAGAAGATTACAGCTGCCCCTTGATCCAGTAACCCGACCCCGAGTCGGATATCTTCGGCTTCGCAGCCCGACCCCGAGTCGGCTACCCCTTGATCCAGCAATCCGACCCCGAGTCGGATATCTTCGGCTTCGCAGCCCGACCCCGAGTCGGCTGCCCCTTGATCCAGCAATCCGACCCCGAGTCGGATATCTTCGGCTTCGCAGCCCGACCCCGAGTCGGCTGCCCCTTGATCCAGCAATCCGACCCCGAGTCGGCAACCTCTCGACAACGACAGGCTGTTCCCCTGAAGCACGCCACGACCCTCTGTCCCTGCAACGGTCGTATCCGGCGCTGCTCCACGATCTCCTGTAACAGCCGTATAAGGCGGAGCTCCACTACGCCCTGTCACGGCCGTACCCAGCGCTGCCCCACGACGCCCTGTAACGGCCATGTCAGTGGCGACTCCATCGTGCCACACGATGACCAACCCCCCCGAAGGACCCCCCAGCCTGGTATATATGCTGCGGGGGGAGAAGGGGGAAGGTAAGCAAGAACTTCCAGAGCATTCTCCTACTACCAGCAATTATCTCTCCTTCTCCTCCAACCTCCTCTGACTTGATCGTCGGAGGGCCCCCACTACCCCAGTGGTGGTGCGAGGCTTGCTTGCAGGTTTCCCGGTGGAAGGTGAAGCGCAATCAACACCAACCAAGGCAACTCAAACGGAACCCCGTTCACACCGCTGTGCCAATCGTTCTCGGTTTGGACCACCAGCAACAGTTGGCGCTAGAGGAAGGGACGAATCTTAGAGCGATCGTAATGGCACGACGAGGTGGTCGGGGAGCTTCCAATGCCTCCGGTCGCGGGGCCTCTCGCGCCTCCGGCCGGGAGGCCGCTGCGTCTCCAACACATTCTCAGCAACACTCCACCGTTCCACCCCCCATTCAGATGGTCGAAGCCGCTCAGTTCGACCAGTTAGCCCAGCAGGTTCGCACCCTCGCGGAGGCGGTGCAGAACCTGCAGGGTGTGATGTCTCGGGCGCCGCAACGGACCCAGGAGCCGCTGCTCCCTGAGCGCTCACCTGTCCTCCTTAACCCGCGCTCCTTCCTCTCCCATGGGGAGGAGCGCCGGCGCGAGAAAGATTCTCGAGCACGGTCCATTCTACCGGGACCGTCCCATCGGAGCTGCGCGGGGTACGAGAAGCGGGCCCGGGCGCGTTCCCAGACCCCCCAGTCCTCAAGGAACCCGCGCTCCAGTTGGTCCCCCTCTCGGTGCTCCTTGTCTCCCACCCATCGGTCGCGCTCCCTGGACCGGCGGGTGGACGATCTCCACCGACAACTCCAGGTCCTGAAGGGCCACTCTAAAGATCCCTTCGCCGACTTGGAGATCTCCTCCCAACCGGTGCTTGCCTCGAGGATCCTGCGGACCCCGAATCCGCCGGGGTTTAAAATGCCGGCGATCGAGCCCTATGACGGGGCGGCGGACCCGCGGGATCACGTCGAGAGTTTCAGGACCCTTATGCTCCTCCACGGAGCATCAGGTCCTCTCCTCTGTAAGGCTTTCCCGGCGACCCTCCGTGGCCCGGCAAGGGCGTGGTTCGCCGGCTTGGAGGCTAACTCGATCCAGACCTTCGATCAGTTTACCCGCCTCTTCATCACCCATTTCGCCGTCAGTAGCCGGCGGCGACTGGTCTCCGACTCCCTCTTTGATGTCCGGCAAAACGAGGGAGAAAGCTTGCGGGATTATCTTACCCGCTTCAACAAGGCTACGTTGGAAATCCGGAACCTGAGCCAGGAGGTGGCTCTTTCAGCCCTGAAGCGTGGCTTCCGAAAGGGCAGACTCACCTTCTCCCTGGACAAACGCCTGCCGCGGAGCTTCCCGGAGCTGTTGTCCCGGGCGAACCAGTATGCGGACGTCGAGGAGGCGGCCGCCCACCGGAGCAAGGAGGCCGCCGAGATCCCTCCAAAGCTCGGGAAGAAAGGGCGAAAAGAGGCACGCCAGGGGAGGAGCCCGACGCCTCAGCGTCGGCGCAGAAGCCTGTCGCCGGCAAGGAACCACGGCGCCCTACGCCCTCGTTCTCCGCCCCGACGTTTCAACCGGTACACTCCTCTCCTGACTCCCCGGGCCCAGATCCTCATGGAAATCAAGGGGCGGGAGGACCTCCCGGTCCCGAGACAGATGAAGAAGATCCCTGGGAGGAGGCCCTCTCGGGCGTACTGTGAGTACCACCGGGACCACGGCCACGACACCGAAGACTGCTTCCAGCTTCGGGACGAGATCGAGGCTCTCATCCGCCGAGGGCGTCTTGGTCGATATGTAAACGACCGACGTCCCCCCGCAGACTCGCGTCCGGCCAACCCGGCCCCTTCGGAGCCTCGGGAGCAGAATCGACCCGTCGCGGGCGTGATCCATACTATCACTGGGGGCTGCCCCCAGCCCGAGAGGAACGCGGGGGGCTCGACTGAAGCATCAAGGGCAGCCGTCGCAAAGAGGCAGAGGGTCGGTAATGTAATCACTTTTTGTGATGAAGATGTAAAGGGGGTTCAGACCCCCCACGACGACGCCATGGTGATCTTCCTCACTATGGCAAACTATGATGTAAGGCGTGTTCTTGTAGATAGTGGAAGCTCAGCTGATATTTTGTTTTACGAGGCCTTCCAAAAGATGAGCTTGTCCAGACAATTGTTGCACAAAACATCTACCCCCCTCATGGGATTCACTGGAGACGCTGTCTCGGCCGAAGGTGTCGTTGAGCTGCCTGTGACTGCGGGCGTTGCACCCGCAGAAGCCACGGTGCGGCTCGGGTTCTTGGTCGTCCGTGTTCCCTCGGCCTACAACGCTATCCTCGGACGACCCGGACTGAACGCCCTTCGCGCGGTGGTCTCAACGTACCACTTGCTCATGCGGTTCCCCACGGCGGCCGGGATTGGAGAGGTCCGAGGTGACCAACCGACCGCAAGGCAATGTTTCCTAGCAACTCTCAAAGGGAAGAAGCCCGTAGAAGCCTTAAGCGTCGAGTCCCTCGACGCCAGAGACGAGGTGGCCTTGCGGCACGGGGAGCCGGCCGAAGGTGTGATCGAAGTTCCCCTCGAGGAAGGTCGCCCTGACCGGACGGTCCGGGTCGGCACCAATCTCGACCCGGGAGCTCGGGCTCGGTTGGTGAAATTCCTCCAAGCCAACGCCGATGTATTTGCTTGGTCGGCGGCCGATGTACCTGGGATCGACCCGGAGGTCATTTCTCACGCCCTCAACGTCGACCCAACCCACCGACCAGTAAAGCAGAAGAAGAGACACTGTGCCCCGGATCGGATCCGAGTGGTCGACCAGGAGGTAGACAAGCTCTTGGAGGCAGGATTCATAAGGGAGGTCAGCTACCCCGAATGGCTGGCAAATGTCGTACTTGTCCGGAAGGCGAGCGGAAAGTGGAGGATGTGCGTCGACTACACCGACCTGAACAAGGCATGCCCCAAGGATAGCTTTCCGCTTCCGCGGATAGACCAACTGGTCGACGCGACTTCCGGATATCAGCTGCTGTCTTTCATGGACGCCTTCTCCGGCTACAACCAGATAATGATGGCTCCACAGGACGAGGAAAAAACTGCCTTTATAACAGACCGGGGGCTATACTGTTACAAGGTAATGCCCTTCGGTCTGAAGAATGCTGGCGCCACTTACCAGCGCCTCGTCAACAAAATCTTCAAAGAGCAAATCAGCCGGAACATGGAGGTGTACGTGGACGATATGCTGGTAAAGAGCCGCCATGCAGACCAGCACATCGCGGATCTGGAGGAGACTTTTGCCACCCTGCGGAAGTTTCGCATGAAGCTGAACCCAGCGAAGTGCGCCTTTGGCGCTTCGGCCGGGAGGTTCCTCGGTTTCATTGTCAACCAGCGGGGGATCGAAGCCAACCCTGACAAAATCAAGGCCATCCAAGATATGTCCCCTCCGACCAAAGTGAAGGAGGTTCAGGAGCTCGCTGGGAGGGTCGCCGCGCTCGGACGATTTGTGGCAAAGTCGGCCGAACGCTGCCAACCTTTCTTCAAGGTGTTGAAACGCCCGAAAGACTTTCTCTGGACGGCCGAATGTCAAGCAGCATTCGACCAGCTCAAGGAATATTTGGCGTCTCCTCCCCTGCTGTCCAAGCCGCAAGAAGGGGAGATGCTCTACCTTTATCTGGCGGTCTCCCCAACCGCAGTCAGTGCGGTACTAGTTCGGGAAGAGGCAAAGTTCCAGAAGCCTGTGTACTACATCAGCCGGGTCTTACGGGATGCCGAGACGCGGTATACGAAGGCTGAAAAGATCGCCTTCGCGCTGCTGACCGCGACCAGGAGGCTTCGCCCCTATTTCCAGGCCCATTCTGTCACCCTCTTGACCGATCAACCGCTGCGGCAGATCCTCAGCAATCCTGAGAACGCAGGACGGCTGGTGAAGTGGGCAGTAGAACTTGGTGAGTTCGACATCCGCTACCAGCCCCGACCCGCTATCAAGGCCCAGACGCTCGCGGATTTCCTCGCTGAGTGCACGGTGCAGGAGGCGGAACCTAGGTCGCCGGAAACACCTAGCCTCGACCTCCCGATTTGGACGCTTCACATCGATGGGTCGTCGAACCCCGAAGGTGGAGGGGCCGGGCTGGTCCTCACCAGCCCTGATGGAGTGATAGCCGAGTATGCCTTGAGGTTCGGATTTCCAGTGACCAACAACGAGGCGGAGTATGAGGCCCTAGTCACGGGACTCAAACTCACCAAGGAGCTCGGCATCCGGCGCCTGAAGGTCTTCACCGACTCCCAGTTGGTGGTCGGGCAGGTCCGTGGGGAGTTCGAAGCCCGGAACCCGACCATGCAGAATTACGTCCGGAAGGTGCAAGCACTCATTCCCGACCTCGGCAATGTCGACATCCAGCAGGTCCCAAGGAGTGAAAATGCCAGGGCCGACAGGCTGTCCCGCTTAGTGAGCGCAGACGTGCACAACTTGTCGAGGGCGATCTACCTGGAGACCCTGGATGCCCCAAGCATCGGCGAGGCTGGAGCGGTGATGGCGATTGACCCGGAGCCGTCTTGGATGGACCCGCTTGTCGCCTACCTCGCCGAAGGGATCCTCCCTGAAGACGAAGATCAAGCTCGGCGACTTGTTATGAAGTCCGCCCACTACGTACTCAACGAAGGGAGGCTGTATCGGACCTCGTTCACCGCCCCCCTCTTAAAGTGCCTCCGCCCATCGGAAGCGGCCTACGTCCTCGGCGAAGTCCACGAAGGCGTTTGCGGATCCCACTTGGGGGCTAGGTCCTTGGCGCACAAGATCATGAGGCAAGGCTATTATTGGCCTACCTTGTTGGAGGACTCAAAGGATCATGTACGGAAATGCGACGCCTGCCAGCGCCACGCCAACGTCCAGAGAGTCCCTTCTGTCCCCTTGGCACCAATCACTGCGCCCTGGCCCTTCGCCCAGTGGGGAATGGATATCCTCGGACCATTCCCCGTCGCTTCAGCTCAGCGGAAATTTTTGATTGTTGCAATCGACTACTTCACCAAGTGGGTGGAGGCAGAGCCGCTGGCCACTATCACGGAGGTGCAAGTCCGGAAGTTCGTGAAGAAGAACATCATTGTCCGATTTGGGGTACCTCGGGTCCTCATCTCGGATAATGGCCGACAGTTCGACAACAAGCACTTCCGTGACTTCTGCGAGGAGTTCGGGATCGAGCATCGGTTCACATCTGTGTCGCATTCCCAAACTAACGGCGAGGCCGAGGTCACAAATCGAACAATCCTCCAAGGAATCAAAGCGCGAATCGGTCGGACGGGGCAAGCTTGGGTCGAAGAACTCGAGAATGTCCTTTGGGCGTATCGGACCACGCATCGGACCCCTACCGGGGAGACGCCTTTCAGCCTAACCTATGGCACGGAAGCTGTTGTCCCCGTGGAGCTCGGACTCCCCTCACCTCGGGTGGCCGCGCACCGACTCGAGGCCAATTCGGAACAACTCCGAGGAAACCTGGATCTCTTGAAAGAAGCGAGGAAAATGGCGCAGGTTCGGATGGCGATGTATCAGCGGAGGGTGGCCCGATCTTACAACTCCAAGGTCCGACCGAAGCTTTTCAGAATCGGAGATCTGGTGCTAAAGCGAGCTAAAGCATCTCGACCTGCGGAAGGTGGGAAGCTAGCGCCAAATTGGGAAGGCCCGTATAAGGTTCGCTGGGTAAACCGACCTGGCTCCTACCAGTTGGAGGCCCTAGATGGTCGAGAAATTCTAAGGAGCTGGAATTCCGCTAACCTGCGGATGTATTACCAGTAGAACGACGATGCCAGAAAGACAGTTCAAAAATGTATAACACTTTGCATTTCAATAATTTCTGGTTACAACGGCGTGCTCGTGTGATTACAAGGAATTTCCAGAGGGGAATTAGGGTGTAAAGAAAGTAAAGAAGAGGTGGAGACTCCGAGGAGCTGAAGATCTGGGATCCCGAAACCTCCATCTGAAGCGGTTGCAATCCCGTCGGAAGTGGGTGCTTCCAACCGGAGGCGCCATCGGCGTCTCACGAAAGAGACGAAGAGCCGGCGCGGATGAAGAAGAAGTGGACGAAGGAGAAGTCCACACTGCCTCCAACCGGAGGCGCCATCCACGCCCCACGAAGAGGACGAGGAGCCGCCGCAGACGAAGCTCCCGCTGCCTCCAGGGGAACGCCACCTCCAAGGGATATCCCGGTCCTCCCCAGCGTTAGGGGAGAGAAGGAATACAAGGGGGAAGAGCATATGGAGGCGCGGTCCCGGATCAAGCACCTGGTGCGGAGCTCAATCGGGAGGCCGAACTTCAAGGAGGGGAGACGTGATCCCGGATGAAACGCCTAGAGCGGAGTTCCGCCGGGAAGAACCTCCTTGTTGATCCCAGATGAAACGGCTAGTTGGCGGAAGTCGCGAAGGGCGCGCCTCCCGTTCCTTCGGCAGGGGTCTCTCAACCATGCGCCGGAGAGGAGGCCCACGATCCATTGCAACCTGAACAGCTCCGGCTTGGCAGGCTCCATCGCACCTGCACCTATATTTATAGCCAAACTGCGGCCCTCCGGTCGTTCCGATGCGGGTGGCTCCAATAAATGCGGGCGCATTGAATCCGGAGCCGATCCGGCTCTCAAGGCATATCTCCCCGCGATTTCCTAAGCGTTATTCTCCTTAATCGCATTTTTTGTGCAGGACACTCCGGGTGGCCTGTATCCCTAGGCCCACGTATCTCCGCTCGCGCCCCAAGCCGCATCCGTCTCGAAGAACGCGCGTATCGCGGCCGCTTAACTGACACTCCTCGCAAGCAGCAACTGGCGATCCGATTTTCCAGGTAACCCCTTAATTAGCACTTAATGCCCATCTGGTGTTCCCCAGGCGACGCTTGGAGAGGAGGAGAAATACAATCGCAGCTGGCCATGGAGAAATCCCGTCGGGCGGCGAGCGACAGGCGCACGACCAACGAGCGGAATTTTCCGAGGCTCGGCCCTTGGATGCCAGGCTAACCCGATGATCATCCCGGGAGCAGACTAGCCTGAAGCCCCGACCGGTCGCCTCGGCTTGCGCCAGCCTTGGCCGACCAACGAGCGGAATTTCCTGAGGCCTGACAACCCTCAGATGCCAGGCTAACCCGATGATCATCCCGGGAGCAGACTAGCCTGAAGCCCCGACCGGTCGCCTCGGCTTGCGCCAGCCTTGGCCGACCAACAAGCGGAATTTCCTGAGGCCTGACAACCCTCAGATGCCAGGCTAACCCGATGATCATCCCGGGAGCAGACTAGCCTGAAGCCCCGACCGGTCGCCTCGGCTTGCGCCAGCCTTGGCCGACCAACGAGCGGAATCTTCTGAGGCTCGGCCCTCGGATGCCAGGCTAACCCGATGATCATCCCGGGAGCAGACTAGCCTGAAGCCCCGACCGGTCGCCTCGGCTTGCGCCAGCCTTGGCCGACCAACGAGCGGAATCTTCCGAGGCTCGGCCCTCGGATGTCAGGCTAACCCGATGATCATCCCGGGAGCAGACTAGCCTGAAGCCCCGACCGGTCGCCTCGGCTTGCGCCAGCCTTGGCCGACCAACGAGCGGAATCTCCCGAGGCTCGGCCCTCGGATGCCAGGCTAACCCGATGATCATCCCGGGAGCAGACTAGCCTGAAGCCCCGACCGGTCGCCTCGGCTTGCGCCAGCCTTGGCCGACCAACGAGCGGAATTTCCTGAGGCCTGACAACCCTCAGATGCCAGGCTAACCCGATGATCATCCCGGGAGCAGACTAGCCTGAAGCCCCGACCGGTCGCCTCGGCTTGCGCCAGCCTTGGCCGACCAACAAGCGGAATTTCCTGAGGCCTGACAACCCTCAGATGCCAGGCTAACCCGATGATCATCCCGGGAGCAGACTAGCCTGAAGCCCCGACCGGTCGCCTCGGCTTGCGCCAGCCTTGGCCGACCAACGAGCGGAATCTCCCGAGGCTCGGCCCTCGGATGCCAGGCTAACCCGATGATCATCCCGGGAGCAGACTAGCCTGAAGCCCCGACCGGTCGCCTCGGCTTGCGCCAGCCTTGGCCGACCAACGAGCGGAATCTCCCGAGGCTCGGCCCTCGGATGCCAGGCTAACCCGATGATCATCCCGGGAGCAGACTAGCCTGAAGCCCCGACCGGTCGCCTCGGCTTGCGCCAGCCTTGGCCGACCAACGAGCGGAATTTCCTGAGGCCTGACAACCCTCAGATGCCAGGCTAACCCGATGATCATCCCGGGAGCAGACTAGCCTGAAGCCCCGACCGGTCGCCTCGGCTTGCGCCAGCCTTGGCCGACCAATGAGCGGAATTTCCTGAGGCCTGACAACCCTCAGATGCCAGGCTAACCCGATGATCATCCCGGGAGCAGACTAGCCTGAAGCCCCGACCGGTCGCCTCGGCTTGCGCCAGCCTTGGCCGACCAACGAGCGGAATCTCCCGAGGCTCGGCCCTCGGATGCCAGGCTAACCCGATGATCATCCCGGGAGCAGACTAGCCTGAAGCCCCGACCGATCGCCTCGGCTTGCGCCAGCCTTGGCCGACCAACGAGCGAAATCTCCCGAGGCTCGGCCCTCGGATGCCAGGCTAACCCGATGATCATCCCGGGAGCAGACTAGCCTGAAGCCCCGACCGGTCGCCTCGGCTTGCGCCAGCCTTGGCCGACCAACGAGCGGAATTTCCTGAGGCCTGACAACCCTCAGATACCAGGCTAACCCGATGATCATCCCGGGAGCAGACTAGCCTGAAGCTCCGACCGGTCGCCTCGGCTTGCGCCCGCCTTGGCCGACCAACGAGCGGAATTTCCCGAGGCTCGGCCCTTGGATGCCAGGCTAACCCGATGATCATCCCGGGAGCAGACTAGCCTGAAGCCCCGACCGGTCGCCTCGGCTTGCGCCAGCCTTGGCCGACCAACGAGCGGAATTTCCCGAGGCTCGGCCCTTGGATGCCAGGCTAACCCGATGATCATCCCGGGAGCGGACTAGCCTGAAGCCCCGACCGGTCGCCTCGGCTTGCGCCAACCTTGGCCGACCAACGAGCGGAATTTCCTGAGGCTTAACCCTCGGAGGCCTGGCTTAGCGCCGGAAGAATTTCCTGAGGCCTAACCCTCGGATGCCTGGCTTAGCGCCGGAAGAATTTCCTGAGGCCCAACCCTCGGAGTCGGGAGTCAGCAAGACGCTACCAAGAGTTAAAAAGAAGAAGGACGAAAGTGAAATGAAGAAACTCTATTTGCATTAACTTTTATTGTTTCAGGGCTGAGACCCATACAACTTGGCAAAACGCCAACACACAAAGAAAAGAACAAAATACAGAAGGTCAGCTTGGAGGAACCCCCGGGTCGAGAACGTCGGGCACGTCCGTAGGGGGTAGGGAGACGGTTGGAGAAGCAGCAGGCAATGGCGCCGGAGGGGAGTCGAGAAGGGAGATCCCACTCAGGTCAATTTCGGGGTACTTAGCCGACACCCTTGCCAGGCCTTCCTCGAAGCCTAAGACAAAGGAGTCGGACCCCGCGTCCGACATATCACGGACGAACTCGTCGGACTGACGATAGGCCTGTACCGCCTCCGACATATCACGGGTGAACTCGGCGGACTGACGATAAGCCTGTACCGCCTGACGCCCGATCTCCGCACTCTTCTCGGCCAGCGTCGCCTCTGCTCGCTCCATAATCTGAGCTTTTGCCTCCAAGACCTTCGCCACAATCCGGTCATCCGCCTCGGAGGAGACCCTCAACAGATCAGCCTGGGCCTCCTTGCGCTTCGCCTCGGCAGCGATGCGAGCAGCCTCAGCCTCCTCCAGGCGCGAATGAAGCTCCTGGTCGCTCGCGCGGAACTTCTCTAAAGCCGACTCCAATTCGCCCAGCTTGGCTTCAAGAGATCGGGTCCGGTTGCGGGCGTTGTCGGCTGACCGCTGGGCCTTCTCCCACCTCTCCCGGTAGTCGGCAGCCTTCCGGGACTGCTTCTCGGCCCGCTCCTCTGCCTTCTTGATCTCGCCCTCGAGACCTGAGGCAACCTTGAGTTGCTCCCGAGCCTCCAACAGTTGCTTCTCGAGGGTGGCGAAGCCGAGTGCCCGCTCTTCGGCTACCTGGAGCCTCGTCTCGAGGTCCCTGGTCGTCCTCCCCGCCGCAGCCTGACCTCCCTCTTCTGTTGCCTTCAGTTGGCTCTCGGCCCTCGCCAGAAGCCTCGCCTGTTCCTCGTAGCACTCCTCCAGGCGGATCATGTACTGGGCGAGCTAAGAGATAGGAAAAATGAGGGCGTCAGGCGGGGATCAACAGAGCCCATAAATGATAAAAGCGACCGAAAGAACACTCACCGACATGAGACAGACGCAGCTGGCAGCCCCAATGTCAGGGACCCTCATCTCCCGGACCTGCCTGCGGTCCTTCTCCAGCAGTACCGTCTCGATGAGGTTTCGGGCGCCGGCGAAAGTGAAGGCCGACCCCGACTTCTCTCCGGAGTCGGACGGTGGTTCCGCAGCCTTATCCTTACCCATCGCTTGGGGAAGAGTCATGCTGACCACGCTCGGGGCGGGGGCCGCCCCTGGAATTGACAGGGTCCTGCTCGGCCGGGGCCTCGGCGCGTCCCTCCTCGTATCATCCGGAGCCGACCGAGTCGAAGGCTGGGCTGGGGACCGATCACGTCCGACCCGTCCATCTTGGGCGCGCCCGGGTGATGCCTCCGGAGAAACGGTAGTCTCGGCATCGGAGGGCTGATACAACGCCAACTCCCGATCCGCGCCCGCGGCGTCCCCCTGATCGGTGGGTCCGGACCCGTCTGTCGGCGTCGGAGTCGCCTGCCGGCGGGACTTCTTCGCCGGTGGAGCCCCGCTCGGAGGAGCTCGTTTCTTCCTCCGGACTGCTTCCAGTAGGGACGTCCTACCAACAGCCGTTGCCTTGTCCGACCGCATGACGTCGTCGATCTCTGCAAGAAGGACGAGGTGGTCGGAGGTTGAGAAACTGAAGGAAAGAACGAAACGAAAGAGGAGAACAGAGCTAAGGAAAAGAAATGGTGGCGGGCTCACGGTCAGTGGGGACCGAGCTCAGACCGACGTTCACCAAGGTATCCTCGGAAATAAGGCGACACACGGGAGGGAGCCGACCCTCGGCAACCAACTCCTTCAAGACGGCAACGCCGTCGGATTCCTCCCTCGACAACCTCGATAGGCCAATCGGGGACTTCATCGGCGTCTCCCAGGTTGCCCTGATTCCCCAAGAGGGATCTGCATCAACGAAAAAGAAGCGCTCCTTCCAGCCGTGAATGGAGGTGGGAGCCTCCTTGACGAGGCCGCACCCTCGCCGCGCCGCAAAGCACCACCACCCTTTATCCTGGGGGTGGCCACTCAGGCCGTAGCATTCCCAAAAGACATTCAGGGTGGCGGGAACCTCGTGCATGCGGCAGAGAACCTGAAAGGCTGTCAGGGCGCGCCATGAGTTCGGCACCAGTTGCGTCGGCGCCACTCTTAAACCCCGAAGCACCTGAACGACTAAGTCCGAGGGGGGAAAGCGGAACCCGGCCTGAAGAATGCCCTCATTGATGGCAACCTTCCCTGGAGGAGGATGGGACATCCTCTCCTCAGGCCCCGGGAGCGTAACATTGCAGGCCTCGGGAAGGTGGTATCGAGCCACGAACCTATCTAGGTCTTCGGCGGCCAACTCTGACTTAATGCGGTCTGCTCTCACTTCGCCCATCCCTAATGGCCAGTGAATCTACGGTCAGGACAGGGTCGAAAAGGGGGAAAAGACCGGAACGACTGGAGTACACTAATACAAAAGGAGAGTATGAAGAGCCCTAAATTAAAGAATGGAGCAACTCACCGGAAGAGAAGGAAGAACAGCTCCGAGAGCGTCAAAGGAGGAGCAAGCGAACAGTCCGACGGCGATGACGGCAGCGCAAAGGAGAAACTCGAAGATGTCTGTAAAGAGAAAGGCGGACGGAGGAGGACCCCCGGTTAAATAGGCGGAAAGGTGGGTGACGCCCCGGTGACGCCAGAGGACGCCTGGCTGCCGAAGGGTCGCTCGCGCCCCAAAGGCAAATCGACGCCATTAAGGAAGGATGTCCGCCGAAATCCTCAGACTGCCAGGTCAGCAACAACCGCCATACGTCATAAAGAAGACGGGGAGCTCAAAGCGCGCGCGCCTCTCCGAGGGATGGCGGCGATCTCGAAGCATCACTTCCTTCACCCGTTCCCCTTCTGGTTCCAGACTCGGAAGTGGGGGGCTACTGTTACGGGGGAACTCAGCCACCATGCCCCACGTGACCGACGCGCGCCCAAGAAGATTACAGCTGCCCCTTGATCCAGTAACCCGACCCCGAGTCGGATATCTTCGGCTTCGCAGCCCGACCCCGAGTCGGCTGCCCCTTGATCCAGCAATCCGACCCCGAGTCGGATATCTTCGGCTTCGCAGCCCGACCCCGAGTCGGCTGCCCCTTGATCCAGCAATCCGACCCCGAGTCGGATATCTTCGGCTTCGCAGCCCGACCCCGAGTCGGCTGCCCCTTGATCCAGCAATCCGACCCCGAGTCGGCAACCTCTCGACAACGACAGGCTGTTCCCCTGAAGCACGCCACGACCCTCTGTCCCTGCAACGGTCGTATCCGGCGCTGCTCCACGATCTCCTGTAACAGCCGTATAAGGCGGAGCTCCACTACGCCCTGTCACGGCCGTACCCAGCGCTGCCCCACGACGCCCTGTAACGGCCATGTCAGTGGCGACTCCATCGTGCCACACGATGACCAACCCCCCCGAAGGACCCCCCAGCCTGGTATATATGCTGCAGGGGGAGAAGGGGGAAGGTAAGCAAGAACTTCCAGAGCATTCTCCTACTACCAGCAATTATCTCTCTTTCTCCTCCAACCTCCTCTGACTTGATCGTCGGAGGGCCCCCACTACCCCAGTGGTGGTGCGAGGCTTGCTTGCAGGTTTTCCGGTGGAAGGTGAAGCGCAATCAACACCAACCAAGGCAACTCAAACGGAACCCCGTTCACACCGCTGTGCCAATCGTTCTCGGTTTGGACCACCAGCAACAGATGTAATTTAGCATGACCTATAAATGATACAAATGACTCGAGGAATCAAAATCACAATAGCATCCAATAGCTAAAATTGAAATAAATCTCCTAGTAAGAGAAGTCTTGATCACATAGAAAATGCTATAAAGCTAACTTAATTAATTTGCTATGTATTCCACCGAAGGACAATTCTAGAGATTTTGATTAATAAAACAGTCAAGATTTTGTCTAAACATACATCATTCCAACCATCTTAAGTGTCATGACATGGACAACCGGGCCTGCCACGGTACGTGCTTCTTATCATGATACAAACACTTGGACCTACTACCCAACTCCAATGACTTATTATTCTCATGTCATTGAAAGAGCAATCCATCTATCTAGTTTACAGATTCACAAACATAAACCCTAAGTGTCATCACATGAACAACTAGGCTGCCACGATGTATTTTTGTTACCACGACACAAACACTTGGACTGACTGCGCAACTCCAATAACCATCAAATGGCAATCCAGTGGGTTCACATGTCTACTTTAGGAACTCGTTTGGTTCGCGGAAGAAGAAAAGAAGAAAGTGTGGTCAACGAAAAAGTAAGAAGATATCTTTTATTTGATTGGAGTTTTAAAAGAAGAAAGATGAGAAAGTTGTATTCCTATAGGAATATAATTCCCACATTTCGGACTCGTTTGGTTCGCGGGAAAAGAAGGGGGGAAAGTGTGGTCAACGGGAAAGTAATGAGATGCCTCTTGTTTGGTTGGAGTTTTCAAAGGAGAGAGAAGGGAAAGTTGTATTCCCATGGGAATGTGATTCCCACATTTCATGGGAAAGTCTTTCCCATAAGAAACATGGGAAAGTTACTTTCCCATGAGGCGGGAATCACTCCATTTTTACTTTTTCCCAAAAGGTCCCTTCAGCATTAAAGAAGCATTAAAGAGGCATTAAAAACCTAATTTTTATTAAGGGCATAATAGGAATTATATATAACTTTCCTAGGAAAGTGGATGGCCAACCAAACATAAGCACCTTAGAAATTTATCACTTTCCCATGGTCAACCAAACATGCCAAAAGTACTTTCCTAGGCATCCTCTTCCTAGGAATTTGTTTTCCAGGAATCATATTCCTAGGAAGGAAAATGCTTCCCACGAACCAAACGAGCCCTTCATGGAAAAGTTACTTTCCCATGAGGCGGAAATCACTTCATCTTTATTTTGTTCCAAAAAGGCCCTTCAGCATTAAAGATGCATTAAAGACCTAATTTTTATTGAGGGTGTAATAAGAATTACACATAACTTTTACAGAAAAGTGGATGGTCAACCAAACATAAGCACTCTGAAAATCTGTCATTTTCCCATATTTAACCAAATATACCAAAAGTACATTCACAGACATTCTTTTCCTAGGAATCTTCTTATCATGAATCATATTCGTAGGAGGAAAAATACTTCTCGCGAACCAAACGGGCCCTAAAAGTTCACAAACATACACCTAAACCTTCTATAATTCTCTCTCTCTCCCCTAGGATAATTTTTAAATAAAAAATACAAAAAATCTAGAGAATTGGTATTTCTAATCATTGTCATTGATGTTTCCAAACATGTGTGAGGAGCACCATTCTAGGTCAGTGTAAATTTGGAATAATTTTGCAAAATTACATGGAGAAGCGATATGTACATTCAGGAACCAGCTTGGATTCATAGAATGAATTTGATGTGATGTTCACACTTGAAGGGAAGAGAGATGGGAAAAAAGAAGAAGAAAGAAAGAAAGAAAGAAAATCGTAAACCTCGAGGACACCACCCCCAGAGCCATCTGGCCCAGTCCAACCTCTTCCGGGCCCACCCGTCCCTTTCCATCACCCTCCATTCGTGAGTTGGGCCGTCTCAATCCCGACCCGTGACTTGCCCCCCTCCGCGGCCTTCCTCCGAACCGAACCTTCGAGCCTGCTCTGCGGTCGCGCCCAACTCTCTCCAACCCCCCCACGTGGCCCGTCTCGTGCTCCGTAGCCCTACCAAGAAAGCAGCCATGGCAGAGCAGCATGAGGCATTTGAGACTTTAGACCATCCATTGTCTCATAGTGTCCTCAACCATCCGAAGAACAAGATTAAGATTTTTTTTTTTTTTTTTTTGTAGAGGGTAAGAACAAGATTGGGGGTATCAAATCTATGGGTGCTCCATTATTAAACTTTTGACAGCAGTAAAGAAGGTTAAACTTGAAATCTAGAAGAGTATTGGATTATGAGCACTTGAAATCATGAGGAGTGTGCGACAAGAACTACTAGATTTGCTACCAAAAAAGATATGGATACTCTGCTGTTAGTCTTCCAAGATCCTGGACTTTTCACTCCCACCAACTTCTTCACTTGACAAGATTAAATTTGAAAATTTTAAAAGAGTATTGGGTTCTGAGCACTCGAAATAATGAGCTGTATGTGGGCTTTGGGTGGTGACAAGAACCACTAGATTTGCGCCACAATGAAGTAGTTTTATGAGGTGCCAATCTATGGAACTCTAACGGCAGTCTTGTAGGGTCATTGAACTTTTCCACTCCCACCAACTTCACCACCTCAGTCCTCACAAGGTTAACTTTGAAACCAAGAAGAGTATCACCGCTTATTGAGCTTAGGGCTCGTTTGGTTCGTGGGAAGCATTTTTCCTAATAGAAATATGATTTCTGATAAGCAAATTTCTATGAAAAGAATGCCTAGAAAAGTACTTTTGGTATGTTTGATTGATCATGAGAAAGTGACAGATTTTCAAAAAAAAATAAAAATGAAGTGATTTTCGGCTTGTTTCTTATGGGAAAGAATTTTCCATGAAATGTGGAAATCATATTCTCATGGGAATACAACTTTTCCATCTCTCTTCTTTGAAAATTCTAACCAAACAAGAGTCATCTCATTATTTTTTCATTGACCACACCTTCCTTCCTACTTTTTCCACGAACCAAACGAGCCCTTATTGCTCTTGTAATAATGAGAAGGGTGTGGGAGATGTGAGCTTTGGAGGGTTGACAAAAACTAGTAACTCTGTGCTGCAATAAAGTAAAACTATAGGGTAGCAAAACTATGGGACATGGAATGGTGCATTATTATTGCAAGGGGGTGGGGGTTTCTGTGAGGGTTTATGACAACGAAGCAAAGGGAGGGAGAGAGGGTGCGGGCTCTTAACGTGTGATGGAATGGTGGGAATGTGGTTATTGGCGTGGAAGGGGGGATGGGATGACGCGCATGCGTACGTGATTTAATAAAGAGGGGTGCAGAGAAGGGCTTGGAGGCAACCCCCTACATTTCTGTCCCTGCATGCCCCCAACATGCAATGCCGTATACTTTTCTATAAGACCAAAAGGGAATCCTATGCTCTTTTGTTCTTCTTGTTCAAACCCCCATGCCCTCCTCACTCTCTCTCTCTCGCCCCCCTCTATATGCTTGTGTATATGGGTAACTATATTGCTGATCATAAAGAGTTTTCTATATATTAATCCCTAAAATATTTCATATATATATATATATATATGTGTGTGTGTGTGTGTGTGTGTGTGTGTGTGAAAGTTTCTCCATTTATATAGATTGGTTCCCCTGCTTGTTTTTAACCTAATTAAGGCTAATTAGGGATGTAGAAAGGCAAAAATTTTCTTGTCATGGTAGCAAATCAAACTCAAGGCTTGGCCTCTTCTCACTCGCTTTATTGCCTGAAAACCGGCCATTAGGAGGCCAAATGGTGGAAGGGAATATGTTTAGGGGCGGTTGAATTTAGAGGAATATGGGCAAAAGTATCTGAAAGATATAAAATTAATATTGTTAGGAGAATATGTAATGACGAATAAGATTTTAAGGATTAAAATTAAATATAGAAAAGAGAGATATTAATATGCAAATATAAAGAAATCTAATCTGCAAAATATTCATGATTAAAATATTAGGTTTCAATCTGATCTTGTATTGTTGTACTTTAAATGTTTAGTATTACGAGAAAGAATCACCTTAATCGAAGTTTGGTCCATGTTTTGAGCATGTATTTTTCATTTCTGAATGAATTCAAGGAAAATATCCAATTTTAACTCTCTATTGTATTTATAACTTTAAGTAACTATTTTTTAATTTCTAGAGAGATTGTCATCTGAAGCTTCATCAATTGAGATGCTTACTTTCTTGTTTTGCTCTCTCTCTCTCTCTCTCTCTCTCTCTTTTGTGGTAACTATGCATAAGTGTTTCTCTTAGAAACTTTGCTTGAGTATTTACAATCTCTAAATTGGTATACAAATTTTGTAGATATTTACTATTTTTGAATTACATTTTGAAAATTGCAATGATGGATAGCTTTGAAGCTTTCAATCACTAATATGTTGTTGGCATGATTGCTACTACATTTAGAGTGACTAGACTTTTTTCTCTCTTAAGCATAGCTAGTATAAATTGGAGTGGCACAACATTTTATCATCTTAGCTTGAGATCTATGTACGTAGGATTGCTTAAGATAGTTGCTTGATATTGAGAAGAAAGAAGGTGGTTTTCGGTCCCGGAGTGCTGGTTAGGCCAAGGCCAAGAGAACCCTTCAGATACCGTAAAATGCGTTTTACAGCCCGGAGAAGTACGGTGGCGAAAGCGTGCATGAACTGACAAATGATTGACGGCATAGCAGGAAGGGCAGTGAAGTAGAAGCTTGGGTCTCTCAAACATAGTTTGCTAGGCTATGCTCCAAGGATGAATATAGTTAATAGATTTCTACACGACCAATTTTATGAAGAAACATGTGCAACTTTTTGATTTTATAAGTTCTTGGATGCGATAAACATATAACCTACAAATCAACCAAACAATGGATATTAGTAAGCGACTAGTTTCTCTCCAATCCAACTTCTATAAACTCTACGGTGAAATCTCCCCTGTATACAATCCGTTATCTTCCCCTTAGTCATATATGTGCTTGCCTCATTGATAGATTTTGGTTTCATTTTAAGAAAAAAAGGGTTAATTAAATTTGGTAAACATATACAAGATGGTTTAATCAGCAACTAATTATTATTACCAATCCAACTATGGTCTCAAGTTAAAAAATAGATCAAGGATCTCATAATAGATATCCAATTTATTCCCAAGAAAGACAAGGGAAAGGAAAATATATGTTTTTATTGTCTCATAGGCTCCAGTGGCTTGATGGTGCCTGGCCAACTATTTCATGTGAGAACATTTAAAGCCCTCAATGCACTAAAGCTTTTTTTTTTTTGGCTCCTTGGCACAAAAGTCTCAATGAACCTTACCATCCTCGTTCCTTTGTACAACTGTCTCCTTGCAGGGTGCATGTCAAAACCAAAGCATAAAAACGTGGGTCCAATGGTACAAACCACCAGATGGAATCAACCAATTCAACGGCTACTGATGAGATTGTTGCACCTTTTATGATTGAGGGACACCACTAAAACACTAGATTCTCCATCAAACAAATTTTTTCTACAAGGATCATTGGGTGGGCCTGTCTCTCTCTTTTCTCCCCTCCCCTCCCCACCAAAAAAAAACATCCAGCTTTCTCTGTCTTGCTGTAAAAAAAGTAGTGTAGTCCCCCTTAGACGCAGGCACCTATTTAAATCTCCATTGAAAGAGATCCCAAAGGGAGACTCCTTTTTTTCGCCTTCTTTATATTTTTTATGGGTTGCAGGGTTGTCCAGATTGAGAGAGGGTACTCAGAGCCTTCTTCTTTCAGCACCCACGGAGAACACCTTTCTACTATCTCGCTCCCTTTTTTTTGCTTTCCCTCATCACCTTTCTCTCCTCTCTTTTCTTCTCTTTCTCTGCAACACGTTTCTTCACGCAAGAATGTCGGGCTTATATACTCACAGCTTCTCCCCTGCGAGAGGCTTCTCCCCACAGATAAGAGGCACAGCAGATGTAGATAGGTACAACAGGATATATAGAGCGATAGGGTTTTTTGATGTCTCTTCTTTTAAATTTTCAATCTTTTTTTATGATATCTGGCGTTTATGAATCTTTGGTTGTTCTTTTTGTTATGGGTATAGTCAGTACCTGGCAGAGCTGTTGGCAGAGCATCAAAAGCTTGGTCCTTTCATGCAGGTTCTTCCTATATGTAGCCGTTTGTTGAATCAAGGTGAGTCCTTTGAATTCTTTTAGGTTTTCACTTTTTTGCTAGTTCATCAAATTTTCAGGCTGTGTTTACTGATCTTTGTTATGTCTGATGTCATTGCTTCATAGATTTTCTATAAAAATGCTTTCTTTTTGCTGCGACAAGATTGGGAATTGGAATTATAGAACCGAGGTTCGTGTTATAATGCATTTCCTTGGTCGAATTTTTTTTCAGTGGCTCATAATATGAGCCTTTAGGTTTCTATGGAATTTGTGAGTATAATCACAATTGATGAGACTGCTGTACCAGGAAAAGTTTTTTTTTATATATTTCTTGTGCAATCTACGTAGTGCTCCAATCAGTCTGAGAGTTTCCATCGCTTCCTTCATGGATATTAATAGCTGTTTTACCTTTGTCACTTTATTGTCTTCGTTGGTCTTCTGCCTTATTCTATGTAAGAGATTTGTCCAGATAGCTCGGTGTATTCGCATGATTTATGAGGCATAACCAATGCTTATTGGCCTTCCTGTTTCTTTTTGAGATGTGGTTTTGCTTGGTGATTGTTGACTAGAAAACATATCAGGGATGTAGAATCTTTGTTAATCTGGTCATGTACAATGGAAGCGGTTTAGCTGTTTAAACTGATTCATTGTCACACTTGTTTTTTTTTTTTTTTGAATATGTTGAATTTGTACCTAATTATCCTTCAAGAATATATTGGCTAAATATGAAATATTGCTTTATATGATGGATTCATGGCCTTTTTAACTGGGTAAAACAACATTTGATTGTGAAACTGAGAGTAGTTAGAGGTTTGTGCTTTGTAACCAGAGTAGTTTAACTGGGTAAAAAGAGAAATGCTTTGAGGTGGATGTGGTTGTCTCCGTGCCCTTGGTGCAAGAGCATATTGTGTTGTGGGGTGTCCAATGCTGTTTCTGAGATGTTCTTGACAAATCTTGTTAGATAGGTGATTATTTCCTTAAGTACAAGATAGCTAGAAAGAAGACTTACCCCTCCATGTGGATCGTAATTCTTTGGATTGGCAACGATATTCCTGATTATGTTGCTGTTTGCTTTCCTTTTGTGTTTTTGTTGTGGCATTGTTATAATTTTAGCTTTTGTCTGCCACATACTTGCATTTCTGTTTTGGTTATTTCTGTTGTGGTCCTTTTGTTGATGGCTCTATGCTCTGCATTCATTATGGGATTACTTTTCAATTCATAGGTGCAACTGGAATCGTATAGTTAACTGACAATAGTTGGTAGGATAGGTCATGGGTTTTGACTATGCTCTGGAATCAATTCTCTTCAGTTACATGTGTGTAGCAATTATAGTATAATTACCAACTTGTCGATTTATGTCCAATATGTACTTTTTAATGCTTCTTTTCGTTTTCCTGATTGCTGAAAAAATAAGGTTACGTTGCATTTTAATAGTAGAGGCACTTAAGAACAGGTATAGTATCATATCGTGTAATCAGGAATTAGCAGTATTTTTCATCTAAGGCCAGAGTTGTTTCCCACTTTCCATGAGTCATAATAGTTGTTGTTAGGAGTAGAAACAATATGAGTAATGTTTTAGCTACATGTAAATAAAATCATTAGAAACTTCAACACAGAAAAATAAGTTTGAAATCCACCAAGCTATGCCTGAACTTGCATCGTCAAATATGTGCAGCTGCAAATGTTATTTTGCATCTGCAATCTGGAACCATGCCAAACACTAAAAAGAACGTCCTGAGTACCTAATCTGCCATTCAGTGATCTAGTACGATGAAAATTTACATAGTTCGTACTTTGATTTATGTCTTCCCTTTTGTTCTTTTTCTGGAATTTAGGTAGGGCTGCTCAACCTTGTAAGAACTTGTGGTTGAAGGCTTGAAGCTATAGGAGCACTTGCTGGAGCAATCATCTTTTAGAATATGGTAGTAATGCCCATATTCTCGCAGAGACAGTGGATATGTGCATAGGACTTTGATTATGATTTGCTGCTTGTCAATCTGGATCATGCCTTGCAACTTTTTGATGATAATCTTATAAAATTTTGATGAGATCTTGTAGATTTCTATATCAGTTATATGTGGATAATGGGGTGATGAAAAGGAAGTTTTGCTAACAAAAGAGACAATATTAAAACCTCCATTTTCCTAAATATACTTTTCTTAGAATTTTTATTTTTTTGATTTGTTGCACTTCGTGGTTTGGTGGAAGGTATTGATAAGCTGCGAACCGTGTCTTTGTGGCTAGCTTTGGTACAATACTGCAAAATATTCTAATGAATGTCACTGATAAATGGATATCACTATTATTTGCAGCACTTGTTACAAATGGGCTGTTCTTACATAGTTAGCACTAGAAGAAGCATAAATATATTGCACATAGAGATAAGATAGAAAAGGATGTTTAATATATTTTGACGCATGTTTGGAAGTGATGCTCCCACGTTTTAGCTATCTATAAGTTGCACATACTCATTGGCCCTTTTAGATGTTCTAAATTCCATTGGAGGTACATAATTATATAATATGATTATCTGATATTTGAATGATTAGTGTTATCTCTTTCTTCATGTTGCATTATTTTTATGTCTTTCTTCATGTTGCATTTTTTAATCTCTTTCTTCATGCTGCATTTTTTTTCTTTAACTGCTCATTGATCTTGTGGTAACAATAGTTTCATCATTAATATATACCCTGAAGTTTACATTGGACATCCTATATTATCATTTAGAAGGACCCCAAAATGTGTGATTAGAGGAAGGGAGGAGTAGATATTTTTAGCTGTTATCATAAAAGTGCATTCATCTCGGGTTTTCCTATTAGCCTGCTGTTCAGTGATCAATGATATTTGTTTTGTTCTGATAGAAATTACGCGAGTCTCGGGAGTGGTCTCCAACCAAGGATTTGGGGATTTCGACAGCCTGCAGTGTGGAAGTCCCAGTCCCATGGTTTGTTCAAATCTTATTCCTAATGTTGGGGGAAATGGTTTTGGTGGTCAGAGCAGGCTCCCACACAATGTGAATATGTGCTTTCCTTTCCATTTGCATGACCAGTGATTGTTACTTACATAGTTTTAAATGCCTAAGTTCATGTTTTTGTTTGTCTTGTTGCATACGAAAGTTCATGTAAAAGAAAATTGCTAACCTTGACTATATCTTCATTATGCTCTGAGTTTAACAAATGTTCCATCAGAATTGTTTAGTATAGATAACATTATACTATGAATTGTTCTTTGCCTTTTTGGGAACTCTACCAGAAAGGGATCAAATATGATATAAATTGAAAACACAGCACTGCAAATTCAAAATTTCAAAGGTATAGCAGAGCTTCATATCCTCCTGTTCCAAATGATAGCACCATATTAATCAGACTTCATCGTGTGGTTCATGATCTCGCATAACAAATAATTAATAGCTTTCACCATTAAATAGGATTATCAGTAAATTTCAGAGCTTCTACTAACCACCCCCCCAAAAAAGATTCTACTAACTCATTATCCCCATAACAGAGTGAAAGAATGATACTGTAGTGGAGGGATTAAAATTTCTAAGGTGAATTTTCTGATTGCCATATGTCTGGTTCCTTAATTTGTGGAACAATAGTCACTTCGTATTTTGAGTTTCAAAAATGATTTTGTGCTCTTGTCATTTTGTATATGATACATTGCAATCAAATTTTGAAATACCATAAAACCTCTAAATTTCCTGGAGCGCCTTTTTTGGTCTGTTATCAGATGGACAGCATAAAATGTAAATACTGGCACATCTGAATTCTACCTTTTAAGTCTCTTAAACCTAACTAGCCAGCATATGTTGCCCTAATCCTTGAATCAAACATAAAAGAGAGATGTATAAAGCTCAATGCTATCATTATCCATCATATCAACAGCTGTATTTTTTATCATTTCATGTTCATGTACTTGATCATATTCATTTTATAACACTATTATTATCTCATAAAATTCATTCCTTAAGAGGTTATTAACTTTGTTGCCATGAACGGATTTCATTCTTCATAGATCTTTGACACTTGCAGTGTTAGTTGTATGATGAATATTTCATATCCCTTTATTGCAATATTTTCCTGCATTTATATTTGATCATCGGATTTTACTCCAAAAAAAATATATTTGATTATCGGAAGCATTCTTACCTTGGAAAGCCAAAATTATTTTGAACTACTGTTATAGGTGGCTGTTTGGTAGCCTCTCTAATCTATTGCAATTAAGTGTGGGACTCTTCTTGTTTGACCAATTACATTACAAAGCCATTAAGTCTGGAAAGTCTGATATTTTTAAGTCCAATATGATCAACATATTTCATTTTGGAGGCCTGA
This sequence comes from Phoenix dactylifera, assembly GCF_051530095.1. Classification (NCBI taxonomy): domain Eukaryota; kingdom Viridiplantae; phylum Streptophyta; class Magnoliopsida; order Arecales; family Arecaceae; genus Phoenix; species Phoenix dactylifera. The sequence continues at coordinate 24,697,074 of NC_143203.1, forward strand.
AGATTTAGATATATGATTACTTCTTTGTAGCACTCATATCACCCTAATGGTCATTCAAGTTTGTTCAAAATTCCTATCCTCCATTGCTGGATATATACTTTCTGGAGGCACCATATGCTTCAACAACTTTAATTGATTGTAACTGTATTCAAGTGCTAAAAATTTGAGGAGGTTGTATTATACTTGTTATGAATGAATTGTTTTGAAATTTTTCATAAGAGTGGGAATAGGGGATAAGGCTGCAGTGGAGGCTCCTATCTTATGATGCTGGTAAATTCTAGTAAGTTAGACACCTGCTCCTTCAGTCTATATACATGCCATAATGTTTCCCTAAGACCATTACATAATCAACAGTCATGAGTTAAGTCCCTCATAGACAAGGTGGAGTCAATTTAATATCCACATATGGCTGTGGAAGTTGGTTCTTGAGGACAGTTGAGGTCTAGTATCTCTTTATGCATATGATTTTTATAAGAGTATAGTTCAGTATGATATTAAATCAAATCGTTACCATAGAGCTACAACTTTAATGTCCTATATAATACCTGCATATTTTTCTTTTTTTAAAGCATTGTAACAATATACTTAGTATTTGTCTCTGGTCGTGTATCTCCACTCTGCTTATTGCTTGGATGTTCAAATAGAATTATGTATCTCCTGCTTCTCTTTTTCATTCACTTTTGAATGTTTTGTCAAACTAATTATAGTGCACCATGAAAATAAGTTTTATGCAGTGGCTTTCGTTTTGCTAGCTCCTTTGTTGACCATAACTGTGGACTTTATTTAATCTTTAAACAGAGAATAGGTTTTCCCCAAGGAATTAATATGGACTGGCAAGGAGCACCGCCAAGCCCATGTTCATATATTGTCAAGAAGATCTTGCGCTTGGAAATTCCAGTGGACAACTATCCTAATGTGAGTCTTTCTATTCCATGATGATATAGAGGATATCTCGTTCCTGGTTCATGATTTAACTCATTTCTGCTGGTTTTCAGTTCAATTTTGTTGGGCGTCTCCTGGGACCCCGAGGCAATTCACTGAAACGGATGGAAGCTTCTACAGGATGTCGTGTTTACATTAGGGGAAAAGGTTCAATAAAAGATTCTGGCAAGGTAATGAAAGTTCTCCCAGGTGTTCTCCAAGTGATATTTCTCATATTTATCATATTAGAGAACTCATGCTTCTATCCATCTTATATCCTAATAACTTCGGGGCAAAGGAGATAAGGTACACCAAAGATTTGTTAACTAACCGCTAGACTCACACAAGAAGGCATAAACGAGTCAAGAATGACTCCATGTAATAACCAGGAACAAGTCCAGAGAAGAAAGAATCAAGATAACAAACAGGTGATTGAAAGACAGATTGGCCTAAAGGGGATTCGAACTAACACCTACAGCTCCGTTGCCAATGTTAGCTAATCAGAAGACCCCAAAAGCTTAAGTTGTTAGTGAAGGGATGAACAATGTGTATCAGGCCTTAGAATTTATTTGTATGTCCATTCTTTGACCTTGAGATTGCAACTAGTTATGGCTAAGACCCTGCCTGCAAATATGAGAAGTTCATTATCTCAAGATATTGAAAGATCCCACATTGGCTAGACTTGTTTTAGAGCCTGGGCATATGAGGCGGGTGTATCCAAATCCTGCAAATGCGTTTTGGATAGAAAACAAAATCGGAGAGGGGTCTAAGCGGCGTGTGCGCGCACGTGCGAGCCCCAGAACCGGACAATATCTGACGGGGAGCCCCGTGTTCCCCCCTTATGTAGCCTCCACGTGGGCACTGGGTGCCTCACATGCCCCGCGCAGGCGGGGGCGTGATATTTGGTATCAGAGCCGAGGACGGCTCTAGTCCGAGGGTGGGTGAATGAAAGATCCCACATCGGCTAGACTTGTTTTAGAGCCTGGGCATATGAGGCGAGTGTCTTCAATTCCTGTAGACGCGTTTTGGGTGAAAAACAAAACCAGAGAGGGGTCTAAGCGGCGTGCGCACGCGCGTGCGAGCCCTAGAACCGGACAATATCTGGCAGAGGAGCATTGTGTTCCCCCCATGTGGCCCCCACGTGGGCACTGGGTGCCTCACGTGCCCCGCGCAGGCGGGGGCGTGGCAGATATCTCTCTAGCTATTCTTGGAGAAATTCTAAAACAGATATTTTTCCATTTTCTAGTCATGCATATCGTGCATGTTAACCTTCTCACTGTAATACGGTGCATGTTAACCTGCTCACTGTAACTAATTAGAGTAATCCATCTTTCAAGAGTAAGCACCAAACTTGTCATATATTTGACCATAATTGGGTACGAATGTTTTATCCTCAAGGTTTCCAACCAGGAAACTATGGTTCATATATGTATATTAATATGAATGTTACCATAAGTTCAGGATGTAGAACTCCCAAATATAAATGTCATCTCTTTGTGCAGATACTTATTAACATCTTAACAATTAAATTAATTTATGATTATCTTGCTTATATATGAGCTAAAATTTTCACTGATTTTATTTCTTTATCCGAACATTTAGTAGTAGGTGAAAAGTTAACCTTGCTATATTTGACAAATTACATTAACTTTATTAATAAATTGCACATAAAAGATCTTGGAACATTTTCTTTGTATAGTGATTTTTTTACTAGTTTATAGCATGGTTGTACTTTTAACTTTCTCTTCTTAAGATAGTTCTCTGTTTCTGTTTGACATTCTTTTGCTTTGTATGTACATGAACGTATAGTGTGGTGATAAAACATATTTTTGATTAGTTACATGCCCTGTTCAGAGAAGTTCCATTTACTCCAATACTTATATTTACCAACCATGGCCAAAACTAAGTATAACATGAATTTCAATGGAAACAGGTATTGGTCTTAGTTATTCAAAATCTGAATTACGAACACTGTTCTATTGAAAACAATGTTAGATGTCTCGGAGAGCAGCTCTAGATATACTGTCACGCCCCCACCTCTGCGAGGCACGTGAGGCACCTAGTGCCCACGTGGGGGCCACATGAGGGGGGAACACGGGGCTCCCCTGCCAGATATTGTCCGGTTCTGGGGCTTCACGCAAGCGTCCTTCACCCCTCCCCGGTTTTGTTTTCCACCCAAAACGCGTCTGCAGGATTTGGAGACACCCGCCTCATATGCCCAGGCTCTGGAACGAGTCTTTCCAATGTGGGACTATTGGGCCTCATACCCTTCCCACCATTGGACAAGAGCCGTCCTCGGCTCTGATACCAAATGTCACGCCCCCGCCTCTGCGAGGCACGTGAGGCACCTAGTGCCCACGTGGGGGCCACATGAGGGGGGAACACGGAGCTCCCCTGCCAGATATTGTCCGGTTCTGGGGCTTCACGCAAGCGTCCTTCACCCCTCCCCGGTTTTGTTTTCCACCCAAAACGCGTCTGCAGGATTTGGAGACACCCGCCTCATATGCCCAGGCTCTGGAACGAGTCTTTCCAATGTGGGACTATTGGGCCTCATACCAATGTCACGCCCCCGCCTCTGCGAGGCACGTGAGGCACCCAGTGCCCACGTGGGGGCCACATGAGGGGGGAACACGGGGTTCCCCTGCCAGATATTGTCCGGTTCTGGGGCTTCACGCAAGCGTCCTTCACCCCTTCCCGGTTTTGTTTTCCACCCAAAACGCGTCTGCAGGATTTGGAGACACCCGCCTCATATGCCCAGGCTCTGGAACGAGTCTTTCCGATGTGGGACTATTGGGCCTCACACCCTTCCCACCATCGGACAAGAGTCGTCCTCGGCTCTGATACCAAATGTCACGCCCCCGCCTCTGCGAGGCACGTGAGGCACCCAGTGCCCACGTGGGGGCCACATGAGGGGGGAACACGGGGTTCCCCTGCCAGATATTGTCCGGTTCTGGGGCTTCACGCAAGCGTCCTTCACCCCTCCCCGGTTTTGTTTTCCACCCAAAACGCGTCTGCAGGATTTGGAGACACCCGCCTCATATGCCCAGGCTCTGGAACGAGTCTTTCCGATGTGGGACTATTGGGCCTCACACCGAGCAGGGGTGCGGGTGGTGAAGTCCGATGAGGAGAGGCGCCGGTGGAGGATACCGGAGGTAGAACCCAGCATGAGCGAGGATGGTGGGGAACATCAGGCCGCCGGAGTGCCCATATCAGGCAACATCCTGGTCCGAGGGCAAGGAGAAAATAGGGAGGAGGGGGGTCTTGGATCGGGTGAGCTATCGGGGGCTTTTATAGCCCTCTCCGGGGAAGAAAGAAAATGGTTTTGGCTCGTTCACCGCCGTGATGCTCGCGGAGGTTGAGCAGAATCGGAGGCCATTCAAGAGGCCACGACATTTCCGCTTCAGTCTCGCCACCGTTACCCCGAGGAAGAAGACTAGAGGATCGCGTCGCGATCCCTTGTCTCGGTCTCTTCTTCAGCCATGGGCTGAAACCGGTTGGGCCTGCCGGCTTCGGCCCGATTGGCCCATTTTGGGCCGGTTATTACATATACTTTTCACCACTTCCAGGTTGATCTTTCAGATTATGCCTCCTCTCAGACCCTATGATTGAAATCTCCACTTTTCTTGTGATGGCTGTCTCTAGCTATACTTTAATTAAAACATGAGCTCATATGTTAAGACATAACTACATGCACTACTATGTCTCACAGCTTTTCTATGTTATTTGTATGGTGGTTCTATCAATAGTTTGTTCCTTTAAAAAATCCTGACTACAACCGTCAAGCCTTATTTCAGTTTTAGTTCGCTTTGTGGGATCCTTTCTAATCATTCCTATAATGGGCTCATCTGCTATCACTGCAATTTTTTCAAATCCTTCTTCTCAACTTTTATTCAGGTTTCCATAGGTCATCTGCTCCCTTTTCCTAACCCTTAAATTCCTCTCCTTATTGAGCCCCAGATGTTTATTGCACATGCCCATATCATCTCAGTAGGTTCACCGCATTATTGTGATATCACATCCTCTATTATGCTCATTCATCTCCCTATCTTTCCTAGTTTTAATAAACATTTCCTTCAACTTCAGATCTATCATACTTGCATAGTGTGCTTGGGCACTCTTTATTGCCCGACACTCTAAAGTCTGAACCATATAAAATTGCTGCCTGTGTTACCATCTTGTGTAGCTTTTTTTTTTTTTTTTTTTTTTTTTTTTGGCTAAACCGGGCGATCTATACAACACGTGTACGGATACACCCAATAAAATCGGAAAACAAAACATCCCGGAGCTCCCGAGGCAGCTCCCTGTCCCCCGCCCATAAGGTGCTACCGGTATGGTTAGCCACATACGTGGCCACCCAATCCGCAGCCCCGTTGGCTTCTCTAAACACATGCTTCGCCTGGACCACCCCTCCGTCCCTCATCATCAACCCGATATCGCGGACCAAAAGCAGGGGTGCACCATGCAGCACGCAAAAAGACACCTTTTTTGTTTCATCCATTCAAAATGAATCTTATCTGGTGTATTTTCATATAATACAGTATCTTTATTTTCATATAATATAGTGTCTTTGTACTGATAAAAATTATATTCTCCAGACTTGTTTGGCATGTCTAGCTAGTAGTTTGTCAAATTTTTGAGTACATTTAAACTAGTGACATTTCTCATATTTTTTGCTCTTAAGTTTTAGTTTTTATGTCAACTCAACCAATATAGTGCTTTTTTTCAGGTTTAGTAATGAGTTTCCGATTATCACATCAATGAAATATTGGTCTAATATTCTTTCGTCTTTATCTATTGCTTTCTCTTAGCTTGGAGGTAGAAACTTATTGTATTTATTCTTCTAAACTTGCAGGAGGAAAAACTAAGGGGAAGACCAGGCTATGAACACTTAAATGATCCGCTGCATATCTTGATTGAGGCCGAGCTACCTGTGAATGTTGTTGATGTTAGGTTGAGACAGGCACAGGAAATTATAGAAGAGTTGCTTAAACCAGTCGTAAGTATTTCTTAGCATGAATCATTTGTTCAATCCCCTTAATTTCCCAAATTTTAGCAGCTTTTAAGAGTCATAATATGCCATGTAATGAGCATCCTGCATTCTGAAGAGGTTTGCTATGTATGATTGTGTAATGATCTTTTGTTGGGTCTTTGTAATTTTAGTTTTCTATAATTCTAGTTAGTTTTAATGATTCATGCACATAGAGAACATTTGGAACGTTATGGGCTATATCTATCTATACTTTCATGTTGCTCAAAGCTCAAAGTGGGAGCAATAATGAAATTCAATGGAAGAAATGACAAAATCTTTTGTTGCTAAAGCTCAAAGTTTGCTTGCATTTCTATTTGTACTCCTGCCTCAGACTTCTTTTCCTAAATTCAGTTGAAATTTGTAGTAGAAAAGGTAAAACTTCCATTCCCTCCATGTGGTGTCAACCTCAGTTTTTCAGTAATTTCGAACTTCATCATAGGCTTAATAAGTATTATTCTCTCTGCTTTGTTGTAATGTATCTCGCCATCTACAGGATGAATCACAGGATTACTATAAGAGGCAGCAGCTTCGGGAACTAGCCATGTTGAATTCAGGTTTAAGAGAGGACAGCCCCCATCCAAGGGGCAGTGTTTCTCCATTTGGAAATAGTGGAATGAAACGAGCAAAAACGGGATGGTAGAGAATAATTATTACCTCACTAATAGCTCTCAAATTTTTTTTCCCTCCTATCCAATCATGCCTTCAGCTCTAATTACTTGTTAGTGGGGCTTGTGTGGGGCAGATCACCATTACTAGCTGGTGAGTTTGATCTGCTAGTGGAATTTTTTCAGTGGAAGAAAAGAAAGAAGATCTTCATGTTTTGTTGATGTCAAGCTATGTTTGTTGTACTACATTTTACTATAACTTAATCATCAAAATTTAGTGAATTTAAATCTACTTTTGTTTTACTATATATATAGATCATGATCTATAAAGTGGACAACTTAGCATCTAGAGTTGTGTAGAGTTAGCGTGATGACTAACCACCCATCACAAGTCAAACCAACATATTTGTTTCTCTCGAATGTATGTTATTAACAGAATTCAGAAACCTTCTTTGAAAACCCTTTTTTTTTCCCCTCTTGTCCTTTATGACATGAGCTGTCTCAGGGTCCAAGCCATTCTAGCAAATCATAGCCATCCGCATGGCTTGCTTGCTTGGCTGTTGTCCACGAGTGGTAGTTTGTTTGTTCTGTCTCACACTAGATATTGCTTGGGAAGCCATGATTGGGCTCAAGAAAAGCTAGAAGAAATTGCGTTGTAAGCATCAGAAGACAGCATCAAGTCAATGTCTCAGAAGTCGAATCTGTGGAGCCTACACCAGATTAGAAGACCACCATGATTTAGTTGCAGCAATTACAGCTTGGTACGGGCTTTAATTAATTGGCTCCATAGTATGCCCCACTGTTGCTAAGCTGGGAGTTTTATGTGGTTATTGAATCCACACTGAATCCAACGTTTCTAGTACAATCCCATCTTTCTGCTGATATTGGTGTGGTGATGGTAATCCAGAGTGTGTGGTGCTTGGTTCTGTGAGAGTCACCTGAAACAATTTTTGTTTGAGAATGCAAGGTGAGTTTCCTTCTTGTGGGACATCAACATTAAACTGCAGCTCATCATCCCTTAGATTTGAGGTCAAAGCTAATCAATCAAAAAGAAAAGAAAAGAAATGGAAGAGGGTAATGCTAAAAGGATCATAACTTTTTAAGAGAACGTATGTTAGTGGTCTAAGTTTCCAGAACATCTACGGTAATTCTCTTGAACTTTTCCAATATTTGTAGCAAACTTTTAATCAAATTTGAAACCATACCGAGTTATACATATCCAAAAGTTGGCTGCATCAAATTTTTAATCATATTTTTTGTTTCTATATCTAACTATACCCGAATGTTTACCAAGTTGTATTTTTGCTAAATGTTGAATGATCCTCCATTCTCTTTGGGATCTTCCTTGCATGGCATCTAAGAATGGGGGGCTTGATTGAGCCTCAAAATTGTGATCAAGCTTGATGCGTTTGTTAGCGGTCGAGTCTAATTTTAAATTAAGCTAAGCACAAGCCTATTTTGAATGAATTGTTAATTCTAGACTAATTCAAACTTGTGTTAAGATTGAATTGAGATTAATTCTAACTTCAACCCAGCTTGGTCCAATATTGATTCATGCTTGGTTTAAGGGTCGATTATGTGCTATGTAAGTGAAAGGTGAACCATTGAATTGAATCTAAACAATCGGTTATATATTAGCTAAAATATATTGTAATTTAGTTTATCAATTTTGAGTTTTATCAAGGGGAAATTGATTGAGCTGGATCTTGTTTTCTGCTTTGCTTGAAATCAATTTTAGTCGGAGCTTAGCCATTCTCACACCGCTAGGATGCTTTGAGCTTATATCTAAGATTGATGTTTGTTTTCAATAATAGTAATAATAACAATTATCATTATCATCATTGTTATTATGAAAAGAGAGGGGCTTTAGATGAAGCATAAACCTATCTAAATTGTGTCCTAAAATTTTCATTCCTTGTAAAACGTCTTTAAAAAGTATTTATATTCTTTCATTATTTTTTGAGGAGCTTTCGCATATCTGGCAATAAGGTTTGGAGGGATGAAAATATTCCAGTAATTCACAATCCAATCAAAATTCTTTTCCAGTATTTAAATCTCATTTAGATTTTAATTTTGGTCATGCAGCAAGAAATATGATTATTCTTTAACATATCATGCGCAAATATCTTGATGCCACGTGGAGTGGATCATCGATGGAGGGAAAAGAACAGTAAGAGCATGACCGTACTTGCACCGTTGGAAGGCTTTTGGGTATCGTAACCTCAAAAACAGTTCAAAAAAGACGGGAAAGAAGCGCTGTTGATGATGACTCCTTCATCAAGTTCCGTGCCAAAACCGTCACATCATTCCGCTGCCTTGTATTCCTACCTTCTGGGACATCTAAGAGAAGGACCTTTTTTCTGAGGCAAAATAACATGGTAGCCATTCAATTATATTCAGTCAAAAAGCTGGGCCTTTGTTACTTTGAATAGGAAGATAAAGCAAACTTTTCAGTAAAAGTGTTAGCTTGTATCCCAACAAAATATGTTATGATGGAAAACTTTGTGAAAACAAATATGGTAATCTCATCTCATTTTGGAAAGAAGCATGGCATGGTGAACCCCACCTGTCAAAAGTATCTTGTTTCTAAGTTTCTTTTCCGAAAATGGACAGATCCAAAGAAAGATCTAAGACTTCATGTGAAGATATGAGTACTCTTGGTTTAATCAGTCCTTGGGTAATGTTTAAACTAACCTGAGCCTTTGGAAGGAATCCTAGAAAATCTTGGTTAGCATCTTAACAGTTTTGCTTATAAAAGTCTCACCACCATGACATTGACCTTGCACCATTGTAAATGCATGGATCTTGATTTTTCATGATAATCAGAGTTTATGCCATGTTAGCAATCCTTTTCAAAAATTATTAATTCAAGTCTTCCTTGTTATACTAAATTTATGTTAAGAAATTAGCAAGGAAATCCATGGCATATAATTGTAGATCTTGTCCTAAAAGCAATATCACCATCTCTACTATTTATCGAGGTCATTTTGAATTGAAGAATATATTGGTTCGCATGTCCCTTTCTACATAAGTCTGGTGGACCATGGACTACGACTAAATAATTTCATTAGTTTTCGTGATAAACTACATGTGGAGAGCTTAATTAATTGCTCGTATATTAGTCGCAATTATGTAGCGTTATATAAAGTCTTACTAGTTTTTAGTTCGCTGGTGGATCATATTGCTTCGAATTTAATAAGTTTGACTAAAATTTATTTAGAAACTCTTAAAAATTTTATAAATATTATTAATTATCAGCAAAATATGAATGTTATGAATACTTCCTTGCAATAAATTAAAATTATATTTTTTGTTATATAAAGTAACTATAAAATTCCAGTGAATATGTTATGAGACAAATAAATTTACTAGATCAGCTATGCTTGCTAAAATCAACAATTTTAACATTACATTCCATTACAAAAGAGGTTTATTATATAACAATAAAAAATATATGTCAAATAATCAATTGATTGCAAGCTTAATGCATGGGAAGTCAATATTGATTCTTCATAAAAACTAAATGGCAAAGTTTTAAAAAATCATCGCCTACTCCATAGCGAACACTATATTCTCTTACATTTCATGAGCTTAATGAAATGCCGATATGGTTTCTTCTCTATCTTTTCCTTTAAAAAAAGAACTCTATGTTCTTAAATTGCTCGAAGACCGTTCATTGAATAATTACAAAATAGAGCTAAAGCTAACTCATACCTTATAATAGATCTTAAGTAATACCTAGGGCAACTTGGTCACCTCCAATAACCAACTTTTCCCTTACCTTAAAGATAGCATAGTTGCTAGTTGATGATAAACCAATTTGACTTATAGATGTTCACTTTGGCACTTAATTGCTTTGCCTATAAAGAAAATGTACATAATTTATCATTCTTTATTGTACAAAATGGATAACATTAGGTATGCGCAAACAAAATACAACCATCATACCTTTTGTCCAATATATCTAACTAATTAACAATCTAATATATACCATAGTTAATTTCATCTAAAAAAATGTTATGGAGCAGTGGCCACCCATAGTGAATGAAAAATATTCTTGCAAACATCATGCTAGTACTATTGCATGATTTGACCAAACTTTCAACTTTTACCATTTCTTTCTGCCCAAGCAGTACCTATAGGGTTGTCCTTTTTATGTTCATAAGATGTTAAGCATAAATTTATCTATCATAATTATGCTTAATGACTGTAGAAACATAAATATCTATCTAATTGAGTGATGAGTGAAATGGGGGAATAATGCCAAAAACGTTACTCAAAATAAGTTTCATGGAGATTAGATATATACCACATTGCAGCTATTTTTTGTACCCAACAAGCAGATCGTGCTCGCGTCCACGGCAAGTCCCCATCACAGATGTCCTTTTTCCCATCACGACAAGACGATCAACGGCCATCCAAATCAATCACCATCACGATGGACCCCACCGTCATTACGTCACCTCAACCATCCATTCCATGGACCCCAGCGTCGAGAAAGTACACCGGAATGATCTAACCGTCCGCTGTTTCTTCTTTCCCGCTCCAATCCACCACGTGGTCCCCACCACTCCACCAGTGGCATCAACGCAAATAAAACTGAAAACCGAGGGTGTCGATGAAATCGAGCTTTTCTTACACTGTTCCCCGCTTTTATTACACCTCCGGTTCTCTTTTTAGCTCTCGTAGAGTCGTAGCAGTGGAGGAGGGAGAGTGAGAGAGAGAGAGAGAGAGAGAGAGACAGAGAGAGGAGAATGGGGGTGGCGTCGGAGAGCGCTTTCCCTTTCGCCTCGACGAAGCTCGCGACGTCTCCGCGCTTCTGTAGCTCGATCAGTAGGAGGTGATCGGTTCCTTCTCCCATTTCTTCTTTGATTTCGTTTTGCATTTGTTTGATGAATTAACGAGATATTAACAGTTCGGATCGAATCGATTCTCTGGGATTTCTTTGTCTGTAGAGTTGTTCTCATGGATGCCTTTAAATGTGCTGCTTTTCTGTGTTTTTTGGTGGATTTCGGACAGGAAAAACGCAAGTTTTGGATACTTTTGGAGTTTTCCTTATTTTCGTCAAGTAGCGCGTTATGAAATTAAGAAAAAAGCGAGTTCTTAATTTATTTTATATTATTATTAAAACTTTAAAATGAGGTTCTTGATGTATATAATATTGCATTTTGGAGACATTTTTTATCAAGCTCCTTTTTTTAAAAAAAAAGTATGAAACGTCACAAGGTCTTCCTTTTTTTTAAAAAAAAATGTATTTTTTGAAAATTTTACTCACTACCTATTTTTTTGATTTTCTGCTACTACTTATGAGGCTTGCTAGTAAAATCTCCTATGTCATTCTCTGTGTGCTGGAAAAGAAAACAGGGACTGATACAGTATTCATGGCTTGTTTTCAGATTTTAAAGAAAGAATGTAGTAATTGATTGTTTCCAATGTAAAACTTATTCCAATGGGTGCAGGATATTTTCTGATGTTGTTGGGGATGTAACAATTTCCGTGGATGGCCAATCATTCTTGTTGCACAAGGTATATATGGCTGGGTATTCTTTTGAAATTGTTCCTGAATAGCATTCTATTTCATCTCTTTATATAATTTGCAGTATCCTTTCTTTCAGACATATTTCACTGAAGTCTGCACATTGTTCTTCCATGGACACTGGACTTCGGTGCTTATAGCTTTGTGCAGATATTGTTCTAAAGTTTGAGCATTAAATGGTTTAGTTTTATGATCATTAAGTAATTGCCAACGAGATGCAAAGTGTACTGCAAGCAACGAAAGATAACAAGGGAAAGAACCACTATTTTAGTGATTGAAAATTTGGGCTTGCAGCATGAGTCAGTGTGCACATTCTCAGAGATGTGAGTTTGTGACTGTATATTTGAAAGCTAAGACTTTCCAAGGAACCATAAACATAACCGTACATTAGTAACATTGCTTAGTTTTTTCCTTTTTGATTCATAGATGAACATTTATGAGTAAATCAGCAAGACAATGGTCAAAAATAAAGGACGCATCAATATCAAGGTTCACATAATTAATAGGAAAAAAAAAGATTTGATGCAAGCCTACAGGGGACATTGGATGCTGATACCACCTCCACATGCATAAAAAGGATAATATTTCTAAGTCTCAGTGAGCAGCTTTGAATAGAATGCATACAATATGAATGCATATGAGCATCTCTAGGAGAAATTTTCAGGAAGATATGTGAAAGACAAACCATCAAGTTGAACTTGAAAAATAAAAGTAGACCAAAGAGTATTCTATGTAACTCTAATTTCCCATCTATCTTTTTATTCTTGCCCTCCCATTTGGGTTTATCATATTCTTACCTTTGATTGGCATTTTAGATCAGATCACATAAATTACTATGCAATGAATCTGATATCTTTTGTCTATTATAAATCTAAATTGATGTTTGTAGTTGACTGAAGTTACCTTCCTGTATTGGTATGTTCAGTTGTGGTTGGTATTCAGCTAGCTTGTATCTTTTCAAAATGCTCTATTGTCTTCATTTTCAGAATACCAAAGTTATCCACATTTGCGAGGATCTTGTAGATGCTTAACCTTCGCTCTTCAGTAAAGTATACACTGATTAATGCAAGTTATAAGCCTTTCTAGTGATGCAACTAAAATATGAACAGGGCTTATCAGAAGTTTTTTAAGAGATACATATTTATGGCTGACCAACTTCTGCAAAGTTTTTTCTTTCTTTTTTTTCTGTAGGTGATACACTCTTAAATGCTTAATTGTTATTTCATTTTCATATACATTTTCATCTTTTTCCCACAGTGTTTGCCTTTCCCTGATCTATGTCCTCTCTCACTCTCTCTCTCTCTGTGTATATGTATGTATGTGTGAGTGTATGTATACATATATAAATTGTAAGCAAGCAAGAGAGACTAATTAGTATTTAGAAGTCTAATGCAATGCCATATAATTTATTGTTTCTTCTTGGTGAAATGTCATTCATTCCATGCAACTCACATGGAATAAAGCAGCTTTAAGACCCTGTCTTGACCTTGTGTTTCTCTTTCGAAGTTCCCTCTGGTTTCTCGGAGTGGAAAAATTCGCAAGATGGTAGTGGAATCGAAGGATACAGATCTTTCTATGTTGGAGCTTTTCAAGGTACCTGGGGGAGCCCCAGCATTTGAACTTGCTGCAAAATTCTGCTATGGAACAAACTTTGAAATCACTACCAGCAATGTAGCCCATCTTCGATGCATTGCCGAGTATCTAGAAATGACAGAAGATTACCAGGAGGAGAACTTAATTGCCCGGACAGAAACCTACTTGAATGAGATTGTGGTGCAAAGCCTTGAAAAGTCTATCGAAGTTTTATGTGCTTCTGAGGGTTTGCATCCCACTGTGGACGAGCTCGGTATACTGGACAGATGTGTGGATGCAATTGCCATAAATGCTAGCAAGGAACAGCTGGTTTCTGGTTTAGCCTGCTTAGAATGCGATGCCGGATCTGGGAAATTGAAAATGGATGGCCAGGACTGGTGGGTGGAAGATCTTTCAGTGCTGCGACTGGATCTTTATCAGCGAGTTGTAGCTGCCATGAGGAGGACAGGGGTGAGATCAGATAGCATTACCACTTCAATTGTGCACTATGCGCAAACCTCTCTGAAGGGTGTTGAAAGATATCAAGCTTGGGATTCTAGTACTTTTGTTGGAGGCAAGCAGAGAGTGATCATAGAAACACTTGTTGGTCTCTTAGCAACAGAGAAGATTACCTCTGTTCCTCTGTCCTTTTTGTTTGGGATGCTAAGGATGGCAATAGAGGTGGATGCAGGTCGTGGCTGTAGGCTTGAGCTTGAGAGGAGGATTGGTTTCCAGTTGGAAATGGCTTCACTTGATGACCTGCTCATTCCTTCATTGCAGACGAATGATTCAGTGTTTGATGTTGACACTGTCCATCACATACTGGTGACTTTCCTGCAGAGGATTGAAGATGAAGATTCTGAAGAGTTGTTGCAGTGTGGATATGAATCTGAAGGTCTTAAGTCTCCAAGTCACAGTTCGGTTCTGAAAGTGGGGAGGCTTATGGATGGGTATCTTGCGGAAATTGCACCAGATCCATACCTCAAATTGCAAAAGTTTATGGCTATCATTGAACTATTGCCAGATTATGCTCGCATAATTGATGATGGACTCTACAGAGCAATTGATATATACCTGAAGGTAGCTATTCAAATCTAGTATCGTAATTAGCATGAACTTAAAGTTTCATTTCTTTTTTTTTTGTGTCTTTGGTGATCTGAAAGATATAATTAAATATTTTTTCTGTAAATACAGTCTTAGTATAACAAGCCCTTGACCTGTCGCCTCATTCATTTCACCTTTGATTTCATGATTTCTTCTAATTTATTATTGTATTAAACCATATTTGACAAGCAGGCAACCCACACACACACATACATACATAAATGTTGCTCATATACACAAGTACATAAATACACACACACACACACACACACACTATATACATAAATGTTGCACCTTCACACAAGTACATAAATGCATATATACATACAGAGTAAAATTGCATGCGCATACATATGCATATATAAACACTGATTTATAATGGCTCTAGTACAAATTTACTGTTTGCAAAATAATACCAAACACTGATTTTTTTCCTGTAAAATTAACAAAAATAGTATTTTCATTACTGTAATGAATTCCAATGAATTTTACAATGAAATCCAGATGTTCTTCCAACATTTTAGAAAAATTTCTTTGTCAGAAAACTGTTTTGCATAATCTTTTTAAGCAATAAGCTGATATTTCATTCCCCCAACTCACTCCAAGTTAATAACTTGAAATCCAGCTATGGTCTTTCCTGAGTTGGTTTTTTCAGTGATGAATGTCATGACTGTTCCCTTTTTTTGGCAAACTTACATGACCTTATTCTTTTAAAAAGAATATATACACATAAAAGTATGAAACATCATGAATTTGTAGAGAACCTCATGTCCCTTTTCTTTGGCTTTACCTGTGATGGTTACCTATTATTAGCTTGACTAAACTTTAAACTCATGCAGGCCCATCCATCCATGACAGAGTCTGAGTGCAAGAAGCTGTGCAAGCTCATCGACTGCCAGAAGCTCTCCCAAGAAGCCTCCAACCATGCCGCCCAAAACGACCGCCTCCCCGTCGGGTTGGTCGTCCGTGTCCTCTACCTTGAGCAGCTACACCTCAAGTCCGCCCTCTCAGGTAACTCGGTCGACAGGTCTTTCTCTCAGAGGATGATCGGCAGCAGTGGGGCTCCAAGTTCGGCAGTGTCGCCGAGGGACAACTACGCTTGCTTGAGGAGGGAGAACAGAGAGCTCAAGCTAGAGATCTCCAGGATGCGAGTGAGGCTCAGTGAATTGGAGAAGGAACAGGCGTTCATGAAGCAAGGGATGAGGGATGGTAGATCAGGGGAACGCGGCAGAGCATTCCTTGCATCCCTCTCTCGGGGGATAGGCCGGATAGCGATGATCGCCCCGGCCACGGGAAAACAGTCGCAGGCATCGGATGGGAAGCGCCGGAGGCGGCATAAGCAATCAGTCTCATAGAATTTCTACTGGAGTTTTAATTTTGGAACTGCAAAAAAAATGTATGTATGATGATGACATCTCAGTATATATCAGGGCAGATCCAAGATCAATCGGTTATGATGCAAAGCTGAAGAGTTTTTATCCATTCTTATTAGAATTTAGATAATAGAGGAGGTATCCAGATGCCATAATTCCATTCATATAATGATCCAGATATGAAAATATCTGTCAAAACTGGTTTAATTCTTAAAAATTTTAATAATGCAGCCGGAGACATTACTAACAAATGACGTTTGATATATTAAACGTAACATCAGATCAAATCTCATATCTCAAAGAAAATTAGTGACGAAACATAAAAGCCCGGGTTTTGGAGCCTAATCAACTCCTAAAATTTAAAACCTGTCAGCTAGATTCGTCACACTTGATCCATACTTGTAGAGCCAAAAAGCCTGTTCCAATCTGGTTCAATATGCCTACTTGTATTCGAGATTTGAGATGAGGATACAAAGAGATAGGAGTGAGGATTAGATTTCTCCTTTTCTTAATATATAAAAAGGAAAGCTTTGTAATAACTAGAAGCCTTAAATTACACCCTTTTTTTTCCGCCACACCTCAACACTCAAAAGCGCTACCAAAAATATATGGACGGTAAAGCATATCAACCATCCATCTTGACAAGACAAATTACTTCAAGAGAACACTTCGGATTTATTTACATATGATGGAGCTTCGACAATTAAATTTTTAAATATAACAACTCTGGCTACCAACAGCAAAGGCTCTTACCCTACATATATAATCACCTCTTCGCCATCGAGAGCTTAATCATCTCTCAAGCATTCAAGAATTCTGTTATTCACACTTTCTACATCTAAATATTTAGTATCCATATAAGTAGAGAGTTTTAAAGATGATGCAGAGAACATGTGCATAGAATTGGATGGGGTAAAAACTTCTGGATGGGGAAAAAATCTGGCAACAAAAAACATGACAATATTGGATGACTCGGAATCATGAAATATTCAATACCACTTCTAAACATTCTGCATACATAAATATAATGCAAAAACATAAACTTTTCTTAGCGCATAGAACATTCACAGAAAACTTATCTTGATCAACAGATCTTCCAGACTCTTCTTCCCAGGTCCAACTCTACCAGCAATAATTTGGGTCCAAATCTTAGCACTACTATTTAAACAACTCCAACGTCGAATCTAACGTATTTAACTTGTAGCTAAATAGAATTATCAGTGACTCAAGACTTCAAGCTGACAAAAGGCAGACCCAATAGAGCAAGCAGAAGTGCCATTAAGGCTTATCTTAGGATCCCATTGTATGGGCAAGCCCATTCAAAGCAATTACAACAAGAATAATACCAGGGTTGTGTGATAGGATGAAACAGATTTTGTTTGGCATGTTACGGAGCAGTGACTTTGGCGCTACTGAATACAAGACCAACTGTCAATCTCAAATTGGAACCAAGTCAACGTTTATGAAAGAGACAATATGACCAAATTACAGAAAGGGAAGAAAGGACCAGATTGATCTTTTATTGCAAAGGAAAATATAGATATGAACAAATCAGGCTTCCATCTTTCCGAAGAGACGCTTTCTGATCTGCAAGAAAGGAAATAGAATCATATTCTTAGTAACATGGGATGATAACAACATGCAATCAGCTATAAAGTTCATCAAAGAAACATGAAAGCATTTCTAAAATGGTTTTATCAATTCTGTAGGAGTCGCAGGGTTGTTCTATGTCATATCTTTTTAAAGCACAAGTTCAATCCAATTAACCAGAGTTCACTCATTTATCTGTTGCACCATAAAAATCATGAGCAATACCATCAGTCTGCCAATGAAGAAAGCTATCAACATCTTCATCGCAATCCAAAAGAAAACTACTATTTTTCTTTGATTAGAAGCAATCTTGGTTAGTAAAAGTGATCCAGATTAATAGCCTTATTACAACAGACTGCACAAGGAATCAGCTCAAATTGCACTAGCTAGTTTAGTTAGTGAACAACAGAATTAAGGCGTTGATATGTTGGGGGGGGAGCCATGAACAGAAAAATAAGCATACTTCAATAAAATATCCAGCATCGAGATATCCACAAGTACAATGCTGAAAAGTCTTTCAGTAATTATAACACATAAGCCTTACCAAGTTTTTTTTCCGTTCATATGAGAGCAAGCTTTACAAATCCTATGCCAACCTCCCATCTCTTATTTATGTCACAGTTATCTGATGCTCATAAGCCCACTTGCTAACATTTAGGTTTACTTCTCATAAAAAATTGATTCAAAATTTTCATGCAAACTTAATCTCATAAAAATGTCACTTAAATTCTTTAAGGCATGGAACAAAAAAGGGAGACTCTACATTGAACCTAAATGACTCAAGATAGCGAATAGCTAAGTCAAACGTACAATGACTTAATGACAAATGTTGCATCCTAAAGACTGACACCTGCAAGCATATGAGCAATACACAAATAATAACTGTCACATATAAGGTTTATTAGTCTTTCAGTGTTACTTGAGTGCAAGGTCCGCTGAACTGGTACCGGGATCCGTACCAGTCGGCAGACGGGTTGGTACATACCAGTTCGGTACCGTACCGACACAGTATGTTTGGGCATACTGGTACTGTACCGACCCATCCGCCAACTGGTACGCTACCGACATGCCTATTTTTTTTAGTTTTCAAGTTCAATTAATTGATAATCAATCTTTTTTTAACTCTTTCAATGATTTTAAGTCTAATTTAATGTTTTTTGATATTTGTTTGATGTTTTTTTTTTATGTTTCTATAATCCTGGTTTAACCTAAATGATGCATCGTGTTGTCTTACAGTGATACAAAACATAAAATGATTAATGAGATATTGCACGCTACAAGAAGCAACATGAAATATCATAAAATCAACTAGTGAGGTGAAAAATATAAAATAATACAATCAATTACATATATTTAAAGTATAATATACATACCGATATCTAAAATCTCGTCGAGTGGTGATACCTCTTGTAGATATTCAGATCACTAGCATAATCGGAGGTAGATCAGCTCACCCCTCTAACCAAGCGACATTGTAGTCTTATATGTCCACCCTATAAAAAATACGCTCTAGGTTATAAGCACTCTCAGATCTCTCGCTGAAGCTTTAGCTCTGAGAGGTGTCCTCTAGCTGATAAAACAATCGTGAAGGAGCTCATCCAAATAAGCCGACAGCAAAATCTGACCTGTAAGATGCTCCGAATTGCATAGAACAGTAGCCACCGGAAGATGCCTCAGATGCATCATATTCATACCTGTATTCACATAGGTCATAGAATGCATGTGGCTACGAATAATAGGATTCAACATGTGACTCGAAACCAGATACATCTACGAATCCTACTCCACGTGTGAGGTTATCTGCAACTGCATTGTGTCCTTTTAAATGACCTCGAGAAGCCTGTCTCCTATATACAATCGTATCCTCGCGGGATCTACCAGATGCGCACCGTGGTTCCTATTCTGTGTAACATACGTAAACTGAGACTCGCCGATGAATCGAAAACTACCCTGCGATTGTGTCTCATAGATAGTGGTCACTCCTTATTTTGCAAATTTCAAGCTATTTTTTTGGAGCCCAATAAAAAAATAGATAAAATAAGATAGGAGAGAGGAAACGCGCCTTATTTAGGCTTGGATCTTCCATCAATCATACTGAATCGGTTTGATTTTGCAAATTGGGAGAAAAGGAGAGCTGGAAGACCTCTAAATGTTACAAAGAAGAAATGTTGGGAAGGCCTCGGGCCTTCCCAACATCTTCTTTTAACAAAAGAAGGAAAGGGGAGAGAGGGCCTGGTTCCGAACCGAGCCGACTAGGTGCGCGGTTCGCACCGAGTTCCAACAGAACCAAGTCCGGTTCGCACCGAGTTCCAACAGAACCAAGTCCGGTTCGTACCGAGTTCAAACAGAACCGACCGGTTCAGGGCCGGTCCCGATTTTAATTGGTGAGCCGACCTGGTCCCTGATTGGGTCGGCTCAATACGGGCCGAAGCGGACAGTTCGGTCTGATTCAACCGACCTTGGTTGAGTGCAATACATGTAGACAGCAAAGTTGATCTTTCAATGACTCCTACAAAATGTTGCTACACTCACATCTTCAGCACATACATCACACAGCATTCATTTTGAAATATATGTAACCAAAGAAACTTAAGAACTTTAGGCCTGCAAGATTACCTCAGGTAATTTCTGTCGGAAAGCAACATCCAGTCTTGCATCCAATGTGTTCTCAATGACAATCTTCCCATCTTGTGAAGCCAGCACAACACCTCCAGAGCTGTTATACCAACCAAAACAAAGGGGATCATTGTTTTAGATCCATCATTCTATGAAAGAGCTCATACTGAAATAAATAATCAACTGCCAATTTTTAACTAGATTAGTGCTCTTGCTAGTTTAATGTTACAGACAGGGGAAGGGAAGAAAGAAATGGCATTTACTCATAATGCAAATATATTAGAGGACTAGAGAGCGTTGAAATATTTACAATACAGAAAGTCTTAATACAAGTTTGTCTCAACAGAGAGAGAGAGAGAGAGAGAGAGAGATTCCTTTAAACATTATAGAAGAATATTGTGTCAGCTAAGTTGTAATCTAAAAGCATGCATGAATTTCAACTAGCTATAACAAAGTTTATTGCATTAAGCAATTGACATTGCTGAGCAAATAGACTAATATGAAATCTTAAATTAGTTGTTTTATTATCATACAAGGTTTGAAATATCAACCAAATTATATTGTCTAGACCCTGTATTGCTCACCTTATTAACCCGTATTGCCACAGGAGTATTGTCAAATTTGATGAACTGTGCACACATGAACATATAGGATCGATACGTAAGATTTCAAACCTTGGTATCCGACAATATCCTTTGGATTTCGCTAACTCCAAGAGTTCTGGATCATTTATAATTATTTAACTAAATCGATCTTTATTTGACTTTAAATGAACAGAAATCAATCTTAAATGAAATCTTCATAGTAATCATGAATCTTCTTAATATCAATCTTTAGATGCAAAAGTTTAAAAAGTAAATTGCAAGATTTTAGCACATATAGCAACTGCAAACTTAGTATATCTTATTCATCAAACTCTGCAAAGAATGAAGTACAAAGGATCACGGTTCTTCATCAACAAACTGAATTGGGGCTGGTATGTGAAATCCGAATACCTTAAAAAGGTGACACCGCTTATTCCATGCCTGAAATGTCAAATTAGTCAAGAAATTTACATCTAGATATAAGTGTCTTATCCATGTTTTCATGCACCAACTAATGTCGAGCTAAAACATGACAATCTACAAGTAAGAAGAAGGCTTCCACTTGCCGAGTGTACACAACCATTTGTAGATTTTCACGGTATAGACAAAATGAACTGGTAGTTACACCAGCTTTTCCCTGAAGGCCAACCATAATGTTCTGTGAAAAATTATTTCAAAATTGTCTATATTCAATTTGTGCTAAACTAAAATTCTATAATGATGTGTAACGCCAAAAGAAAGTTCATTAGCTGGGCGTAGGGGTGCATATGGGTCGGGTTGGGTCAGGTCCTGAGTGACCCCGACCCAATCCGGTTTTTTGTTTGGGTCCTAATTTTGGACCCAGACCCGACCCGGTTGAAGATCGGGTCCGAGTCGGGTCTACCACTTTCCTTGTGCTTTTGGGAAAGAATTTGGGCAAATCTAATTTGGTCATATCATAATTATGAGGTGCCGGGTGACCCATGACTTGAAAGACTTGTAATTGACCTCCAGTCAGAACAGATGACCCATGACTTACTAAGTCAGGCCGACAAGCCAAATTTCATATCACACTATTTTTTATCTATATGACTGATTGGATGGAACTTGGTGTCTCCCTGCTCCCCTCTCAGGAGGACAAAAAAAATCCCAGACCTCCTTCCAAAATCCAATTCCATTGCAGAAAACTGGCACATGACCCATATTTAGTTCAGTGTTCCCTCACTTTCTCCCTTCAAAAGTTAAAAGAAACAAAAACCAAAAAACAGAAGGAAAAAAAAAAAACCAGCTACCTATCCATCCACACTTGAACCCTACTCCACTTAGGGCTTTTCCTCCTCATTGGCTGGCATTTCCCATCCCTTAGAGAATAATAAGGCCATGGGAGCAAGCTAACAAGCCCCTAAGAAACTCATATCTCCTTCCTGTCTGCCTTGAAAACCTGCCATAAATTCACTTAAAAACCACCAATAGTACCACCACCCACACACACAAAAAAAAGAAGAGACTCTCTTGCTTGTTATCACAAAGCAAACTCATTTCTCTGAGCTTTTGCTGGATTTTAGGTGGCTTTGTGCAGCCTTTATCCTGATTTTGTTTCTCTTTTTCTGTTTCCATTACCACCAACTCAGTGCCATTAAAGCCACCTACTTAGCATCATTTCGGGTCCTTAGACAAGCCACCTTCTTTCCAACTCAAACCAGCAGTCCTCTCTCTCTCTCTCTCTCTCTCTCTCTCTCTCTCTCTCTTCTGGGCCCAAGAGATTCTGAAGCAGAGCACAGCTGTGTGGACCTCCTGTCTTCTTCTTCTTCTGGCACAAGAACATATCTGAGATAGCTCCCATTCATTAAAGAAACCATCTTGGGCATGCTTCTCTGGCTTTCTTGCTGCTATACCTGTCCCGAGTTAAACCAAAAGCTTGAGAGCTCGGCGTTTGGGTTTCCTTCTGTTTTGCTCATTCTCTTCGGGTCGCGTTGGGTCGGTTCGGTAAACCCAGACCCGACCCAGAAAATGGTTCGGGTCCAATTTTAGGACCCGACCCGGACCCGCGGGTCCTAAAATTCGGGTCGGGTCGGGTCTACGCGGGTCGGATCGTGGGTCGACCCGACCCATTTGCAGCCTTAGCTGGGCGATACTTTCACTGGACAAAGTCAAGCACTTAGGAAAAAAAGAACTAGAGCATGACAAGCATAGAAACCCCTATAGTTAAGAAAACAGATGCTGCAGGAAAGATTAGAACAGACCATCGACCAATACCAATGTTGTTTAAGAAAGATTTACCAAGTCATAAGCAAGTCAGGAATGAGAACTCATTATGCAGGTTGAGACTGTAAGATCACATAGACTTTCAGAGGATCACTCAAAGGAAGTATACTCTAATATTAGAGCTTTTACATAATAGCATGCTTTACCATTATTCTATCCTATAGCAGAAATTCTATTCTTTTGTACTTGGAATTCTGATAGACAATGCTACAGAATTGCCAACCACCCCTTCCTGGGTGGCTAGGATTGGCTAGGATCTTTACACCTGACATTTTGGTCAAGGGTTTCAGGATTGGTATAATCTTCTTTTTCAAATGTTATGAATCATAATGCCTTGCAACAACACTTCATATTTGCCATGTTTTCTTTTTATATACCACAGGGTAAACCAACATTTACTGCACGGCAAAAATGAACATCAAAATAAAAAACAAAAAGGCTAAAAAGGGAAATGTTAATGTACAACTCCTAGGCATTTATTAAACAAAAGATACACATATTTCATTATGAGTACGTGCTTACTCCACGTTTCCAATTGTTGAAAACTCTCCATCCCTAAAATCCCTTATAAAGATTGACACCTATTCCCCCATCAATACCACCAACCATGGTACGCCGTGCTAGCCCGAACCGGCGATACGGGGCATAACGTACCATACCAGTTCGGTATCGGTACCCGGTACAGGTGTCGTACCGATATCCGGTATGCCAAAAAAAACTCTGTAGTGTATAGTACCGACATTGTGCTAGTGTGACAAAGGTACGAAGTTCGATACCAAGACGGCGAACCTTACCACCAATCATGTATGGCACTCCTTCCTCTTAATGACTATGTGTCCTTATACTGCACACAACACAATAAAAGACAGCCTTCGAGGTGCATAATAATTTTCATGTCAATAAGAAAAGAGCAGAGGCATTTGAAGAGAGAAAAAGGGGTGGTGCGGGTGAAGATGTTGGAATACCATATAATTTAAGATTCCAGATCATCTGGTCTGAAACCAATACTACGTGGTCAAATGTTATGGGTTAACACTGACAGGACCCAAAATATAATTAGCAAAGACAAGCAGATAGGTAATAAATAAATTATCAGTGCAAGTTGAGTACTTCTAGAGATGCAACAGCAATATACAAGAAACAAAAATCCACATAACAGGAACGTCGACAGATTTAAGTAGTTTCACTGATGCACATTGTTTTTAGGCTAAGATTTATTATATCTGTGAAAGATCACATTCTGCAATCCTACATGATGTGGCAGAAGCACATAGCATTGAACATGTTCACTTGCAAGTGTCAAATTTTGCTCAAAGGACTCGCATACAAACCACCTCATTCACAGTGTCTGAGAGAATTGTAAGCCAAGGCACTATAAAACATGGCATATATCCTGTTTAAACAAGTATATAGCATTGCAGAAGCAGTGTCTAAAAATTATGTTGCTCACAGAAGAGTTAATGGCTTGCTCTGATTTTAAATCTAATGAATTCAAGCGTAGAAGCTGGCATATGCCCAGTACATTCAAATTCTATATTAAATCTGAAGCATTTTTACTAGCTGAGAAATTACCAAAACATTCCATGGGTCTCATTGTTGGTTGGAGGTGGTGGAAGATACACATTATCAACAGTAATTTTTGGTGGATGAACTGCTGCTTTATCTGCATACTCTTGTTTAGCCTCATTCAAGATAGATTCTACCACTTTACGGTCAACCTTCCTGCAGCGTAGTAAAACTGATGGCTCTTTCAGACGTAGTAAGCTCTGGAAATCACAATACACATATCCAATCACTATCATTCTTCTGTTAAAAATAGAACCCAATAAAGAAAGAAGAAAAGAAAAGAAGAAGGCAACGGCGGATGAAACAAAGAAACAAACAAAAAGTAGATAACCACAAATGATACTTGGTCTAAATTTCATAAATGAATTTATAGATGGTGTGTTCCTGGCATTTTACATATAAATTTATGGAAACAACTACTAACAAGTTGAGTTCACCTGAATTTTATGACCTTATATGATGATAGTTTCCCTCGTATTCACATAAAAAATTTAGGGAAAACAAGCAGTGACGGTACAATGTAGCTCAACAAAAAAAGAAAACAGCTAACTCAGGATTAAGCAACATTTTTTTAGTACCTGGACTATCAGTCCTTTCAAAAGCATTTTATAGGCCTTTGAGTCATTAGAAACACGCAAAAGCTCCTTGCTAGCAGCCTCTTTCATTGAATTTACAAGATCATCTTGGGCTTGCAAAACCTTGATACGTGATGCATTGAGCTGCATTGAATACTCACTGCAAAGATACTTAGATGATAGGTGAAAATCGGCCAAAACAAATTATGGAAACTAAAACAACATGTGACCATAGAACTATACAAACCTAAAATAACAGAAATGTACCAGGAAAAATTTACTAGCATATCTATCCTAACTGTTATCATAATTATATACAAGAGTTTCAGAATTCCAAAACCAAAATAAAGACATCAAATTTGTGTTTGGGACTGATCCAAAGCCAAGTTTGGTTTGTGGATGTTCCAACCTTAATTGTACTATGGGTATGGGGTTTAACATATTGTACAGGCAACTTTTTGCTGCTCTTTTGTCACTTCATCATTTCCTTGAATGGTAAATGTTTTCTGAATATTTAACTTGGACTGTGTAAGTTTAAAAGATTTGGAAGCATTGTGATATTTGGGTTTGAAATAAATTTAAAGGGAAAGCCAGATCTTTCATAGGTTTGGCTATCCTTGAAGTTACATGTCAAGATTCAGATTGTCATCAAACAATCCAATGACCTATTGCACTCTGATGACATGAAATATGATTGTTGACTTTTAAAAAAATATTTTTTAATTGCAAACAATGCAAAAGCACTGAAACCATATTCTGAAAGGTCCCAAAAAATAGAAGGTTTCTAGCTGAGGTGTAACTTATTTTCTTGATTCATTTTACTCTTTTTTTATTTTCTACTTCTGTTTTCTTTTGGGTTATTAACATTGAAGTTGAAACAAATGCAAACCCCTGTCTAGCAAATGAAATCCCTAAACAGGTGAGGCTTGTAAGAGGTATGTTAGTTTGCCATATGATTGAATTCCTCACTGCATTTTTTTAATAGAATCACATTTTTCATTTTGACTAGAGCAATGTTTTAAACATTGTAGGCAGGTGACATAAGCTTCCTGAAATTTTAACATAAAAGAGAAAAACAAAGAAAGGAAAAAAACATGAGACTGCATACCGTTGTTCTTTGGTAAATCCTAATAAAGCACCCATGGTCAGATTGCATCAGTGCAAAAACAGTATTCACAGGACGAAGGATCATAATCTAACCAATGTAGGCAATTTGAAATGCCAACTGATGAATTATCACATTCATGTTTCTTGAAAGATGTGGGGTTCACTTTATAGGGCATGCATAATTTCTTAGAAGACTGAAAGAAAATATTGGAACACAGGATTTAATACCCATAATCTAACAAAAACAAGAGCAGTTGTGTAGCCAAACCAGAATCCTAACATGAAATTAGCTCTGGTTATGACTCCGATTATCAAATAAAAGGTATTTTTAAGTCCTTTGAAATTTTTGTACGAACAAACCATATCAATTTACCCTAACTAGCACTCGAATGGGGTTTTCAAAGACAACTTGTTGCTGGTTTAGGGAAAAAAAAAAAAGACAACTTGTTGCTCAAAAATTAATAACCCTGATGTAGCATCATAATTATTTCAACAGTTAATACCAAAATATTTTTTTGCTGGTGGCCTCATATCTCAGCCAACCATCATGGATACTAAGGAGATGACCCAAAATAATCAAGTTTGTTTTGTTCAAAAAGCCAATATTCTTCACTATTTATCTCTTAATCAATTTAGTTTATAGAAGTCGAGATAAGCTTGAACAATGCCAGTCCAAATGCCCTGTTATTGTATAACAAAAAGAGTGAAGAACATCAATATCACAATGTACATTGGGACTCAACATCTGCATAAATTACACAAAGTCCTGTACAATCTCACAAGCCCTCCACAACCTACATTAATTCACATTCTCATATAAATCACAGGAGGCACTCTATATCCCATCCTACACAAACAACAACAAAGATATATCGGGACTTATGGAAACCCTATTATGAGATCCAGATGCCCGCATAGAATGTAAGGGATATCGTGCAAACTTTAAAGGTCTAGCTTGCACAAGATACAGGCACAAACTCATCACATCAATGATTAAAGTTCTTAAAATTTGAAAGAGAAAGAAGAGTACATGTCTTGTACAAGGCCACTGTAGAAAGATTTATTTGGTTGTAAAAAGCATGCATTTGTAAAACTTCCTCTAAGACAAGCAGGTTTCTCAATAAGCCATGTATAATCGTTGGGGAGATTGTGCAGAAGGGTCTAGTTAGAGGCCTTACACAAAGTAAAGGTGCCCTCTGTGCATATATCTATTCCTAAAATGATGGAAGAACATTGGTACTTGCAAGGTTATAACCTCATGTGTTGTACTACAGTACAAAGATATCACTGCAGGCCATGTATGAATACTTTGGCAGAAGGAAAGGGGGTTCCACAAATGATTACCGGCAATTCTATGCAGCTCATACAAGAAATAAGTGAAGGCCGTACCACTGGCTGTTTAAGATGGCTAAAAGATAAAACTTGTACTTTAGAGTTCACAAGAAGGGTGTGTTAGGACTTCTGGGATCGTTGGAGAATAAGTATTGTATAGCATGGCAGTACTTATGTTTGACAAGTGTCCTAGTAAAAGTCCAAATCTCCCTTCCAGTATTTGTAAGAAGAGCTTGTAAACAAGTGGATGACCCTTTCATGTGCTTTTATAAGGTTCTACATGGGTCTAGCCATAGGCCTTTGTATAAACCTTAACAAAAGTTGAAAGTGGTATTTTACAAAAGTCTGCCTGCAACACTTATATACTTACTGTGAGGCTTGGATGATGTTGTTTATAGACTGGACCAGTCTTGGTTTATACTACTGGGAGATAAAATTCAAGTTGTGCAATGCTTGTGGGGGTTTCGTACAAGAAGACCAACAGGGGTTGTACAAGTCTTTAAGTGTTGTATAGGCATTGTGTAGAAAGAATAAGTGTGTCAGTATTCCAATGAACTTAATGTAAAGAATCAATCAGCATTTTACCATATGTTGCTGTCAAAAGGCCCATTATGTCATGGCCGAAGGAGCACTTTGTCCCTTCCTGCCTTGAAATTTTGTTTAGTTTTAGATTGGGGTTATTGCAATTATCTAGGCCAAAGTTAGCTACGAATCATGGTTAATTATTTGAGAGTGATTCAGAATAAAAGGACTACATACATTTTCCTGCGAATTTCCACCTGTTTTTCCTTGCGTTCATATTCTTGTCGGATCTTTCTTTTCTCTGCTTCGACTAGCTGCAGCTTTTCTATGTTGAATTCCTGCATGTAGTGGAGGGGGAAATCTTCCACAATCAGCCAAAGATTATCGTGAATCCTATAAAAGTATATAAAAGTATCATTCATTGAACTTTGTTAAAAGTAAATAAAGTTATTAATACTTATATCTGTCCTTTTAAACTTGTGTATGATTCTTCAGTGTAGGAAGAATGGTACGAGTGGCTATACAAAAGAAAATGAAAACAAGAATTCTTTTTTTTTTTATTTTACAAAATGATCAATTAAATGAATGACACAATTTGATCACTTCATCAAATATTCAATTAGTAGTACACCTAGATCACACTTCTTTCCCATACTACGAGTGAGAGGAAAAAATGTAAGACTATCATTAAAGCAGCAGAAGCAAGACTTGCTATATCCATGAGAATTATCTCTCCTATTTATTGGTCGATAATTATAGTGAAATCAATGGTGCAGAGTCAAAAGAAAATAGGATTCTGACTTAAGGCTGTTAACGAACTAATCCAATGAATCCACTTGTGACAAGTTTTTTATTAAAGATTCTTCAAATGAATGTATACCCCAGTTTCTTTCTTTTTTCCTCCAAATGGATAGATGCAATCCAAGTGCCAGGAAGCATGATATCTCTCATAGTGACATCTTGTTATCTTGAGTAAGTAATTTCATAAATACAGCCACATAGCCACATAGGCGCCCACCTTAACGTTTTGCATCATACTTGAGTATGGAGGATGAGAACAAAGTTATGAATTTTTATTGAATAATGCCAAGATGGTACTTCCAGTTGACTTGTTACACCTTATTTAATATGTTATACTTCATTTTATATATTATGACCCTTTTAAATTTCTCCTTCTATCTATCACTTTTGTTTTCTCGGGCACCTGCCTAGCATACAGGCACTAGGTGATCCGCTGACCACCTGTCTGCCACCTACAGCACTTTAACCATTTTAACCACAAAAAATGAAACAACCGTTTTAACCATTTAATCTAAGGATTACAATTCAATATCATTCCATTTCAAAGATGAACATCATATATAACAATGAATAGTGGCTACAACTCCCATAACAAGGATTTTTCAACTAGCTGGGTATACTAATGAACATTAAGGACCAACAGAATAGCAGATTTATTACTTCAGTGTAACATATCAACAAAAAAGATCTCTCTTTAACTAACCCTTAGCTACTAGTGACAGGATAAATTATCAATTAATGGGTCCTTGAAGGCAATTATCTCTCTCTCTCTCTCTCTCTCTCTCTCTCTCTCACACACACACACACACACACAAAAAGGCACGCATTCTTGAATAAGACTTACGTGATACCAACGCCAACATAAAATTTCGCATCCAGGTTAATGAACAGGGTAATATCAGTGGAGCAGGAAAAGTAGACAAAATGATAATTAATAAATTTTCCAAAGAAATTTGGAAAAAAATCAGAGAACAAGGGGAAAATCACTCTTGATTTAAAAAAAAGGGGGTCCATTATCTCATAATTGGTGAACAACCAAGAAACTGAGCATTGTTTTCAGCTTTATAGTACCAAAGAGACAAAAGAGTGAGCGATATAAAACGATTATAAGACACCAGAACGTAGAAAGGGCACGAAAGATGCGATATTTCTGACGGCAAAACGCATAACTGATCGCTAAAAACAACATCTAAATCGAATGATTACATCGAAACAAAAGAAGAAAAGAAAGAGAAAGGAGACAGCTTTATAAAGAAAAACGATAGCGTCTGAGATTTCTGGGAGATAAAACCTCTTCGGCGGAGACGGAGATCTCATTAGCTTTCTCCTCGGCTTCCTGCCGGATGAACCGGACCATTTGCTGGATCTGCTTCGACACATCGGCGTCGTTCATCGTCCCCACCTCCTCCTCCTCGTCTTTGCCTCTTCGAGCTCCAAAAGGGCACCAAAAAAAAACTAGGGTTTCTTTCCGGTGGTGGGTTCTTAGTTGCGTTCCAGAGAGAAGGGGAAGGGAAGGGGGGCAGATATCAAGGAGGGAGGGAGGATCGGATCCTCACAACCACGGAAAGAGTCGCAGGATAAAGAGGCCCAAAAAAATGGCGTTTGATTCGTCGCCTGGGTCCGTTGCCTTTTGCGAGAGGCAAGGGGCGAGAAAGAGGGAAGACGGTTAAAAGCCGCATATAATGACTTGGGATTTGCACCTTGGTATAATTTTTTGAAGTACAGTGGGATCAATGAATAAATTTTCGTTTTCCGCATTTTGTAGCGACCGGCACTACAAATATACACGAAGTTTGGGCCTTATTGTAATTTCTGCTATGCTTATTTTCAATAGTGTTCTTAGAACGTTTCCAGGCCCACTATATGGTATATGAGATTTTGGCCTTTGCTTAATTTTCGAAATACATTAGAACTAATGAGTAAATTTTTATTTCACATTTCATATAATGACCCCAAAATAGTTTATCAATCACTATATTGAAATATAAAATTGGACTTTCATATAATATTTGTAATATAGTGGGATTTATGAGAGTTTTATTTACCGTGTTTCACAAGACAACACCGAAATATGCAAAAACAATATTTATAATTTACTCTATTTTTTATTTCTTATATTTCATAATATGCAAAAAGGTTCCTTGGTCAATATAAGGAAATATGAGATTGGGGCCCATGTAAAAAATTTGAATGTAGTAGAACCTATGAGAATTCTTATTTTTCATGATTTATATCATGGTCCATAATAGTTTCTAAGTTATGGTACATAACTGCAGAATTGAGATTTTCATTTGCTATATTTCATATGGTCCCCCCTAGAATGATTCTTGAGTCAACATATAGATGTTAGATTTGGATCTTTGTATTATATTTGAAATATAGTGGGACCTATGAGTAATTTTTTATTTTTTTAAAACTCCTATAATGATACTGGAAAAGATTTTGAGTCACTATATTCAAATATGAAAATTTGGTCTTCATAAAATATTTGAAGCTTATAACTACTTTAATTTATTTTATTTGCTTGGTTGGTTTTTAATTTTCTGGTGGGTGGCTTTGAAACTCATGTTAGGCTTTTCAACTTGCATGACTTCTTTGTTTACATCAAGATAGCAATTGTTGAATATTGCTTACAAGTATTTTCGCTCTATGTCCATGCTAAGGTGTCATAAGCATCATTTTTGATATTTTACTTTTCTTTATTGATATTGGCATTGTGCAAACATTAATAAATATAAGCAATGGATCCTTCAATGCTCGGGCAATAAATTACTTTAAAGAGAGCTAATTGGAAGGGCATTTTGCCACGTGATATTCTTAGGCTCTATAAAATTTCATACGAAATTTTCATTGATGATTTTTTTCATGTCACACTGCTAAATTAATATATCGATACAGTGATGATCTCATCCTACATTTGTTTAAGTGTCACTATAGTCTTATTAAATTTAAAATGTCGCTTAAATTTTAATAACTTTTCTTAATGAAAGGTTGATTTTGTCGTGACCTAACAATAGAAGTTGCTTCACTCTATCATTAAGGGAGCGAGCTATTTTCTTGGAGGTTAACTTTGACTAGATGAGAAATGAAAAATTTGGAAAATACTTCAGGGCATCTATTATGCGTACACAAAAAGTTTATTGGGCCTATGACTGTTATTTTAGCAACTCCATGATCAACGAATATCTTGTATTTGACAATAAATCCTATAATTTACAAGAGTTCTTGCTACCACATGGCAAGATAATTTTTTGCACCCACATAATGAGAGCCTTCTAGCATTACTCAAGCAACCTTGGAGGCTTAATTAATTTATCTTTCAATTTTTTCATATAATGAAGATAGGAAATTGGTGGAATGATACATAACTTATCATTGTTTTTTTTCACTTCTTTTCTTGGCACTCTTTTAGCCCAACCTCTATTAATTGTTAGTTTTTTGTGATATCAAAACCTCTTTCTAGCATGCATAGTTGGACCCCTAATTTAGTTATGGATATATAGTTTTTTTGAAAAGAGCAAGGAAATTTAAACAAATTAGCACCAAGAACGTGATGGCTTGACCTAATATAATGGTAAAACCATGAATGCAAGGTAAATCTCCAATATGCCCAGAGAATGTGGGATCGTGCTAATTATTTCCAGACTTGCTGTGATGAAAGATCTATTACCGTTGATGACAGATATAAAGAGGAGTCACAAAAATGCTATAAATACTGATTTTTAATATAGAAATTAGTTTTGAATTTTTCTGCAATTTGGCATGACATGGTTTGTCACTATGGGTCAATCTACAATCCAGGGTTCACTTCAAAAAATCTGCAAATAATATTTTCTTACGTATATCCGACAAATCAATGCTGTCTTGATGCAATCCAGAGTTTAGTTATCTTTATATAATTGAAGTTCCCCAAATGGCCTTATAGAAGAGTTTCTTCCAACTTGTTTTGCAGATCCTGCAACTGCTGTGCAGTCCTGCAAGAATATTGAACTTAGGCACCTGAATGTAATTAACTTCCTGTCAGGGGCCAATGCCATTAAAAGTCATTCAACCTTTCTTTTTCGTGTCTGCTGGTAAACTTCCTATAAAACTTGTAACCTAGACACCTGTAAATAATAAAGGTTCGCCCAAGGACTTCTATATATTATCTTTTTTTTTTTTTTGGGTACACTCACGGTGCACACTCGGCAAGTGTGAATGCGGCCAACTGAATTAGAGCAGTGGATGATCCTTGCTCGAGCCACCCCAATTTCGGATCCACTCAATCACTGTGGCCGAGTCTCTCTCAAGAAAAATACGTTCTGCGCCCAGTATCCGTCTCGCAAAGGAGACACCCTCCCAGGCAGCTTGAAGCTCGGCGCACACCACCGACAAGTCAAATATCTCTTAGCCTCCAGTCGCCACTAACCTGGCACCATGGTTTCGGACGACGAACCTCCACACCTCCATCTTTTCCATTCTCAGCAATGCTGCCATCAAAGTTCATCTTAAGAAAACCAGAAAGTAGTGGCACCCAAGAGATAAGCACTATCCTAGACGTTGCTAGAGCGGAATGGAGGCCGCAAATATCTCTAGCTAACCTAATCAGTGATGTCTCGTTGATGCTTGAAAACTCCACCGCATGCAATAGCACTCAATCGCCACCGTTCTATGATAAAAGCTGTTACTTTTAAAGATACGGACATTTCTATCTAGCCACCAATAATCGGCTAAGTAGGCTGCATGAGTTTTCCTCTCCTCACGTCCAAATCTCCGTGCTGAGGCCTCTAAGAATTGCAGGAACTCTGCAGGACACACCCACATCTGCCACCGGTTTGGATGAGCCGGTGCGCAACTTCGTCTTTGACTGGACCGCGGGCATCTGAAGAGAGTAGTTGGACTCCTCCAGCGCGCATCTCCTATATATTTTCCTTCAATGCCTTTATATAAACCGGCCATGCTTTTTCCGCGGCCTACTTCCTTTCTCTATCTAAAACCCCCTCTTTCTCTCTTTCTTCTCTCCGCGGGACTAGAACCTTTTCTCTGCAATGGCGGCCTCCGCCATGGTCGTGGATGCCAACGCCTCCCCCCGGCCGTCTGGCCCACCACCGAGCTTCCCGGCCGTGAGCCCCGACGTCTTCAACTCCGTCGACGAGGACGAGGACCTCTACGGCCGCCTCAAGTCCCTCCAGCGCCAGATCGAGTTCGTCGACATCCAGGAGGAGTACGTCAAGGACGAGCAGAAGAATCTTAAGCGCGAGCTCCTCCGCGCCCAGGAGGAGGTCAAGCGGATCCAGTCCGTCCCCCTCGTAATTGGCCAGTTCATGGAGATGGTCGATCAGAACAACGGCATCGTCGGCTCGACCACCGGATCCAACTACTATGTTCGAATCTTGAGCACCATCAACCGTGAGCTTCTCAAACCCTCCGCCTCCGTCGCCCTCCACCGCCACTCCAACGCCCTTGTCGATGTGCTCCCGCCCGAGGCCGACTCTAGCATCTCCCTCCTCAGCCAGTCCGAGAAGCCGGACGTCACCTACAACGTGAGTGTCGAAACCCTAGAAAGATTGATTCTTCGATCGAACATATCTCTGTTCTTATTGATTAGGGCTTGAGAAGATCTCATCGAGGGTTTGGAAATTCGAGGGTAAAAAATGAGGGATTGGGGTCTTGGCATGGAAGTTTGTTAGCTTGGTGGATTATTGCGGATAAGACAGAATTCAGAACTCTGCAAGCTTTCGATTTCTTTACTTTTGCATCTAGGTTATGAAACATTTAATTTTGGGTTTTCTTGAAGATGGATTTAGGGATTAAAGAAAGTGCGCCATTTTTCTTGGATTTTTTGCGTGATTTCGATTAATTAACATGGAATTTTGGGGTGGATTTGGGATTTAAAACATGATTAAACTCGTTTCTTATAGTTGTTTGATAGATGCATGCGGGAATAAGGTAAGGTTTGGAAATTATTCCGCCTCGGTAATGTATTTAGTTCATTTGAATATTTTCAATTCAGTTTTTGGGTTTCCTTGGAGTTGAAGTTAGGGTTTTCAAGAAAGAAAAATGTATCTTTTTAACTTTTTCGTTTTTGGAATCCGGGGATTTCAGATATGTTGCTGGATATAGCTAAAAGTTACAGGATGGTTACTGAGAAGATGCGTAGTTTGTGGTAATTATGCTGTTTTCCATTTGAAAGGTTTGTAGAAAGACACATAATTTATTATTTTGATTATCCTGGATTTCAGGATTGAAGTCCTCTACCTCTTGCTAGGCTGTCGCTATTTTTCCATCATGAAGGGTAGGGTAGATATTGGAGAAGAAAACTTCCTAGGTTGCCACATGTTTACATTTTGCTAGAACAAGATGTCTAAACATGTGGCTCTTCATGCTGCCATCTTATACTTGTCACTAATGGCCACACATTTGATCTTCTAAGCGATTTGAAAACTGAATTTTTGTTAGATAAATTAAGTGTCAACCTTGCTGGTTGCTTTAGATAATAGACTGACGAGGATATGTGTGGTTTTTCAAATCTCATTGATCCAGTAGATTATGATTCTACACAAAATGTTATGGGTACATAGAATTTGGGTCATTTTAAAAGTGAGATATGTTGTTATTATTATTGTTACATAGTTGAAGCTAAATCTAAGATATTTGTCATGGATATGAAATGGTCAACTATTGATGGGGTGGGGTTGAAGGTTGGATTATAAAGTCTTGTTTTGAAGTTGAAATGATTGCAGAGCATTGATGGATTTTGTGTCATACACATTTTGTGAACTGTTGGTAAAGACTAAAGTGATTGGAATATTTACTCTCTGTTTAATTTTAACACTATCACTTTCATCTATCCAATGATCATTCTGTACTTATTCAATAACTTCCTTATAATAGTCACAGATATGTTCAATAAAGTCAGATTGGATGACAAGTCCTTTAAGGTTCCTAGTGTTGGTCAGATGGTTAAAATTTCAGATCTAGAGATAATTGGGCTTAGATTTGGGCTGAAAAGTTTTGCATATCCGGCTAGAAATAACCTTGTTGGCATTTGTCCTTGAGTCGATGCATATCAGTTCAAATGATATACATCAAAACACTTGGATGTCGATGATTCTTGTAAATTAGTTTGGAAGATGCATGAGGGACTTGACTTTCTCTAAGTACAGATCTCATGGAAACTTAAGGCTGCATTTGGTATCATTGTCGCTTTTCGTTTTTTTATAAAAAAGCTGGAAATAGGATTTCTATTTGTATTTTTTTGCAGTTTTCTGACCACATAAAACATGTTTGGTTCGCCTTTTTTTTTTATAACAATGATATGGCTGACAACGAGGGAGGGGGGGGGGATGGGGCCGGCAACGTGGTTGAGGATGAGGGAGAGCTCGATGTTGGGCGGAAAGGTAGTCGAGGGAGTGGCAGAGGGAAAGAAACTTCATTTTTTTTTTAACAATGATATGGCCGACAACGATGGAGAGGGGGGGATGGGGCCGGCAACGTGGTTGAGGACGAGGGAGAGCTCAACGTTGGGTGGAGAGGTAGTCCGACAACGAGAGAGAGGGGGAGGGTGATGGGGCCGACAACGTGGTTGAGGACGAGGGAGAGCTCGACGTTGGACGGAGAGGTAGTCGAGGGAGCGGCAGAGGGAAAGAAACTTCGCTTTTTTTATATATATTTTAACAATGATATGGCCAACAACGAGGAAGAGGGGGGGGATGGGGCCGGCAACGTGGTTGAGGATGAGGGAGAGCTCGATGTTGGGCGGAGAGGTAGTCAAAGGAGTGGTAGAGGGAAAGAAAGTGGGCATGGGGCCAGCAATACGGCCGGGGGTGAGGGATAACTTGGCATCGGGCGAAGAGATGGCCGATGAGGCCCGGAAGCTGGTGTGGTTGGGTGGGTGCAATGGGGCTGAGGGTGAGATTGGGCGGAAGAAGAGGGGTTGGGAGGAGAATGGTGAAAACCCACTTTTAAAAAAGTGGAAGTGAAATTTTTTCACTTTCACTTTTTTCAGAAATAATGTAAGTTGTTTGGAAAAAAAATAGAAACAAAAACAGGGTAATAAACATATTTTCTGCATTGGATTCCGTGTTTCTATTTTTTTAAAGAAGAAACAGGAAAAAGTACCAAACATGCTCTAAATAGATTTCTGATTTTTTAAGAAACCTCATCCCATCATTATGATATGCTTGGAATGATAAAGTAAAATTGTGCTCTTTTGGAGGTGATTTATAGTAAAAAGTAAACTGTGATCACTTCTACCATTAGTCAACCATGTCAAATTGTCGAGGCTAAAGGGTTTGTTATTAGTGCTATATGCAAATTGATGTGGAGTCCAAGGTTCTTAGATGGTGAGATATTGGTTATCTTGGTAAATGGCCGCTAAGATGGAAGGTGGGGAAATTTTGGAAAGATCTGAGCTATTCCTATATATTAGTTGATATGTAGGAAGCAAGACATCGATATCTTGTTTGATATAGTATTACTTATTGTATTTAGGCGTCCATTCTGATTTTTTTTATTACAAAAAAATCATTAAAGAGAATTTGGT
The DNA here is from genome assembly GCF_051530095.1 of Phoenix dactylifera. Lineage (NCBI taxonomy): Eukaryota > Viridiplantae > Streptophyta > Magnoliopsida > Arecales > Arecaceae > Phoenix > Phoenix dactylifera. The sequence goes on from NC_143203.1 coordinate 24,734,675, forward strand.
TTTAGAAATTGATGCCAAAGCATGAAACTTGTAAAGCCATGTAAATCAAGTACCAACAATAGGTGACCAGATAATACAGGCAGGCTGGATGATGCTCACAACATCACAAAACTGTGGTTCAATAGATTGTTGTGCAGTGATGCCCCAGATTTACTGTTACTTAAATATCCCTGTAATTTATAGTCTAAGATAGTTCCCATTGTTTCATGTAGTTAAAATTGTAGACATACTGAATTGTGACCCATATGGGAAAAGATCTTGATGCAACTTCTCTTTTATAAATCTGCTTGGTATGATATAGTCAATAATCTTTACTTGACTGTGGGTTTGTTACAAAGATGATTGTATTTACATTATGATTTGCAAAACCAAGCCATATTCTGTAGAGACAATCATTATGCATGCAGTATTTTTTTTCCCCTTCTCCCTTTATGTGTGCTTTGCGTGCTTGCTTGCCTTCATGTGTGCTTGCATTTTTGCTTTTAAAAGAGATGCCAACGCCACCAAGGTGGTAGCCTAGTGGTACAGGGCAGAAATTCTAACCTTAAGGTCCCAAGTTCGAATCGCTGCGGCGATGATTAAATTGTGGACCAGAGCTCACTACTTTGGCCACTGCTTGGACTTGAGGTATAGGACCGCTCTTGAACCGCTAGTAGCCGGGGTGGTGCCGGGTGTGACGTACTCACACTTGGGACTCGAGCCAGAGCCCAGAGGGGTAGCTGAGCCGGGCCCATGGGTGGGGAGGGTATGAGTAAAACCGGTCGGGGTGCCCAACACACGGCCATTTCTGCCCGCATCGAACATTCTCCTGGCGGGGCGGGGGCCCAGTGGGGGCTGCTACGCGGGGTTGGGCTTGTCCCTTCCTCCCCCCTACCCCTTTTTTCAAAGCAAAAAAAAAAAAAAAAAAAAAGAGATGCCAACCAAAAGAAATTAGTTATAGGGAAAAAAAACACCCGGTTCTTGGTTAACTTATTTCTGTAAAATACATCTTGGGGAGTGGTGGTTTAAGGTGTACATGTGCAATATATTTTGTAGCTTTTTTAGCCCTTCTGGCAAAAATACAAGTTGGTTGGTTACCTTCAGAGAGAGAGAGAGAGAGAGAGAGAATTGTGTTGTATGAAATATTGAAGTGACTTCTACGTAGTGTGTAGTTTTGCTTGCAGCATTTGGTATTGGTTTAGAATGTGCTATATGATTTTGCAGCTTTTGCAGCACTTTTGGTACTATGACATTTGTTTGTTGGTTCCCTTTGAAAAAAATTGTGCTGTATGATAGCTTATAAATGAGAGTTTAACTGCTTTTATGTTGAATTAGGCTACTAGTCAAATGAGTTGAATATAGTATGCATTTCTTTTCTTCTAAACCTTTACATTGGTTTAAACAACAGTTTAGTTACTATGGTGCTTCTGGAATTGCTGATCCACATAGTTGAGGAATGCTTACTGAAGAAGAAACTCAACTTGACGGCACAGATTACATGCATTATATGGTCTGGTCAGTTAAAAAGTAGCAATCATGTTATAGAAAGCAGATCATGACTGATTAAAACAATTGAACTGGGCACATGTTTCTGTGCTTCTCTGCTCTCTTAGGTCTCCTCTGTTATCTCTTAATGGTGGAGTTCTCAGAACCACGTGGCTAGAACTTAGGGAAATACCATTCTCTCTTCACTTTTCATTTTGTTATTGTTTTGTATATTTTGTTCCCTGTCCGTTTGTTGTCACTCTTTGGTGTTCGTATCAACTTGGCATGGTGGAAATTGTTATACATTTTTGGCCTTCCCTCTCTTTAGCTCTTTTTTTTGAATCACTTCAACTAAAGACATGAAACATCTATTGATGATTTTTCCAACATGTTCAAAATGTAGAAAAATGAAAATGTAGTTTGTCACTTCAGTCAGTAATTGATTAACCATCTTTTAATTATTTGTTTTTTTCTTAAACATTGGCATTCTTTATTCTTTTGATATCAGCTGGCAGTTTCTGGTTAACTGTAAAAATTGTAATGATTTTCTGTCTTATACTTTCTTTTGTATTCTCAGGATATTGGGGGTTGCGATATTCAGAAGCAGGAAATTCGTGAAGCTGTTGAGTTACCCCTGACACATCATGAGTTATACAAACAGATTGGTATAGATCCTCCAAGAGGCGTTCTTCTCTATGGCCCTCCTGGTACTGGTAAAACCATGCTTGCCAAGGCTGTTGCTAATCATACAACTGCTGCTTTTATTAGAGTTGTTGGGTCAGAATTTGTTCAGAAGTATTTGGGTGAGGTATGGTTTTTTAGCAAATCTGAATGCATTACATGCTTTCCTTTTTTATGAAATGTTCATGTCACCTAGAAATTGGTATTTAATCAAATTTCTATATTTTAAAAATGATAGTCTGTTTGGTTATCTTTTATTTCCTTAACAGAACAGTGTATATAATTTTTAAATGTGTTGAGGTGATGAGGACTTGATGCTTAATTTTTCTTTTCTTTTTTTTTTTCAACTGATAAGGGGTAGCCATTGCTTTTATCTGTTCCTTACAATAAAAAGGTTTTAAGGGTACATGCAGTAACAATTTTCTACCACTTGTGCTTCTTAGATGTGCTAATTTTTCTTAACAAGATTGCCGATCATGCTTAACTTCATGAAATAGAGTATAAATTTGTTTAGTAGTTTTGTCATTTCTATTCTTGTAATTCTCTGTTAGACCTTGAATTTTATACCTTTTTTCATTGCATTCAGGGTCCACGGATGGTTCGGGATGTTTTCCGACTTGCCAAAGAGAATGCCCCTGCAATCATATTTATTGATGAGGTTGATGCTATTGCTACAGCACGTTTTGATGCTCAAACTGGGGCTGACAGGGAAGTGCAGCGTATCCTCATGGAACTCTTGAATCAGGTAGAACTAAGTAGAACAAAGATATCAGAGGCACTGCTTTCTCAAACAATTGTCCTTCCTTTCTCTTTTTGATGAATTAATGCCTATCCACTTGTTTGAAAGAGCGAAAGGTGACAGAAATTAAAGAGAACTCCAACAAGTTCAACTAAACTGCCATGCTATTCAAGTTAATTTTATGAAAAACTCCTGTATTTAGTTTTGCTGTTTTCTGCTTGCTGCTTGCTACTACTGTTTGTGATGCGATCTTTCTCTCTTGGACCACCTGTTTCAAATTAGCCTGTTTTGGATGGATCATAGATAATCATCAAATAGATTTTACATTTTCTAACTCTTATATTGTTCTATGCACCATCTTTGTATCTTTTGTGGCTCCAAAGACCATCTATTGACTCTCTTATGGTGGGAAGCTTGGATTGACCAAGGAACTTAGGTAGCGAGTGTAGTTTGAGATGTGCTTAGTCTTTTGGATTGCTCCCATTGAATCCATATCATGGTTTAAATGGAAAACCCTGCACTGTGTAACATTTTTTATTGATTAACAACTTGCACGGTTATCACCAGCATGTACGAATTTGCTTGCATGCATTGTATCCATCTTCAGCTTCATGCCTTAATGATGCAAGGTTTCTGTCATGATTGATTTTGCAGATGGATGGCTTTGATCAAACAGTGAACGTAAAGGTTATAATGGCAACTAATCGAGCAGACACCTTAGATCCTGCTCTTTTGCGCCCAGGTAGACTTGATCGGAAAATTGAATTTCCTTTGCCTGACAGACGGCAAAAGAGGCTAGTTTTTCAAGTAAGTTTTCAAAAAGCAATCCAGAACTTCTCAAAATTTGTGTATTCTAAGCTTGGTTGATGTTAAAATTCACTGGTTCAATATAATGAGCAGCATATGTATTGGAAATAAAGGATCTAGGTTCTCCATTGTGATAATAGAACAGGAAATATGGATAACAGTCCATACACAGCTTTGTAAGTCACACCTTTCATGATAAGGAAGGGCATTGATTATTTTAATATGTTAGCTTTTCTATACTTCTATCTTAAAAACTATATAAGTGTGCCAATGTTCCATGTGAAAACTTTGCTATTCTCAAAATAGCCCTCCCCCAAAAAACCCTCTCAAAATATCCCTATGATAATTAAGGTATTATTATTAAAATATATATATTTTAAAAAATAATTTTCTTGAGTTTATCACCACTTAAACTTCTCAGCTGATGGGATTTCTTCTAATTATCTCCAGCCAGGTCCCTTTATATAACAAGCAGGTTCTAAGTCTCACATGATATTTTAGATTCTATTACTGGTTAATTCATGGCCGTTGCTTCTAACTCCAGCCTCTCTTCCTATTAGTAATCTTGCTTCCACAGATAAAGATCTTAGCTCATTAGTAGAGTCCATATAGGAGTCCGGTATCTGGTGCATGCAGCCAAAAAAGACGAGATTTCCAAGCCCTTTTTTTCCTTTGGGAGATAATTTTAATGATTCATGAGATCTCATAACCTACATACATTTAGCTTCCGCAAAGTATGAGCCAAATAAAAATTATATATCCCATGGTGTTATAATCAAACTCATTATAAGTTGCACAGTCATTGGTTGGCTTAATTATAAGCTCAAATTAGACATCATTTTTGCTAACACTTGTCCAAGCTTACACAACAATTACCGACCTCATTTGACTAAGCAAAATGTTTTTTAGAGGAAGAGAGTTGGGCGCAGCCCTATCAAAAATTATTAGATTAACTCAAAAAAGTGTTTTTCTTTACACATTTTCCTTTTTTTCATACATACAGATCTCTTAACATGATAAAAGTTAAATGTTTATTACATGTCTAATTCATTAATTCTTCGAGTTTGATTTATTTATTCTTTGAGTTCAATCTTACAACAGAGCTGAATATATGTTCTTGCGTTCCTTTGTAAATATTTGCAATATCCTAGCTAGAAACTATGATAATATATTATATAGTTTTATGACATGTTGTAAACATTGATATATGACAATATTTTGTTTGCTGGAGGATATATGACAACTTTTATGATACTTTTGGCATGCCAAAAGAAAGATATGGGAACGAAAACTTTGGCAATGCAAGCCAAAGGGCTATGCTTAGAATGTTTTAAAGAGAAGAATTGGCTACAGCATCTGAGCATGAAAACAGTGGACTTGAAACTCCAACAATCAAGACCACATTTCATTAAAGTACGTATGGGCTCTTAGATAAGAGAAGGTCTTGGAGCTTACTCCAGGAAGGAAAATAAGTTTTATTTTAAACAAGAAAAATCGTTTACCCTTTCGTTTTACAAACTTTATTTGTTCACTCGTTGATTCGTTTATCTCATGCTTCTCATTCATATTCTTAAAATATCCCTCTTCCAAAATACCCCCTATAAAAATATGAATTTTCTTTTGCAATACTCTTTATAATATTTTACTCCCAACAGTAATATCCTTTCTTATAAAAGTCTAAAATATTTTTTTGTGGAAAATCTAGCCATCCAGTCAGGGTAAGCAAGTGGACAGGATCCTTCTAAACTAATATTTACTCAAAAATGATCCAATCCAGTCAAAGTTATTTGGATTTGAATTTGAATTGACCTTTTTTTTCAGTTATGACCTAGATTCTGATAGCTGAATGTCTTGATATGAAACTATACCTATCCAAATTGTTGAATCTAATAAACTAAATTTATCGCAACATCTTGAATTATAAAATTAATTTTTCTTCTACTAGGTGTTAGTTCCATGTGCATAAGCACGTGTGCTTTAACTAGTAATCTTAAATATCTGATAGAGGTGATTTTGTCACATTGTGGGAAGTCCTCGTTCATAAAAGTAAGGCATGCTATTAGATATCTTAAGTATCGTTAATGATCTTGCAAAAGAAACTGTGATTTTTAACATTTGTTGGTGAAGTTTCTTCTTACCTCCTAGTTTGTCATTCCTCTATTCTCGAGCTCAACTTGTACCATATTGTCATTGTGTTAATGAAGTCTTGGGTGGAGTCTACCTCCCTTTTTCTCCAAACATGCAAGCACGCACACAAAGAGAGAGAGAGAGAGAGAGAGAGAGAGAGAGAGAGAGAGCATCTGGACACCTGAGTGCTACAGTTATTTTATGTGACTCCATATTTTGTGCACCATTTTCTGCACCTGTTTCTCGAGTAAGCAACTAAAGCTGCTTGCTAACTCAGATGCATTCACTTGAACCGAGATGGTACCTCCCCAACATCCACTGCACAGACCTTCCATACAGGTCTTTCACACCTAACTGCTTAAAGAAGCCCTTTTTCTTTCATTTTCCTGATATTCCCAATTTGGAACTGTTCATGGGATTTCCTTTATCTTTGCATCAAAATTACTTTCTCTATTGCATGAGCCATAGTTGCTTTTGAACCCCCTCCTCCACTTGTTAGTGTGGCTTTCGAACAGCCAAGTCAATGGGCTAAGGGTTAGGGCAGCTATAGCTGTACCAAGGGAGGAGGACAGTCTGTTCACTTTGGTTTGTCGAGGATCAAAGAGCCAGTTTGATGTTGAAGGTTCTTTTAATCTCGACCCTACGTACTTGGCCCCTTGGTCGTCTATTTCGGATACCTTGCTTAAAATTATAGTTCAGTTAAAAACATTAGATCTTACCAAAAAATAAAAAAAATATTAGAAATTTTGTTTAGAAAATAATTTGAAATTTAATATATTGTAGACAACAGCAAACTTGAGAAGATGACATCCCGTATGAGAAAAAATTAACCATGTATAGTAATATCACTTGTTATATTTTAAATTGTTTTACTAATGCTATACGCCTATACCGATAGTTAAGTAGACATAATGATATTGTTTGTTGCTATTTTTTCTACACTATTTTTTCCCTGATCAAATGCATCTTATGCTTTGTTATTCATCTTTGTTCAGGTCTGCACTGCTAAAATGAATCTCGGTGATGAGGTTGACTTGGAAGACTATGTTTCTCGACCAGATAAAATTAGTGCTGCGGAGGTCAGTGCTTTATGTTTCTTCGTACATTTATCTGTCAAATTCTTTTCCATTTATTTTTCGCACTCTTAGGTAAGCTTCATGATTCAGAGGAATCTGAGATCAGTCACTTTTAAATTGAGAACTCATTGATTGTCTAATGGCCTCAATGATGCATCTGTTAGGCTGTTATTTTTACTTCAACCACATGAGCTGTGTTTTCAAATAACTGATGTGCTTTAGACATGGTAACGGGACATAACTTTTGGCCCTTATTATCAATGTATGAAAAGATTTTAGTTTCTGCCAGGCTTGTGGAGTTTCGGATTTGGCAGTTTCTTTCCAAGGTGAGTTTTGGTCATAAAAAATGAAAAATTCAGAACATCTGAAGAAATCGAAGAAAAATAAAAGAAATCCAGAAAAGTTATCACACAACATTTTAGAGTGTTTTGTGATACATAGTTTCTTTGTTTACGTGGTTTCGACAATTTTAGCCTGCTAGTATTGCATACAAGTAAAACTCATACTGTATATTGTTATCACTTGGATATATATATTATTTACCTGAACTACCATTGTTGGACGTTTCATTACATTTAGCAATTCTGAATCTTTTAGTGCCCATTCAATTTTTTTCATCAGTCTTTAGTAAATTTCACAAATATGTTAAATTTGGGTCTTCTATTTCATATTTTTATTGTTAAGTGATCATTTAATTAAATACTTGTAGAGTTTCGTATTAATTTTATATTAAAAAGATGCAACTGCTATGAATAATGATATTCTGTTTAGTTGTTTGTGTTATCTTTTTGGAGGCCTTGACCTATCAAGGACTATGTTCACCATCTATTGCATCTTTTTACTCAAGAAACAAAGGAAAATTATGAAAAATTAACAATATATAACCTGTGTAATTAAATAAGTAAAGAAGTAATCCCAATGTGATAATAAAAGCCAAAATGAAACTCTGAGGCATCCATGGCTAGTTTCAATTTGGCTGAAACCACCAAACCATATTGAAATCACTCAATTTTGGCTGAAACTGACTGGAACCTGGAACTGTGAGTTGACTTTGGCTTTGTTTTGACTGCAATTTAAAACCTTACTTATTGCAATGGTTATGAAACTTCCTTACTAACATTTCCTTCCTAATCATTTGTTTTCTTGCCTATTTAGCATAATGCAATTGAGTTCATAATCATTTCCAGCACTTTTCTGTACACCAGATAACAAATCTTGAGTTGTTTCTCTCATGTAGTGTGGCCTGTAACATGTCCGTTGTGCAAAAGTTATGTTTCTATCTCCCCATTCTCTTGTATTTGGGGGGGGGGGGGGGAGAGAGAGAGAGAGAGAGGTTTCATTCAGGGTCAGGGGGAGGGATTAGGGCATTTATTCCTCACGATCTGGTTGCTGTTATCCATTTAGGTGGACATTGGTTCCCTTTATCCAGTTGGCCTCTGGTACTCGTGAGTCATTTAGTAGGAATCATGAAATTATGGTTTGATGTAAATAAAGTAATTCCCACTCAGCACTTAGCTTCTAAGCATTTGCCCCTCCTCAACAAATGCACATGCTGTGCATGAGCTTAGCTTAGCACATTCTTCTATGCATGCTTTTTGTAGTTATATGTTTGTAACCTTCCCAATCATCAGCTTTGTTCAACCTTTGGCCATCGTGTGTAACGCATGTTCACTTAAAAAAATCATTCTGTGTTTCAGCCAATGTGGCTTTTAAAAGGCACTCTTCTTTTGATCTCTGTGGTTCATTTGTCTGGTCTTGAACTGCTATTCTAGTGGTATAGTTGGTCTTCAAGTGGGACATGGCGCTTGTCTCACTTTTCAAGCAATGCTAATCCAAATTATACTGACATCTCTCAAGTTTATAACCATGGTACTCCAATAACTGATGCACTCCATTTCATGTTCCATCTGCACAAGCTTTTCTAACATAGTGAAGTTTGACCATTGGAATTTATTTTGGACTTTAGTTTTGAGTATCCTTGTTCTGTTGCATCATTTATAACTAGAACTGTTCTATATGGAGTGCAGCTTGACTAAAGTGTCCATCTTTCATGAGTGGTTTTGCAGATTGCTGCCATCTGCCAGGAGGCAGGTATGCATGCTGTTCGCAAGAACCGTTACGTGATTCTTCCCAAGGACTTTGAGAAAGGCTACCGGACCAATGTAAAGAAACCAGACACAGATTTTGATTTCTACAAATGAGGAGCCAAATTACCAAAAGATGCTGGGTTCCGGATCTGTAATGGTGCTGATACTGTTTAACACTGGGGAAAGGAGTCTCTGTTTTAGGTCTTAGGACAGATTTCTACTTCTGTAACTTGAAGTTTCATATATGACTTATCCTGGCTGTGGATGTTTCGGATTTGTGGGCTCCAGATATAATTGGGGGAAAAAACTTATCTTCTGGCTTCAAATTGGGTCTGTAGCCTTGTTTTCAAAGGCAATTAGAATTTCCAAGAACTATAAGGCTGAAGTGGTTGATTAGTTCCTGCTGGTTGACTTTGAGGGAAATGACTTGAGCAGTCTGATTATTTTTTCATTAAATGATCATTGTTGGCTTGATCGAAGTATGCACGTTAGCTGGGTATTACATTTATAATCTTCCAACTAGATGCCCTACATTCATTTGAAGTTTCTGTGAGAGCATGCCAGTTCAGTTCATTTTTCTAGTTGTAACAATACAAGGTTCTGTATGCCTTTTGGTACATGGTTCCACCACCATGATCTTCCCCACAAGGAAAAGAAGTAACTGAGGTTTACCCAAGGAATCTCTGCTATATTTTACTACAAATTTGCTTATCTATTTTCATAGGATGTCAAAACCAAATGCTTCTCCATTTCCATCAGCTCTCTATTCTGCATAGCCGTAGGATTGGTGCGGTACATAGGGCATGGGGCATCCATTCTGATATTTAGGGTGCGGTTCGTTACGCAAGTGGAGCGAGAATGACTTTCGGATAGTTTTTTGAAAATAGCACTTTCAAAAGTGTGTTATGAAATTGTTGTGATTGGTGAGGGTTGGTGAATTGTACTTTCTAGTTGGATGGAAAAAATCACTTCTAGTATACATTGAATGTATAATATTTTTTTAAAATTTTATTGTATTTTTTGTTAATATTTGAATAATGTTATTTATTATACTAAATAAGAATAATAATCATGCTCTATTGAATAAAATAACATTATTTTATTATTACATTCTTAAATGTTATTTTATTATTGGTTATTTTCTCAATATTTAAGTAACAATAAATGCTAATAATGTAACTAATAAGTGTTGAATGGTAAGTAAATGTTGTTTATCAGGATAAATAATAATATACTATAATATAATATTGATAAAATATATTGTGAGCAATTATTTAATATAATATAATCAACAATAACATGACTCAGACTCATACGCTCAACATCTTTCCTCTCTTTGTAGCATTAATTGCTGCATGAAAGTTGGAGCCAAAGGCATTTTCGGTTACTTCAGTTCAAAATGGCCGAAAGTTAGTCAGGTTTCGCTTCCGGGTTTCACTTCCACAGGTTAACAATTCTAAGTGGCTGAAAGTTCGCTTTAGGCTTCCAATGATGGAGCATTTGTCTACAATTTTTTTGCGATATTTTTTTTTATTTATCTCCCATATGCAAAACTTTTTTTTGTATGTTTTACTTTTGTAAAATAAACTTTTCATCTTTTGATTTTTTTTTTTTTTTTAAAGGAAGAAGTGCAATGGCCAAAAGTGAGTGTACTTTTCATGTTAGAACAATAACAAAAAAGTTTCTTCATTAAACTAGATCACAACCATCCATATTTCTTGTACGTATACCGCATGTTCTCAAAACTAATTAGTGAGATTCTGGCGGAATCTGAAACTCCATTCGCAAGATCTTCAAAGAGCAGGCCATATGGATCGGTAATAATGTTATTCTGCAGTGACATGTTGGAAAAGATTTAAGAGCAGCACTTTGCCTTCATAACGAGTCGTCACCTGAGGTTGCGTCAAACTGAGAAACCTCTAATCAGTAGTGGCTAAGTAGTGAGAGTTCCAACCACTAGACCAAAAATGCTGTCGACCAGTTCCAAATGCAGCTTGTTCTAAAATTGTACACCCATGGTCTCATGGTCAGTTTGATTTAATAGTCACACATCTTAGCCTCCTGAAAATCTCCATTGTTCTTTTCTTCCCACAAGAGGGAGTCACACAAATTTTGGTAGAAGGCATTATTTAATCCTAAGGCTTGGTTTGGAAGCAAAAAGATGGGTGGGGATAAGGCATTTGTCCTGCGAACCAAATGAGCCCTAAGAGAAAATGAGAAATGTCAAATGTTTTTATCCTTTTTCTTCTACTTAATCTAAGCGAGAATATGACAAGTTCTACTTATTTCTAATGTCTGACAAGTTCTACTGCAAGCTAACCATTGGTTCCCATACTCCTTGCTGAATTTCACCAAGCATGTCACGCGTAAGATCGAGCTTCATGCACAAGGGTTGCAGCATGACACTAATTCTGCACAGTTTTGTGCTGCTTGTTCTCTACTAATGGGAAACAAAGTGGGGTTTTATGAGATTGATGATGAGCCACATCACAATAGGGATTAAGACATCTTGGACTTTAACTAAGACTCTTACTAATATGATTGGAAAGCCTCATCTTGTTTGCGAGACAAAAGGTTAATATTTTTACTACTGGAAAGTAAAAGGTGGAACTGCAACTGTACATGAAAGCGATATAGAGAATCCAAGTGAAAACACTCCCACATAAGCTTCTTTGCTGGCTACTTGATCCACCAACCACTTGCCTACGTACATTAATTCCATCATTCAATTGCGAGTTTTGCTACTTATTGGTGCAAATTCCTAATTGGGGGACAAGATCATCATGGACTGCCAGAAACATCTAATTAATGCTGCAACCAAGGCTTCTTTGCCTCAATTCAGCATTTGTTGAGGGAGCCGCCTTTAATATGACAGGCTGAGTTGGTGTGGGGACGTTTTTGGACGGTCACTGCCTTTTTCTTGGTAGAGAGGGAGAAGGTTGCTGCTCACCACCCTGGAGAAACGTGTCCGTATGTAGGACCATAGAAAGAGCAATGCTACTCTTTCAATTCTCGTTTCAATTCTCTGGTCATAAGAGTATCTTTACACTATCAATTTTAAAAATAATGTTAATAACATAAATGATAATTGATTTAGAGAGTCTCTATTTTTTCAAAGATGGGAAAGAGTTACGTGCATGGTATCTAAGTCGTTTCATTTGGTTCGATTGCAATTGCATAATTGGCGGTTAACTATAGGTTGCATAAGAGTATATCGAGCAAGATTGGTGAGTTCGATATGTTTTCAAGGAATGATAGGCAGGATGATAGGTGCGGTTTATGTGACATGATCGAGTTTCGTTCTAGGGGGCATCCTGAAATGTTGATCTTGTCCGTTTGTGCAAATTTAGGGTTATAGTCAGACATAACTTATTTTTGTACTCGCCAATCCATGTTCATCTCGTAGGCGGATAATGTCGGAGCAAATGCGGGTTGGTTGCCATGCAGAGATACAAGGTAAGTAGCACGATGATCGTCCTGTGGCAACAGAACTTTATATTATGGCAAGATTGTTATAGGATGTCTATTAGTGATCTAGATGATTAAGCAGTGCATTCACAGATGAGCTGCTGGCTTTTGAGCATTACTATCACAGCCATGCTCAAAGTCAAGAATAAAACTAGTGCTGCAAAATTGCATGCAACTTGTTTAGCAAGCTAATTTTCTTAAGTTTTATTATTAATCAGTATTCATGCCTTCCATGCAATAACTCCTATCTAAGCATATTTTTTCAATGATAAAACACATCTACTGTCTCCAAAATATGATCTCTTAGATTAAACCATCGTGAGTGACAATTAATTCTTTTAACCGTCTGATTACTTCCTAATAAAATCTTTCATCCTCTCATTCAGGTCTTTATACAGGAACTCAGGTTGTTCTTTTTCATCCTCGACATCATCCCACATATCCTTATTAAGATATTCCTTCCCTTCTAACACTTGTCTTTTTTTTTTTTTTACGTTCAATTTTTTGCTCTTCACTAGTTTGTCTCTCAATTACCACCTTGTTGCTGTCATGAATTAGGACCTTCAGATGCCAAGACTGAGAACGTTTAGATTCTCCTCCCTCGTTATCATATCATTTGTTTTAAGGTTTAATTTAATTAAACATAGTAGGTTGGATATACATTAGGGCTAAAATCAGATCGGATATAGATCGATACTAATATATTCATATTCATATTTATTTTGTTTGACAAATATGGATACGGATATAGATGTTAGTCGGATATAAAAAATAATGTTCATATTTGTTTTAAACAGATACGAATATAAACCGAATACCGAAAATTTGTATATAAATATAAATATAAATCAGATAATTAAATTTATGACTATAATCATCAAAAAATATTACTAAGTAGATAATAAATCAAATTAATAGCATGTTAATATGATAACTTATTTTTCTTAAAAAGTTCATGGGTGCCATATGAAATTAAATAAGATTATAAATGAAATCAGATATTCAGATACAAATCGAATAGTTATCTATCTATATTTATATTCATTTTTTTAACTAGTCGGATACTCTAATATCTATCCATATCCGATCCACTTTCACCTTAGATTAAAACTTTAGTTGCTATTACCAATGTAAAAACGTAGAATCGGCTAGATCCAAACAAATCTGTCCAAATAGGTGACATCAGTAGTTAATTTATCCTTTTTTATGCTCAAACTCCCACTGTGTACAGAAAACTCATGCTTTCACTCCGACCGACAGAGTACCAACAACATTGGAATAATACAGCAGTGGCAAGTTGCTACTCCTTTCTAAGCAATGATGAAGCTGCCGAATTCTTCATTACTCTTCCTTTATATATATGTCTTATCTATTTTTACCGTATTTTTTCTCGTCAAAGAAAAAGTATATCCATGTCAGTACGTAAGGGCGTATGTATTCCCTCTGTCGCAATCAAGCTGCATGGATGACTGCACAAGACCGAACATGGAATAAGAAACTGGAATAAAAATAGTTGCTCTTTTTTCCTTTTTTTTCAAAAGTTCAATCTGGAATAACTCTAAAGTCAAGGATAAAAGAGAGCCTTTATAGAAATAAACATATTCTAGTACTCATTTAAAATAGTTATTCTAGGGATAAACGGGTTTAATCAGAATAACATTACTTTATCTTCTTTCTTTTTTCTTTGGTGGGGAGCAGCTTCACTTTCTTTTTAATAGGAACAAAACTTATTCCAAACTTTATTCCACCTTTATTTTAGAAAGAGTGCAGGGCGGGGCCCAGCGTCAGTGACTGGGTGACCCGTCGGTGCCAAAAGAGTTGGGTCCATGAACTATTCCTCTTATTATCTTTTTTTCATGCACCACGTGCACCCTGAACGGTTGTGATTGGCTTGGTGCACCGCCACGTGGTGCACCTGGTGTAGGATATAATTGCTCCCCAACTGCGATAGCCACGTGTAACTACTGGACATCGGTGGTGTGATATTCACCGCTCCACCCTGCCACATCCGTTACGACTAAATGAGGGTATATTGGTAATTTTAGCAACTATCAAGGGCCTTTCTCTTCCCAGCTTCTTCAAGTCACTTCACTCGCCTGCCTCCCCCCGAGCGCCTCTCTCTCTCTCTCCCTCTCTCTCTCCCCCCCTCCCTCTCCCTCTCACGCACACACATGGCGGGCTCGGTGGCTTAAAGGATCCATCTTGGGAGCTGGTGGAAGGGGTGGGAGCTTTGGAGGGGGGTTCCTTGGAGGAACTGTTCGAGTTCCTGGGAGAAATCTCTTCGTGTTTCGCCTAATTCCTGTTTACGGCTCCAATGGCGGATCAAAAGCCTAAGAGATCGCTTTTTTAGATGAATTCCATGAGTTTTACGTAGGCTTTGTTTGTTTGGGGACATGGAGGTCTGGTTTCCAGTTGGAATGGAGGATTCGGAGTTTTTAAGGCCAGGTTCGTGGAAGATTGTCGGCAAATACCTCTAGGAGTATGGGTTTCTTGCTCCGATCTGGCGCTTATTTCTGATTTTGGGGCAAAAGTTTGAGACATTTCCGTTTTTCTTGATTTTTTTTTCTTTCTGGTGAGAGGTTGCATCTTTAAGCTTTGGGAGCCAAAGCCGCTTCCAATGGGAGAATTAGTCGCGAGTTCTTACTAATTTCAATTGTTTGTTAAGCTCCTGCATGCTGTGGCTTAGAACGGTGGCTTCTTGGGTTTCGGCTTCTACTGTTTTGCTCGCATTCCTCTTCGAGTTCTTGAGAGCCATTTCAGGTGGAAACCATGGATGGTACCCAGGTACTGTCCAATCTAATGTTTAATATCCATGAATGCCTACTTTGTTATAATGTAGCTTCTCTTCCTTAAATTTTATGTTGAAATATTGCAATTTTTTTTCAGAATTCTGAAGATTTTCACTGCTCTATTGATAAATCCTTGAAAAATTGGTGAATGGAGCTGACGGGATCGGTTTCTGCTCTTTGAATCAGGTGAGATTAAGATTTGGGACACTGGATTTTTGAAATTTTTTTAAGTTCTTAAAAAGTTCTCTCTGTGTATGTGCGGTAGTTTCTATGTGTCACGGTCTTTATAATGGGTGAGTCTAACATGCGCCAGGCTGGCCCATGTTACCTCACCCATTTCTTTGCTGAAGTCCGTCACCTGCTCCAAAGCTCCTAGCTTTTCTCCTCCTTTTTTTTAAAGCAATAAAGATGATTCCGCCTCTGCTTTCGCTCTTTGATGGTCTTTTGGGGCGCTGATTGTTTTTAGGTAAGCAATGCATTATTTGCTGCTGTATTTCTGAATGGTAGTAGCTGGGTTGGAGTACTGTGGGCAGAATTTTTTTAAATTTGTGCAAAGTATTTTTTTGGAGCCTTGCTTTTGGCCTTTGCTTTTCTACCTTTTGGATGCGGATGCTGATGAATATCCTTGAAACCATTCTCAAGCTCTCTGGATTTGTTTACAGAAATAAATGGGTTTTCTTCCCTCTTCGCTCATTGAGAAAGACTGGAGTTTTCTTTAGGAGAGACTTATGTTCTTTTGCTCTGATAATGACCCAACTGCCCCTTTGTGAGTTAGGGTAACAAGAAGTCTAAAGCATAGGTGTGAAAAGAAACAGACAAGAAGAACCTCGTTCTGTTCAATGAGAGAGAGTTGAGCTATCTGGCAGTTGAGATGGTCCCCTACCTAGCAATTATCCCAGTGCTTCATCTTGTCTTGTTACTCTCCGCCAAGCAATTGGATCCTTTCGAGGTCTTCATGAACCACATTTTTTTAAGCTTCTAAAGTTTGAATTTTTGAGAAGACTGCAACTGTTGATGAACACATAGAAATCATCCATTTTCTCCTCCTCCTCCTCCTTGTTTCTCTCTCTTTCTCTCTCTCTCTCTAAATGAAAGATGGTTACTACTCTAAGACTTTGATTTGTTCTTTTGTTATAATGATAGATTTTCTTTTAACAGGATAACATTTAGGAAGGCCTTTCACTTTGTTTTGCTTTGGCAAATTTATCTCATTGTTTACTTCCCGTTCTTCTTTAATATTGGGTAAAGAAAGCAATTACTGAAAATTAATGTCAATATTGCCAAGGTGCACAATATGCCGTTATTTTTCTATGATTCTAATGTCCATATTATCTGCTCAGACTTTTCTTATCTTTTTTATTTTTTCATTGCAACAGGATTGGAAGAACCAGTGATTTGAATAATTGTGTTCTTTTGCACCCTTCTACAAGATTAGCCATGGATCACCTCTCTCTCTTTGCACTAATTCCTTTTCTTTTTCTCCTGCTATGCCTTCCCTCTTTAACAATTGCTGACTTGAATTCTGATAAGCAAGCTCTTCTTGCCTTTCTGGCTGCAATCCCTCATGGCCGCAAACTAAATTGGAGTTCTAAGACCCCAATCTGCTCTTCTTGGGTTGGAGTCACATGTACGCCTAATCAAACTCGTGTGCTTAACCTCCGACTACCAGGGGTTGGGCTCCTAGGGCCGATTCCAGCTAATACACTTGGAAAGCTTGATGCCCTTGAAGTCTTGAGCCTCCGATTCAATCGCCTTATGCTATATCTTCCTCCAGATGTTGCATCGCTTCCTTCTCTGCACTCTCTCTTCCTTCAGCACAACAATTTATCTGGAATTATACCTACTTCACTGACTTCCAACCTGATATTGCTTGACCTCTCCTATAATTATTTTATGGGGAAAATTCCATTGACAATTCAAAATCTTACTCAACTTACTGCATTGTATCTTGAGAATAACTCTCTCTCTGGACCCATCCCTGACCTTCAACTTCCCAAGCTAAGACATTTGAATCTGAGCTACAACAACCTTAGTGGCGAGATACCAATTTCTCTCCGCAAATTCCCAGTTGAATCGTTCCTAGGAAACCGTTTACTATGTGGTCCCCCTCTACCACAATGCCGAGGACTTGCTCCTTCACCTTCACCAATGTCACCCCCACCAGCATTCCCCCCAAAGCCCAAAAAAAGCTTTTGGAAAAAATTAAGTACAGGTATCATAGTTGCAATTGCTGCTGGTGGAGGAACCCTGCTGTTTCTGCTGGCAATTGTACTTATAGTATTCTTTTTGAAGAGGAGAGATAGGGAAGGCAGTGCAGCGTCAAAGGGCAAGGGTCCTGCTGGAGGAAGGAGTGAAAAACCTAAAGAGGAATACAGCAGTGGGGTTCAAGAAGCTGAGAGGAACAAGTTGGTTTTCTTTGAGGGTTGTTCATATAATTTTGACCTAGAAGATCTACTAAGAGCTTCTGCTGAAGTTCTTGGGAAGGGGAGCTATGGGACTACCTATAAAGCTGTTCTTGAAGATGGTACAACAGTAGTGGTGAAAAGGTTGAAAGAGGTGGTGGTTGGGAAGAGAGAGTTTGAGCAGCAGATGGAAATAATAGGAAGAGTAGGACAGCACCCAAATGTGGTGCCACTTCGTGCTTATTACTATTCCAAGGATGAGAAGCTTCTTGTTTATGACTATGTCCCTTCTGGCAGCTTCTCTACCCTCTTGCATGGTATGCCTATTTAAATTCCCCATCTCTATAGTCACTTATATTTTGTCTAGTAGTTGTGAACTGCTTTACCAAGGAAATGCAATCAATACTGTGGCCTGTTGGTTAATATGTGCAATCTAAAATGCCTGAATGCTTGTTGCTCAGAGCATTGGACAAACCAAGATGGTGAACATAGGTCAAACACTCGAACTATATAAAATTTTTAGATCTGAGCTATGTTTAAGAATCTAGTTAACATTATTGGCAGCACTAATGATCTCAGAATGCCAAATATGAACATCATAATGACAATTTATTTTATCAGATTGAATAGTCATCTGCAGATGAGTAGTAATATTACTCAATATTCTATGTTGGTTCTCTAGTTTGACTCAGTTCAAATAAAACTATTTATATTCGTCATAGTCCCACAATTAACTAACCGTCTTATCTGTTTTGCCAAGACATGATTTGCTGACAATAGATGTAACTTAACAAAAGCTGTAAAAGTCAATGTAGTCTTGAATGATATTGAGTTATTCATATGATAAAGTTCCATCTTCACAGGTCACATTGAAAATCTTGGTTTCTAAAGTTCAACCCACTGAAAACCTAAATTTATGTTATTTTGGTTTCTTGTATAACCACCTAAACCTTCATTGGTTTATAAAATCCCACTTTTTCCCACATGTGCTAGAGAACTTGATCACTAGAGAACTTTGCTAATTATAATTGTGCATTGTGCAATGCTGATAAAAAAGATGATATCGAGATCAAGTTACATATTGCACACCAGACATCACAGTAAACGGCTTTGATGACCTTATCAGGTTGATGAAATCATTGATGTTACAATTGGTAGGGCCTTGATTTGAGTCATACGTCTCTGCACCTAACTGCAATATTAGTGCACCCATAACAAGCGTATTGATTGCATCCCTTGATAGCATTTTTGTTTTTATCCATGGTTGGACTTGTGAACTCTCTAACTCATTTTGAAGTGAACCACCTTTTTTTTCCATAATATTTGTGTGATGAAATTTCTTTGTAGGAGAAGCAGACAAAGTCCAGTGCCAGATAAAGGCATTGGAGCAATGATTAAAAGGTAGCAAAAAGATGCATACTAGGATGTTGTATCAGTTTTTCTGAATAAGGTTATAACAAACAATTTTTTAAGTTAAAAGAATAAACGTAAATTAGACTTGAAGCTTGATGAAGTACTTACAGAAGTCTGGTTGACAAAATTTGTTGAAGACAGATCCTTGGTCAAACCTTCTTGGAGTGCGCTATTTAAGCCTTGTTGTGGCAGCTCTGGTACTAGTAGATATATTTGCTGCAAAGTCATGTCTGTTTTGTGTTGAATGAGGTCAGCCTAGCTCTTGTGCTTCAGGTTTTGCATACTTTTTGTAAGAGGAATGAGAACTAGCTGGTTTATCCCACTGATAGGTGTTGCATATGCCTACTCTTGTGGTTGGAGATAAAGCTTGCTGTATTTGTGCACTTTGAGGACATTTTATGCAGTAGACCATGACACTCCTTTTAAAGGAATTTACCAGGATTAATATAAGCCAAGACCCAGATCAGGATTGGAGATTTATCTTTCAGTTTTTTTGACAACGACGTTGTAGTTTTGTTTTGTGGACTTAAAATATAATCATAGTATCCCATAGCATTTTTCAAATTATACTTTAAAAACCATAAAGTGGACGATCAACTTGGTATATCGCCATGGAGTCCTCGTTACCCAGTTGAGGATACTTTCACATGAACCCCCTAAGTTTGCAACTTGCAATTGCTCATGCTCTTTAGCTTCCTACTCAGAAGAGCAGATATAGACAATGTTTCGTTCCAGTTGTTCTGGCTCCTTTGTTTAGTTGTGTCTCAGAACCATGTTTTATTTGGTTGAATTATTTGCGCTGTTCATGAGGAGACAATAATGTATGCAAAATGTAGGTGTATCAATCTACACTGCAATTTTCATCATTGTCTCTGCGGATCCCAAACATCATCTTACACTAGGCTAGCCATAGCATGATTCAATATGAAGCAAGATCAATTCATCACACTTCAACATTAGTTTCTATGAATTACACCTGTGTGATCCTTAAAGATGTATTGCATGTGGCGAGTATCCAATCTTTATATATATGAATGAGTTGATGTAATTTAGCGAGCTATGTCAGTTGGATGTGTTTTGTCTTAGATCACAATTTTAACAGCGAATTCTTTTTTGCAACTGAAATAAAACTTCATGAATATGATCTGAAAGAGTCAAACGTTTTGTGCATAAAAAGTAAGCTAGATTTTAGAAAGATATTTACCCAGTTCCCTTCACATGCCTATATTTTTCTTCATGATCAAATAAATGGGACTTGTTGCTATATTAATGACAAATAGATATCTAGTGCCATTTTTGAGAATCAGAAACCTTGTGTTACAAGAAATCAATATTGCATGCTTTGCTCCATGAAATATGTCCATATTTGTCCTGAATTACTTCAAAGCCTACAGTATAATTAAATTGTTTGAATATGAGATTATTTTTAGATTCTTCCCTGTTGTTTTTGATTTCTCAATTTAATTAATTGTTCTGTTGTATCATAACTTAACCATAAATAAGATAGACATTTACCTTGTTATTTGCAAAGAAAGTTGAAGATTAAAGATAAATCTTATAACTTTCCTATGATGAAATGTAATGATCCAATTTGCATCATAGTGATCTCCCTTCAAGCATAAATTACAGGAAACAAGGGTGCTGGAAGAACTCCATTGGACTGGGACTCGCGAGTAAAGATCTCACTAGGAGCTGCACGTGGCATGGCACATATACACACTGAAGGAGGTGGAAAGTTCGCCCATGGCAACATCAAGGCCTCTAACGTCCTCCTCACCCAGGACCTCGAAGCTTGCATATCTGACTTCGGCCTTGCCCCACTTATGAACACCCATGCAACTCCCTCCCGAGTTGTGGTGGGCTACCGTGCACCTGAAGTAATTGAGACCCGAAAATACACTCAGAAATCCGATGTCTACAGCTTCGGCGTCTTACTCCTTGAGATGCTTACTGGAAAAGCCCCACTTCAATCTCCAGGACGCGATGATGTTGTGGATCTACCAAGATGGGTCCAGTCTGTCGTCCGAGAAGAGTGGACTGCAGAAGTTTTTGATGTGGAGCTGATGAGGTATCGGAATATTGAGGAAGAGATGGTCCAGATGCTTCAGATTGCGATGGCATGTGTTGCAAGAGCTCCAGATCAACGTCCTAGAATGGAGGAAGTGATTAGGATGATTGACGAGGTTCGGCACTCTGACTCGGAGAACCGGGCATCCTCGGAGGAGAAGCCCAAGGACTTGAATGTTCAAACACCATGACAGGATGTGAAGAAAGCACAGGATTAGTTGTTTAGAAATTAGTTTGTGGAAGTGATTTGATTCAGTTAGTGAGTTCTATTTGTTGTGCGACAGATAGCATGCATGCATGGGGATACTTGCATCGAAGGGCATTCTGATCCTTGCATGTATTTATGTGTCAAGTTTGATGATTGTTGCAGTAACAAGAATTCATTTTTTTGAAAATTTGATTGCTGAATTTTATTTACTCCATTTTTCCTCTTCATGTTGAGGGTTAACTTGGTTTTTTATATTTCAGTTAAATATTGAAGGTGACATTCTTTTCTCAGAACTGAATTGTGTGGTGCTGATTGTTTACCATCAAAAAGGTCCAGCAATTCAAGATTGTGTTTCCATAGGGACATCGTCTTGAGTAATGAGCGATGAAGGTGGTAGGCCAGCTCATGTTTGTAATGAATTAAATTTTTCTCCATGTATCATAAGTTGAGATTTTTTCACCATGTCTTTTGATTTTTTGGTTTTTTTAGTTACATCATGAGTCCTGTATTGATCTTTTTTTCTTGGACAACTTCCTGGGTATATTGCCGCCCTGGCGGAATTGGGCGAGTTGATGGTGCAGCTGGTCTGCTCGAAGTGGGAGTCCGATCTGTGCAAAACAAATAATTAAAAGTTGCCAGAGTTAATCCAGCAGATGATCCTTCGATGCTTATGTCAAATGTCAAGGTAAAACTTTGGTAAAACAGTAAAGAAAAAAGATCTGAAAGTACAAGCTATCATATTGGATTAGATAAGATCAGACAATGTGGTTCCGAAAGACTGAGCTATAACTTGCCGTCCTTACCTGTGCCCTTTAATTATGCGGAGCTGTGATTTGCCCGTCTTGAACGTGTTTGGCTCGTGTCATTTTGTCATGTAACGGTAGATTAGAGCGGAAACAATAGTTGGGCATCGAGTTCAGGTCATATCGTTGGGTTTTAACTTTTAACCTGATTTCAATATTCCAGCACTGATGATTTTTTTAAAAAAATTTTAAAGATAATTTGCAATGCCATTTTGGGAACCTGTTTACTGAATTTCTCTTGCATTACGAATTCAAGGATTGATCTATGACAAATATTTTGACGTGAAATTATCACATCCCAATCTTCTCCGACGAGCTTCCCTGCAAGATTTAAGAGCTGTTTCAAAATTTAATTATTTAGAGGAAATTTAACGCATTACACTACCAGAATGTCTTTTATCTTATGATCAGACCTGATGGATTTTCTAAGATCTTAATCAGCATCAAGGTATCATATGACTCATGTAACCTTCATAGTAGAAGTATAATCAATAAAAATTTTAGACATTTATCAGCATGTTTTACTTGAACACATTGGCTTTTATGCACAATTTGTGGGTTCCCCCCTTACCAAACAAATCAATGAGTTATGGGCCACTAATGTAGTAGAAGACCAATTAGATTCATCACCAGTTACAAAAAGTTTGTGTTCTTACTATCAAGTAAGAAATCCATGTAACATACAACATACAATTTACAGCACAGACTTGCTGGTTAGAAACCCAAAGGCCTATCCTCATTGTACTCAATGTTAATGATACAATACCTTCTCACAATTAAAAAACAAAGAATGGCTCCATCTTGTAGGAAGCCTACAAATTGAACCCTTGGTTGCCCCTGAGTAATCTGAGTCTGTCCAAGGGGCCATAACATTCTGTTCTTCCCCTTGAGGACCAGAAGAAACAACTCTCGTCAGCTCAGTGATATCCTGCAATGCAAAGTTCTAGAGTGATCAGAAAGAAAGACAAACGATATCCTTCTAATCATATACTCACTATATAGTAAATTAGATCTCAAATTGCCAAATATGATTCCAATTAAACTAGGGTAAAATGTAAAATAGTTAGCTGCATTTTTTGGCCAAATTAACAATTTGATGCTCTTAATATAGGGGTGATCAAAGGTGTCGATGATAAGCTTCTCTTTTATATCCCTAAAACAATGGAATTGTTATGAGGTCAATTAGTCTCGATCGTCTTGACTTCTCAAGTGAGCATGTCTCCATTTTCTCACCAATTCATCCTCTCTAGGCATGGTATTAGACAATCTAGAAGGCCCTTAGGTTGGTGTTATGATGAGACATCCCCATGCAACATCCATGGATTTTGTCAAAGGGAAAATTTTAGAGGAAAGGTTTGATTTTGTCTGGACGGTGCTGTTCTCATCCTATTTAAACCATTCAGAACGGTTGAAAAAACATATAGGAAATCTACGAAGTAAGAAAAAAAAAATGGAGTTTCATGAAAAAGGAAAAATATTTTCAGAAGTACTTTGAATAAAAGCTCTATAAAATTTTCATTTGTCTATAAGAACAAACAAATAGAAACTACACGAATTAAAAATATAATAACTTTCCCAAACAGTCCTTGTTATGGTAATTAAAAAAACATAATGATTAAACGTATATTTTTTAAAGAATTCTTTTTGTTATTTTCATTGACTATCCAAAACGAAAAAAAAGAGAGAAAAGGAAATTAAGAAGACGAGATTGATGAAGAGAGAAGCGAAGAAACTCACCAATCAAAGAAACGGATGCCACATCTGGATCCAGCCCCGTTCTGGTGCTCGGACGGCTTGACGTTGGCGCACACCACCTTGACCGGCATCCAGGCGGTGCACCAGCTCCCCACCACCGCCCGCTCCTCCGTCTCCACCACCACGTCCACCTTCAGCGTCTTGCTCTTGTACCTCCTATACAACGAATTCCCCGCCGCGCTGTCCACCGCCATCCCCGCCACCGTGGCCTTCACCGTCACCAAGGTCATGTTATTCTCCTCCTGTCGGAACCCTGGAGACGACCACTTGCCCAGCCTCACATCGTCGCCGGCGAACAGACCCACCTTCATCACCCCGTGCTCCAGCCGCACCGCGTCGTTCCGGTTCCACACCGCGATCACCACGTCAAAGCCGGCGTCGAGCACGGCGTGTCCCGCGTTCTCCGACACGTTGAGCCGGGTGGCATCGAGCTTTTCGACGCGGAACTCGGGGAGTTTCGGGTGGAGCCAGGCGTAGATGAGCGCGGAGGAGAGGGCGACGAGGGTGAGGATGACGAAGAGGGCGACGAGGGACCAGATGCAGCATAGGCAGCAGCAGGAGCGGTGGCGGCGGTCATCGCCGGCGGCGGAGGGGCTGCCCTTCGTAGTTGGCGTCTTCTTCTTCTTGTCGGCGGGTTTGATGGGTTCGGGGAAGATGGTGATAGGGTGGTGGGGGTTGGGGTGGGGGTTGGTGGGGCGCTCGGAGTGGCCGGGTGGCTTGGGGAGGGGCCCCGGCGGGGGGCCGTCGTCGTCGGTGTAGGCGGAGCCGGGGGGCTTCAGGAGCCGCGGGGAGTGGGCCGCGTCGAACTCCGCCATTAGTGTCCCGCCGGCCAAGGGAGATGGGTGGTGGAGGAGGGGGACTAACGTTCATATTCTTATAATTAGCACGTTGCGCGCGATGCCCGCGGCTATATTTGGGAAGCTGGAGGGGTGGTTTTGGTTCGCAAGCTCCATGTTTCGTTAGTTGCAACAGAAGGAGGTGGAGAGCGAGCGTGGGATCCTCTGCTCCCTTGTTCAAGAAAATTTCTATAATCAGGACATGAACATCGGATGTGCTTTCATGCGCTCCGCCATCAGATCTCCCCCACTCCTGCTTTGAGATAGGTGTGAACGTGATGAAACGGAAAATAGAGTCCTTCCTCCGATCTCGTCCCTCCTCTCCCCCCGTCTCGGGCGGAGAAACAAATGGATCTAATCTCTGGTCCTTCCCCACCCTCCCTCCCCACGCTCAAATCGCCATGCACGGGCGTGATCGCGATGAAGGAGGTGTTCGCCGAATGAGAAAAATGCATTGGTGTTCCACTGGGCGGTGATGGTGCGACTGAGGAGGGCGAGTTCCAATACCGAGATCTGCACGGCATGCATGGTGGGAGGTCTCCGGCGCTCGCCGCCGGGAACTACGAGGGCTACGGAGGCGAGTCACATCGTAGATGTGGAGTTTGACGGAGAAGTCCGGGCCAGTGCTGGTGGTGGCGTGGTCGGTGGTGCTGCCGTACGTGGGTGACGGTGGAGAGTAGGGGAAGAATGACATCAACTCACTATTTAAATATATTTATATTTAAATATAAATATATTTAAATATTTTTTATATTTAAAAATAAATAGTGAGATGGATAGATGATGTATGTATTTGTCAGTTCCATCTCACTATTTAAATATAAGAAAAATAGAATCGATTCTTAATTAGTTGGACTTTTTATTTTGACTGAAGAAATTATTCATTCCTTCATTTAAATTAAAAAAATTTTGTAATGATTGGTTGTCCAACAGGGCATAGCTGGACTTTTTTAAGGGTAAAATCATGCCTTTATCAGAGATCCAATCCAGCTAGGAGAGGGAGAAAAGAATAATAGAAAGATCAACCTCCACAATTTAAAGTTATGCTAATTTAATGGAGTCCCCGGGCTTCTTTCAATTGAAGCCACCTATCACATGAACCAAGTACTAATTTTATTGAATTAGAATTCAATTGGTTCCATGGATGATAGCTGAAACAATGCAATTGTATCTTAAGGCACATGGTCACTGTAATGGTGCTTTAGACAACCACTATACTATGTCGGTGAACATGATTTTGGTGACAGGCACGTAGTAGCCACTAAGTAATTTATTGACCACCATAATTAGCCAAAAAATATTATTTTAATTGTTTATCGATAGTTACTCATGCCATTTTCATCTCATTTTTATATATGCAAGCATTTCACACCATATAGTTTACCAATTAAGTGTCCTTTAACCACCATTGTATTTTTTTTAGAAAAAAAAGATATTTTTCAAGACTATGCAAGTAAGCTAGATAAGATCAAATACAACTCGGATTCATCGATCTATGCTCAAGCCTAATACATGGACACACTAAAATGGTCATGGATTACTCCTAAAACCACAAATTAATAAGGGTTACCAAAATTATCCAAATAGTTTCAATTTGACTTTGCATAAACTTGAATCAAGCTTACTTTAAATATAATCAAACCAAGCTCTTGCTTAAGAGATGCCTAATCCAATAGTCAATCTTAGATTCGGCTAGAGATTTACCATTAGAAAAAGGAACAATCAAGTCTAAATCCCTCTTCAATGTCCAAGATTGAACAAAGCTAGATTTGAGTCAGGTATAAGATCAAATTGATTTTGGCTTCATTTAAAGATGTCATGTTAATCAAAAGGGCACGTGTTTGGCAAGTAAGCAACCGACAATCGAACTTGCTGATCTCAAATTTGAGGCTCCAAAATGGATTGCAGCCAACCTTGACCATATTCAGGTTCAACCAAGGTAGGCTTGACTTACACCGCAGTCAATAGATTATGATTTGGACCTTTGAGTCAGTAGTCTAGCTCAAATTAGAAAAAAAATAAAAAAGAAAAGAAAAAAAAGAAAGAAAGGAAGGAAGAAAGAAAGGAAGGGAGGAAGAAACCAACGGAACCACGTGCTTTCTATGGAACAAGGGGTGAACCCGTGATGGGCATTCCCCAAACTACCATCTCTACCCACGCCTAAACACCTCAATAACGCAGCGATCCCTTGCCATTCCGCTTAAATGTCAGGAGCATTAACGTCATTATGGCCTTTCCCTCGCTCTATATAGGACCACTCCCTCTGTGTCTGCGATGGCGGCGGGCGGTGGATCTGACCCGATTCCGAAGGCCGGCCCCCTCATTTTTTTCTCCCTTTTGCGGTGATATATTCTCCTCTCCGTCCTCCGAGACCCGGAGCTCCCAGCGCGAAACCCTCGCCCCCGTCCTAACCGCGTCCGCTGGTCTCGACCCAGGTTCGTCTTCTTTCCCTCTCGTTTCCATGGATTTCGATCCGTTCTCGAGTACCCAGGGCTTGATTTCGTCGTTCTTTCCTTCGATCGGGCTCCGAAGCCTCCCCGTTCTCGATCGGTTTGCTCCGATCTCAATTGTTTAGCTGTTTGTGTTGTTCCTTTTTCGTTTTTGATGCGAAATTTGGGTTTGCATTCCGTGAGGCTTGATTGCATTTGTACAGTTTTTAAATCGGCTGTTTCAATTTTGAGTTTTTGGTTTATAATGGTGATTGCGGGGCGCGGGGGGGGGGGGGGGGGGGGGGGGGGGGGGGTTAAATTTGGATCTGATGGGTTCAATATTGTTCTTGAGGTTGGTTAGATTGTGAACAGGCTTAAATCGTATGTCTCGGACGATTCGATTGTTTTAAGCGCAAGAACATCAAGAATCCTTCTTTGATTTGGCCATTTCATTAGCACCCGCTTGGATTTCTAGCTTCTGTGCCACCAAATTCCAGAAGGGGATTTTCTTAATAAAAGAATTGCGTATTGCTCCATTATCAAGCCCCCGGCAAGAGAATGGTAAAGTAGTTTTGGATTTCCATGATTTGCTACGTAAAATTGGCTCTGAAAACAATAAACTGTTCAGTGACAAGGGCAAGGGAAAATTTGAGGTGTCTGAAGGATGCGTAATGGTAAATGAAATGCTGAAGTTAGGAGTTATCTTGCTGGTGTGGTATATGATGTGTTTTAGAACCTGATTCACTGCAATTGTTATCACCCTTTCCCTCAACTCCAATTTCCAACTGAACTTTGACATGCACTCTATAGGATAGTAATGTAGGTTTCGGCTTGATGATTAAGGGAGCATTGAGAGTTCATCAAGTGATAAGAAGTTTTATGTGGTGATTACCTCTGTCTCAAAAGCAGAACATCATATGGGCTAGGAATGCATTGGTGTTCCATCCTGCAATTAAAACTTGAGAGGCTCTGAATTGATGGTGTATTTCGGAAATTGTTAAAGGAAAAGGCATCTGTCATATTTAGTCTATTCTTCTGATGTCCTTCTACTTGATGGCCTTCTTGGAAGGGGAGACTTTTCATGTGTTCAAACAAAGTAATGATTTTTAGTTGTTCAGAAAAATGTTACCTAATAGCTCAACATTGTACGTTGGTTTGATATCTAACTAGGATGAGACATATGGTTAAGATACTATGTTGATGACAATTGATAGTAGTTACCTAGATCGCTTAGAAGAAAGATGGAAAATTGGGTTTGAGGGTTGTTTTTTTTAGATCTTCATTTAATTTTATGTAGATGTAATTAGATCATCTACACGTGATACAACTTTTAGCTGATTGGGCTTGGACTTTATCCATAACTGTAGTTTAAGATTAGATATAGGTGTCCAAACTAGGACTTGAATTTCAGATGAGGTAGGGTCTGAATCCCATAAATTAGACTCGTCAAGCATGAAAAATACTGCTTTGAGTTGACAAATTTTTTTTCAGAAATCTGGGTCTATGCTCCTAGACATTATACTTGGACCTGACACTGTCCTAGTCTGAAGAAACCTAGTTAAGCTTACCAAGTGAATGGGTCAGAAAGATCTGGTCTAAAACTTCAAGCAGAATGCTAATTAGGGTCAAATCGAGGCCATTCTATATTTGTACTTTCTAACTCATTTGCAATTGTTAAGTGCAACATATATACGGTTGATCTTCCTTTGTTGAAATCAATTAGATTAAATAGAATCTTATTTTGCTCATTTTCCATTTTTTAGATCTTTTCCTGTGAAAGAAATCATGGATTTCTACAACCAAGAGTTAGATCTAGGAGATATGAGCTGCTGTGGTTCAAGGGCAAAGTACTAACATAGAAACTTGTAAATCATACTTATTAATTGGATGGAAGAATCCAACTCTCCACAAGTCATTGTTTAACAATTAACAACATTTGACTTTTTAGGTGAAAGTACTTTACAGAAATACGTTTAAGATATAGTAGAGAACTACCTGGAGACTGTCACCAACTAGGGTACTGTTTCCTGAGAATGGAAGGTGCACCGAAGAGAATTGAGAAATTTGAACATCTCTTCATCTTTCAATCAATGGATGTATGAGAGTTGATATACTAAGAGTTAAGGTGGTAAAGTGAAAGAGGCATGCACTTGGAAAGGATTTACCTTGGAAGTAGCCAAGGTTGAGATGAGAGTTCAAAATTTTAATATGATTGCTAACTTCGGCCTGGTGATTGTTGTGTCAAATCAAGTAAATGACAATAAGATTGGTAATGGAGCATTAAGGATTCGTGAACATAGTTCTATTATGTGGTTAGTAATATCCATGGCATGAATTTAAGAAGCTTTTGTGCGAGCACTAGTTCTTGATTAGAAAAGGCCCTTATTGTCATTTAACAAGCTTTAGATCTTAAACTATGGTGAGTGATGAAACTAGGCAATGAAACTGGAGGAAAAATCTGGTGTGCAAATGATTGTGGCTTGATCCATTACAATGGAGCGCCTTCAGATGATGAAGTAGCAAAACATCAATACACATATCTATTAAAAAGGTTAATTCCACTGTCATTTCTCAGAGTAAATCCATCATCACATACTATTGATGAAAGTTACCAGTATATGCATAGGAGAAAGACAGTCTTATTAAAAAACAAGAATAACAAGAGTGCTTTTATGTTTTGGGTTACTATCATGGTAGAAATTAAAGTAGAATATGATCCTGGGGTGTGTGTTGTAACAAAAATAACACGTATGCGAGGTCGGGTGGAAACAGTTACTTTTAAACAGCCAATTTCGGGAATGATAGAAGAATTGTAAATAAACAAGTAAAATTGCAATCCGTGTATATTGTGTTGGTAATCTTCTTCTGTGTTATAATTTATAACTTCCTGATAGCTGCTGCAAGGCTTGATGGTTATGGCTACAAATGCACAACTTACAATCCAAATTACCATGCATTGAAAGCTCTGTCTTGCATATTGAAATTTCACATGTGATCTAAGATACGATTGAGAACGCATGCTAGTATATCCATGACAAAAATGCATGTCAATTATAAGAATAAATCGTATAGTTTTATTATTTTTATACCATACGTAATGATGAATCATCATCTTCGCATCTTTACTGTAGTCATTTAAAAATTTAATTGGTCAAACGATTCTGCTTAAGCATGGTGATACGAGTTACTTTAATTACATAAATGGAAAGCAACAAAAAGATTTCATCTCAAGTTGAAGGGTGGTTGGAGCCAAAACAAAAATCATCCAATTTTTTCATGTCGGTCAACAATTACTTCATAACTTGTTACAACTTCAGTAATAGTCAAATTTTGTTTTTTTTCAATAATAAATATGGAAGTGATCAATTTTAAAGGAGTTTTGATCAGTTTTGTTTGTCATATTCTGCTATTCGTTTCTGTATAAAGATTTGAAACAAGAACAGATAGAGTGCTTACCAATAGGTTTGAATGCAGTGGCAAGATAAACTGACAAATTACTGGGAAGATTGATTTTGGATCATCACATAGCAAAGTTCATGACAGTTCTAGAAGAACATGTTGTTTTCCTAGGTTCTAGATTGAGTCTGTTATTTAATTAAACGAACAAAAGAATGATTAAGTTAATGCAAAATTCGTGTTCTTAAAAGATTCTATTAGTGATCTCATGCACACCAACTATAAGGTGATTTGTGGAAAGGTTATGAAGATGGAGCACAGTTGTTGAATAAAGCATCCTATGACCTGAAGCAAGCTGCTTGATTATGTGCTTGTGTGAACACATGCTATTAAGCAAGTCTGCTCAAGTATCCTTGTGAACATGTTCCTTAGATTGATTTGAGAGACAAGCTATTATCTATTTTTTTCGCTCTTCGTTGGTGATTTCATGATAAGGGAAACCCATTTTTGAAAATTCGTTTTACATCAAGCCTTTGTAGTTTTTGCTTTGATAGTTTGCTCCAAGGTTTGGAGTTCTACCAAGAAAAAAAAAGAAAGCCAAACAAAGTTATTTACACAACATTTTAGAGTATATCATGCTATATAAGATCCTTTTACCCTTCTGATGAGAAATTTGGTGGAAGGCTGCAAACAAACTGAGTTGTTCATGGACAGCTTAGGCTTGGCTTGGTAATAGGCTTCGAACTTAGTTCAAGTTTGAAATGAGCCGATCTCAAACATTCTTTAAAGCTATGCCAATAAACTGAGTTGAGTTTGAATCCCCTAGGTTTGCAAAATGAATAAGGGTATATGCTCAGCTCGATAAAAAGCTTGTTCAACATCAGTTCACACAATACATGAGTCAAGCATGATCATGACCTGTCAACCTCTGCTCAAGTTCGATCAACCCTCTTATATAACAAGTTGAGCATAAGCAACCTACCACTTAGCCAGCTCATCTTGTTTGCAGTGCTAATTTTGTGGGAGTGCCACCATCTTGAGTTGAGTCCTGGACCTTTTTCTTGAGGTGAGGGTTGCCATCTAGCGGAGATAATTCTGATCGATGTGTTATGTAAGATCTTGTATAATTTGGTAAATTTGTACTGAAATTAGTATTGCATATCATCTCTCAATGCGTAGTCACACTTTCTTCATCATTTTGAGTAGAATATTGCAAACATCCTAGATTGAGATATTTGTTAGCATGTTTTCAAGGTTCTGCAGCCAAGTAATTAAACCCATATAAATTTAGATTATTAGATTGTGATATAGAATATTAGATTACATTATATTTTTTATAAAAAAAGGATGCTTGTTTCTGTTATGATGAGCTCATGCGTTCTCTTGTTTCATGGCAATGTTGTTGATAGGCATGATGTGCTAGGCTAGGTGCTGCCATGGAGGCTAAGGGCTTCAGTCAGTTTTTAGCAAGATGTACCCAATCTGAAACTTTATGCTTTGTTTGAATATGAGGTCCAAAATACATAATATTGGATAAATGACAAGAATTTCATGGTGCACTATCTTGCCACCAAGTTTTCTGAAATTAATGAAGGAAATAGGAAATTGGCCAAGTCTTGGGGAAACTTGATTTCGGTTGAACGTTCAGGTTGTATATGAACTAGCAGATTATGCATGGTTGAAGACTTTGTTTGGAAGTATTTGGAATGTTATGGTTATGTGATTGGACATTGTTTTGAGGTTGTGTTTATTTATTGAAAGATGAAAAAATGATTATGCACTATGTTACTTAGAGACACACCAGATTATTGTATGCTTTAATTGATGAGTCTAGGCCTGGCGATGCAATTGATGGAAGGTATAGTAGATGGGGCTATGTTTTCCCTTGGAAATGGTGCTTTCATATGTTATTTGAAGAAATTAAAAGTTGTTGTTCTTTCTAATGTTGAAGGAAGTTGAGTATATTTGTATCTCAGCAACCATGCTCAAGTCTGGTGGCTAAGAAGATTACTAGGAGAGGTGGGTCGTTGTCAATATTTCTATTGAAACTTTACTGGTAACACCTTAGTGATGCCTATAGCTAGATATTCATTTTTCTCATGGCAGTGTTAGCAGTAATGATGCTTGATTTCTGGTTATTTTAAAGGTTGCCAATAACCATTGCAGTCTGATATAGCTTATGTTGCAAGAAATCCGATCAAGCTCTCAAATTGTTCATGAAATCTTTAAAGTGGAAACTGTTCATAAAGTTGGCATAGATTACATTGCTTGTGTTGATAAATGAAGTTCAAAGAGGATATTTGTCCTAAATTTTTATATTGTAGTTTTGATTTCCACTTATTTGAATTCTTGATATGTGTAGATTAGCAAAGCAATAGCTGGATTTTAAGTCATGGTTGGAGTTTGCATAGCAACTCTCCATCATGTTGACAGTCCTTTAATAGTAGGTACAGACATTTACATCATTTACAGGTAGGCTGATGTGGTAGCAGTTGAGAAGAATCAAAAACATTTTTCTTAGGTTCTTTCTCTCTTTAGCCATCTTTCCTCTTGTCATGTTCTCACAGAAAAAGAAATCGTGAATTTGTAGATGTTGTAGTAGATATATTATGAACTGGATGACCCTGGATCAGTTTCCAAATTGTAAGAACATTTTTACACTTATCTAGTGCAAATATAGGGCTAAGATTTCATTTGACCCATTGTGGTATAGAGTTCTAATGGTTCGCAATATTTTTTTAATAATTTGTTTTCTCTGGGTTCCGATTCACTCAATAAATACTCCATTGGACTCTGATACTTTAGAATTGGCCTAATTTTATTTTGTATTCCTAATTTTCATCATTTTCGTGTGTTCTGTCATTCTTGTCAGCATTGGTCTTTGGCTTTAAGAATCTGAGACTTTGTTTTTTCAATTTTATATTGCAGAAGCTTCTCATGGCGTCGAAGCGTATCTTGAAGGAACTCAAGGATTTGCAGAAGGATCCTCCTACCTCCTGCAGTGCAGGTACAATCAGACTGTAATGCCAGATTTGGTCTTTTTTCTCTCAGTCAGTTCATGTCTAAACCCCTTGTCATGTAATTTTTCCCTCTCTTTGTCAAGTTATAATTAATTCATTATTTGTTATAGGAACTGCTCCCACCTTTTCTCTTCTATTTTGGGTCGAAAAGGGCACAAGTTGTCTTTTCAGGAAAGCAGAGGGATGAACAATCACCTTGACTCTTGCAAAAAAAGAGTCTGTAAAATATTGATGAAGGGGGCTTCGTTAACTTAAATATTATCATTTTGCACTGGCTTTTTTCAATTTTTATTTTCAGATTTGATTATTTGGATGAAAATTTCAGTCTACTGAAGGCTGCAGGGGATGGTTTGAATTCTTATATTGTAGGACTATATTAGTGTTAATGTAGCTATTAATTTGGTGGCAGTCACTCTAAGTGAATCTTTGTATATATGTCATTGGTTGTCAATGGTGGTGTTGGTGAAGTTTTTGACTTATAATCAGAGCATGTCATTGTCCCATATCAATAAAATACACTTCAAGGAAGAGTTATTTATTAAGTTATAAGTATGTAGATTTGGTAACTTCAATTATAAAAGGGAATCTTTAATGCTGGCTCAATATGCAATCCTTAACAGGGAAGATCTGCACATCTGCATAAACTTGTGACCCCGAGTAGTTGGTCCAAGTATATCAGATATGGTTGTGGCCTTGTGGGTATGATTAGGAGTTTTTTCTGCTACCCTAATGCTGGCAATTTATGTTTATATTTTGCAGGTCCTGTAGCCGAGGACATGTTCCATTGGCAAGCAACAATCATGGGCCCTCCTGACAGTCCATATGCTGGAGGTGTTTATTTAGTAAATATTCATTTCCCGCCAGATTATCCTTTCAAGCCACCAAAGGTATGGTAATATTTTTGTATAGCTTTTGGATCTCATATTGAGGTGCCTTAATCTGGTGGTTTGATGGTCAGCCTTTTGTTTTAAGTTTCACGACTAATTAGCGGTTGTGCTTTCTTTTGATATGTAAATTTCCTTGTTGATTAGCAATTACTTTTAGGTATTATAGGCATAGAGTATGCATTTTGAAATGACTTTCTCTATTGACATGATGATGCATATTAGATATGTATTTGCTTGATGTTTACTTCATATCTAGGTTTATCATCACCAATATCTTGAAAGGCCTTTTGAGTCATTGTTGTATGATGAAGTTCGGTAATTTAATTTTTGTTCACTATTGTGTTCATATATTTAGGAGATTGTAGCATTTAACTATATATATTGCACTATTAATCTTAGTAGTATATGATTGCATGTTTTTGCCTTCTAGCTTTTGCTTTCAGCAAAATTTTGCTTCATCAATTTCATAACCGGGATGGGTGAAGTACCATGCCGAGTTTGAACCTGCATTCAAGAACTCCACCACTGTGGTTTCCACATCCCATTGGTAGTTTCATTTTTCTAGCACATGTGAAATGCTAAATAGAAATAATTAATGACGATATTTGTATAGTTTTTGCATGGTTTAGATTGGAGGGAAATATGACACATTATTAGGTAAAATAAGAAAGAGGAGGATGAGAGATCTTTTGAAGGAAGATTTAGTATTTCATTGAATAACTCTATTCGAATATTACAAAATCTATTACTCTGTTGGAGTCTTTTGAAAGAAGACTCCAAAGCTTTTCTTGATCATTATCTCAATGACAATAGGACTTCCCAACTTCAACATATAACAAATTTGGGAATTGTAACTAATCCTTGTCAAAGCAAGACCTTGGAGTTCTTAATGCAGGTAAATGAACCTAAAACAAATCTTCTTGAGAACCATGAGCAACTATTATTTCAACAGTTTCCCTTTATGTCCTTTATTATATTTTCAAACAAGTGCAAGCTCAAAATCTACTGAAACTATATTGGGCATGCCTCACTGCTTGTCTATGGGAATGCGAAAGAAATATCAGGAGGTCTTTATAAAAAACCTACAGTGGATGTTTTCTCTCTTCTATCTTGAGATAATTGTGGTTATTCACCACCAATCAGGTTTGCTCCTGAGAACTTTCACTTGGATAGGAAGGTACCAATCAACTGAGCTAACAGCTATAAGTCAAACCGACAACAAAGTAGTTATTGAAAAATTAAAAGTAGTAGTTTAAGATAAATTAAAACTAGGAAATAAATTAAAATTGGGGGTTGAAAGTGGGATTGGAAAATGGTCCGGAGAAGGTGCCTTATCTATATAGTAGTGGTAGTAGTAGATGAGACCAATATGTTTAATTTAATGATTATGTACATGGAAATTGAGTTGAAGGAGACACTCGTGAGGATGAGAATGGCAGATGGGGGTCGCAACAAGTCGAGATGTGGTTGCATAAAGAAAGTGTTGATTAATTAAAATTCTAACATATAGGAATTTGGGTCATGAAGAGATACATAAGAGAATGGAGACTATTTTAATAGTTAAGTTCTATCAAGAATTGAAGCTATTCAAGGGTCAGGGTTTGAGGATATCTACCAGTGGTGATGGAGGAGAGAGATCACCCCATGAATGGAATCAATTTATTAGTCATGTTTGATTAATATCCTAGAATCCAGTTATGTCAAGCACCATTGTAGGTTAGTATCTAGTGGTAAAGATTAGAGAGGCATCATCTGATGCAAGTTTTTTTTTCCAGATCAAGGGTCAAGGGTGTCGTGGAAAAAAGTGATGGAATCTTGTTGGAACATTTCAAAAATTCAACATTTTAATATTTCAATGTGGTACCTATAAAAATGCTAATGAGGGCAGCTTGATGCAAAACATAAGTTTTTGAAAATTGGAAACTTTATCTAATTGTATATTAACTTATGTATTTTAAATTATGGAATATGTCATCAAGATATGAACTGTCACCTCCCCAATTTACCCTTTATCTGAAACAAAAAGTCATGTGTTTGGTGATGGTTATCCTATCTCTAATGGTGGATAATGTCTCGACCTACAATTCAATTTCAACCACTCTGTTAGCTGTGATATTGAGCTCCTTGAAATGGAGAAATCAATTTACATAGTTTGCGACATAGTTAGTATCTCATTTGTACCCACCAGAGCATTTAAAATGTGTCTTGATATGGATGGGGTTTTTGTCAGTTCAATTATGGTGCATGGAGAGTGAAGAGGTGATAGAACTTTTTCTAGACTTGATGCATGTGGAGTACTGGAAGAGTCCATTTCATTTCCATTTCCTTATTAGTTACTTTAATCAAAGGACCAGTGGCATGCATTATTGTTTTAACTTCAAAGGCCCAAATTGGGATGTTCATTGTCCATACAAGGTAGAAACTTAGTAGAAGTGAGAGGCTGTGAGGACCAAGGTTCTCCGTCTTGGTACCGGACCCCATACCGGTGCCACACTAGCATAGTGTTGGTATGGTATGGTATGGAATTTTTTTGGCGTACCAAGTGTTGGCACACCACCCGTACCGGATACCAGTACCTAATCGGTACGGTACGGTATGCCTCGTACCGCCTAGTTTGGGCTGGTATGTCGTACCTTAATGAGGACTCTTGACATTTATTGTCATTTGTCAGTATCTTTCTTTTTATTTTTTCTCACTTTTAGGGTTGGGGGTGGGGGGGTGTTGTTGCCAACCAGAGTTTCTAGTTTTTGAGGTTAAAGGATTTTCCCATTCTAGATGGTTCTACAGAGTCCATTTATTTTGGGGGCCACAATGCAATTGAAGTTGGTCTCGAATCCCAATTCCCCTCTGAAATTCTGTCCTTTTTTTTTGTTATGGTCATTTCTTTAAGCTCTAAGTAGAAAGAAGCTTGTTCTGAGAGGACTAATGTAGTGTAGTTTTTCTCGTAATTTGTGGGAAATCGCCTCCGTTACATCTTTGAAACCTGAAAGCTATCTCTGAAGCCTTTTCATTTATCTTCAATCTACAAGGGATGATGATTTCTGGGTTCTATTGATTTGGAAGGCAAGAAAACTTGAAAGTGGCCCCACGCTGTTTGGTGGGAGTTTTGTAGAGGAAAAGATAGAAGAATGCAATAGTTTGATCAGAACTCAGATATTGGGGGTCTTTAGGAATATTGAATTGTTTTTTGTTAGTGTTTCCCCAGAGGAGGAAATTTATTCTAGGAGCGTATGCAATGGTGGTCGCATCTGTTTTGAGGACTTAGGTGGTGTTGTTATGTGCTTTTTCCTTTTGTTTCTTTTTGGCTTGATTTCTTATTATCAATATGATTATGTATTTTCTTACAAGTAAAGTTCTTTTTAGATGACCAGTTTAGTTCTAGTTATCCAGAATTTACTTAGATATCAAATTAAGATTAATAACTGTCAGTAAGGGTTTAGTGGGCAAGGTTAGTAT
Organism: Phoenix dactylifera; assembly: GCF_051530095.1. Taxonomy (NCBI): domain Eukaryota; kingdom Viridiplantae; phylum Streptophyta; class Magnoliopsida; order Arecales; family Arecaceae; genus Phoenix; species Phoenix dactylifera. The sequence goes on from NC_143203.1 coordinate 24,772,585, forward strand.
TCGCATGAAGTTTGCAGGCTAGTAGTTGTTTGCCTACATGCACAGCATGCAGTCCATGCCTGACATGAAGGATGGCATTCTTCTGTATATAGGTAGTTTGTCATGAAAAAATGGGGATTCAATTACATAGAATATTGTGTTAGAATAATCACCAGAAGTTAGAACAATGCATGTTGGTATGGTTGTGAATTATGCGGTGGCACATTTTTTTACATGCTGTATGCATGGCATTTAACAGTTGAAATCGTGCAAATGATTTGTCAAGAATCAGCTACCCTTTTCCTTTTTAATTTGTTGTACTTGTCCGCTATATTCATACACTGATGCAGTTACATGTTTTAGGTTGCTTTTAAGACTAAGGTCTTTCATCCGAACATCAATAGTAACGGGAGCATCTGTCTGGATATTCTTAAAGAGCAGTGGAGTCCTGCCCTGACCATCTCAAAGGTATGTCATGCAAATATTATTCACTTGTTTTGATCTGGTGTCGAGCAAACAGGGTTTATGCCTTTGATTTATTATGAGTATTAAAACAAGAACAGAACTATGAAATTATGGTGCTGCTGTATTACGTGCAAGTTTGTATCGGTGTGGATACAGCATGAAGACAAAAAAGGAAATAAATAGGAAGATTCGAATTTTATCATGCAAGTTTATACAAATGACCAGTTCTGAATAAATATGCTGAGTACATGTCTTGCTTTAATTTTACTTTGGTTTTTGATTCCCCCAACTTTCTTTATACTCGCTATGAATTTTACAATCACTTGATGCAAGAGATGAATGACGAGAGTGTTTCAGTGATATGTAGATGATGTATAGGCTATATAGGTGGAACCTTATAGCGAAAATTATTTGATAATTTGCCAAACCCAACCATGCTTGCCACAAACTGTTGTATTCTACATTTAAATAATTGCAGAATGATGCAGAAGTTAACCAATGCTATAAATAAGAAAGTGACCTATTACGATTAGCATGTTTGTTTTAATCAGATATAGGAGTATGTATGATGATATTGAGCTTAGTTTGTCAGCAGTTGGTATTATCACTCCAACGAGGACCCTTTTCCCAATCCTTTAACCTATATCTAGTATTGAGGTCCGCAGAATCAAGTTGCCATCTCTGTATTTTTACATTTTATATTGGTATCGCACTTTCTTCCTTTTCTGTACATGATATGACTGGAACAAGATTCTTGATAATGAACAATATAATGTTGCGACAGGTCTTGCTATCTATCTGCTCTTTGTTGACGGATCCAAACCCAGATGATCCTCTCGTCCCAGAGATTGCTCATATGTACAAGACTGACAGAGCAAAGTATGAGACCACAGCTCGCAGCTGGACGCAGAAGTATGCTATGGGATGAAGGTCTCCTACGCTGGGAGTGGTTATGTTATCTGACAAATGAATATAATATGGGATTAAGGTCCCCATTCGTGATGTTATTGAAGTGATTGTGTTAAGATGAAGGATTGTGTTTGTTTGGTTTCTTGTTTGATCAGATAGATCGTATGCATGCCTGCCACCTGGCCTGCTATAATTTTCATTGTCAATAATATTCATAGCTCATGTTCATGTTGGTGCTCGTGCGATGATGGATATGTTAGCTTGTTAAATGTTAATAGTTCGGCCTTGGTTCATTCTGCTGGCCTTCAAAACATGGGTTTGGGCAATCTATTGGATGGTCTGGATTTTGATGTGCTTTGGCAGACGTAGAAAGCGGACCCAAACTGATGAGATGAGGTAGGCTTGTTGAAATGGCTATTGTTATTGCTTTTCTATAATAAAACTGAAGCAGATCATATGATGGGAACTGAAGCAGGTCGCTGAAGGCGGCGATGAAGCAATATAGGCATTAGCTTCATCATTCGGTGAGACAGCTGTAGGTCTACAGATTGCAGTCGCGCTGCGTATCAACGATCAACTAAAAGGTGGGAAACTAATTCTGTATTGATTCAGGATGAGCTTTTGTTCAATTTTGGATTTGCCGGTGCCCATCTCCTCCTGGTCAAAAACCATGGTTGTCCCATGCTTGCCTCCCAGAATATGGTGCTGGCCGGCAAAAGGAATGGGTCAGATTCCGATTAAATTAAGCAGGATTCAAATCTGAAGTCGGTAAGATAAGCAGGTTTGGGTTGGGATCTGGGTTTCTCCTCCGGGGTTTGAATCAAGTTCGGATCTCTAAACAAGTTTCAGCAGTTATTATTACTTAATAATATTTTTAATAGAAAATATGTTGTTGATGCAGTATTAACCTTCGGTTGTTACAATTATTAATTAAGTAAATGAAATATTTATATATGCAACGTTGTTTTCCCCATTTTTGGGTTAGGGTGGCCATAGGCTAGGATGCGCATGGTTCGTGTCAAAATTTCTCAATCTATACCTAATTTACCCCATATTTGGGTTGGAGGCACCATGACGAGTGAGTTTTTCAATGGGAACAGCAAAAAAATTCGGTAACAATTAATTGAACTTTTATTTGTTTGGCTTTTTGTTTATTTTCTAATAATTAAGTGAATTTTGCATAAAACACCACTTCATAATTGATTTTACAAAGAAAGATGGGACTAATTATCTTTGCAGAATATACCTATTTTGGGATCCTTAGATAAATTCGTGCTGCTAGCTGTGTGTTTGCAAATTCGTCCTTAGATAATATATTTTCATTTATGGCCGTTGCCCATCTTGAAATTATCCATAAATCTATACATCATTTTCTAAAATTATTTTGACCTTTTCTTGCAAAATTGATAATTAAATAGATTTTTTGTACAATATCCATAATAGTTAAAGGCAAAAGCACTCTCTACGAGCTTTTTATTTTCTTTTTTTTATGATTTAAAAAAAAAGAGAGAAAAGAAATCTTTGGAAATCTTCAAGTTAAAATAGCTACAAGGATCCTATACTGATGACTAGATATTCCTAGGGTTTGCATTGATCATGAGGGTCACAGTGTTAAAGAGACTTGGTTTACAAGCAACGAACACTCTCTGCTTCCTTTCTGCCAAGATTGATTGCGATCTATAACACATGGTAGAGGGGCCAGCAGCTCTTGCTTGCAACTCAAGCCGAACCCGTCTCTTGTCCACTTCCTGCCACCCTTCAAAAAATCAGAAGAACCTTTTAAAGCGATTTGCCGACACGCATGGCCCAACGAAAACCAACTTACAAGGATGAGAAGGACTTCAGCCACCACCCATGGAAATATTTGTTCTTCTTCACTTGATACAAGTGGATTTCGTAGCTCCCACAAAATATACTATTCGTCTGATTTTGCACTTACAACATTGGTCCATATATTTTCTTATAGGTCCAACTCAATTCTCAGATTTCAACACTCAACATGTCACTTCTAAGTAGATCGCAGTTTGGTTCTCTTGTCTACGTGTAGTTTATACCATGAATACCCACAACCCGGCATCCAAATGGCACACCTCGTTGTCTCGCACTTGATGCTGTTGTCCCTAGGGATGCAAGTTGCATGGATGCTGGTCCCAAACCAGACCAAATATACCGCCATGTCTGTTTTTGGACCATTTTTTTTTGGAGTAACAATATACAACTATATTCTGATAGGTCGGATTCAATCCTAAGATTTTAGCACTCAATATGTCGACTTTTAGATGGACTTAAATTGGTTTGGTTATCTTGCCAACGAATGCCATAACCGGGCATCCATCCAGGGTAGTATCTTTCATGTGAAAGAAGGATTTGCTTTCCTTCATGTGAATCTACCGTCGGGTCACCATCAAAATAGTTTTTGCCGGTATCTCCTTCTTGGTTATTTTGTCCATTGCCAAGAGAAGGAAGAGAGAAGATGGCATACATAAAGCTAATTATTGTATGTGTCATGAGTCATTTTACCCATGATTTTGCATGGTAAGCTGTGCAGACACCACATGTATCCACCGCTCACACATGCATTCACTTGTTATTTTATATAGAATGGCTCATACTTAAACTGATTTGTTGGATGATTTTAAATGTTTCCAGTCAACAAGAAATCCATCAATCCTTTATTTAGCAGAGAAATCCGTGAATAATCGATAAAATTTTCAATAATAATTCAGAGAACACTCGACTCCTAATACTTATCATCCGCTTTCACGTCCTATGCCTCACAAAATACGCATCTGACGTAGTATCAAGATTCCAAATGCGTACTCTCTTTTAGTGAGATCCTACACCCTAGATTAGCCTTAATTTGTTTATTTTTAAGGCACAAGAATGATGAAGCTGATTTGATTCAACAAAAAGAAGGCAAATGGATTGCATTAATTAATAATAGAAAGAGAGAGAGAGAGAGAGAGAGAGAGAGAGAGAGAGAGAGAGGAGGTTCTCCAAACTTCAGTTGGCCTTTTATTTATTTATTTATTTGTTTATTTATGAGATGGATGAATCAGGCATACTTATGATATAAATGCATTCAACAAAATTAAAAAATAAAATATTATGAAGCAGAGATGGGATGATTGATACATCGAATCATAAAATTTTACTAGAATGCTGTACTATATAAGAAACCAATCTACCATCTTATTGGCTTCTCTATAGATGCGCTTGATCATCAGGAACATACACTCTCTTGAGTTCCCCGAGATACCATTCTCATTTCATTAGATCTGTTCGGTCCCACCTCGAGCTAAAAAGCCAGCAAAAGCCAAAAGATCGAGGAGATCGTGGATGCTCTCTAGTGGCATAAAACTAGACACCCACTCATGCGTGCTTATCCCGGAGGAAAAGGTATTAATTAAGAGCAGCTTCTGTGGGGTTAGAAGACAAAAGTGTGCTCCCTATGGACCATAAACCATGGCTAAAGTCCCAGTCATGGGGTTAAATCATGAATCCTGCCCTGCCATGCCTCGTCGTTGTCCAAATGCAAAGTTCAATCATACTTAGTTGAACGGTGCAACTCTTTAATTTCAAATGCCATGATTCCTGCGTAAAGGGAGCTGTTGGGTCAGGAACCTCTCAACTTGGATTCGGACCATCAAGGAGTGAGGCCAAGTCACTTTGTCACAACCGAGAATTTCATCCAAAAAAACTAGCCGAAAGTTATCATTTAGATTCCTTGATCCTGTATAAATACCCAATATATACCCGACAAATAACCGATGTGGGACTAAACATATGCCTGTACAGGTGCTCATATACTTTTTCCGTTTAAATCTTGTCGTCCTCGTCAAGTTAAGAATCCAAATTCATTCAAATTTAATCACAAGCACCATGATCGGCCCGTAGTTAGTCTCAATGAGCTCGTGCTGCAGTATCTCTTAGTCCATATGGGCCATGGGTCGGATTTACTCTGATACTCTTTGTCACAATTTAGAATTTCATCCAAAAAGACTAGTCCAAAGATATTATTTAGGTTTTTTGATTTTGCATAAGTATTAATAATGTGGGACTAAACAAATGCCCGCACGGATCCTCACACATTTTTAATAATAGACCATGGTCCGCACCAAAAATAGTTTACTCTTGAGTCTTGATTAGCCCAGAGCTTGCGAGTTCTCGTGAAAACTCTACTTCTAAAATCTACAGTGACCCTCCATCACCTACTTCTAAAATCGACAATGACCCTCCATCAACCCGTTTTTCTTTATTATTTTCATCTAATCTGCTCGTCTAGTTTCATCTTTATGTTTTTAATGTTTTTAATTGGCTAGATTCCTCGTGCTCTTGACCTTCTCATGGAAGCTTTTTTATTTTTTCCGTCCCTCTAAAGATCTTGTGTATGTAAGCAAAATATTTCTGGTTTCAAATAATGCGTTATCATATTATAATGGCTCCCATCAAAATCATTGTTGATCATTATAAAACAGTCATTAATGGTGAAAAGTAACTTTTAACATTTTTAATATTAAATAATCATTAAATAACGAATTTTATAACTGTATTATAATGGAAAGCTAATGGATAATAACAGAAAAAATGATGATATTTCTATTTATTTTTAGATAAAATATTTCTTCTGATCGTACAATCCCTTTTTGATGGAATTTTGAGAAAAATTTAAATTTCATAAGATATTATTTATTAAAAATACAAGTAAAATTAATATTGATTATTTTGTATTATAATAAAAATAGCAGCTCTTATATTTTTTTCATATAATGTACCTCGATAAAGTAAAGAGGGATTGCTGAAATTCTTATAGTAGCCATTGTAATGGTTTTAAGTTGTTATTTAAAACCATGAGGATGAGAGATGGCAACCTTTTTGCCAGAATAATAATGCCTCGTCTCTATTTTTTGTAATAATTAATTATTGACTATGGGATAAGTGAAAGAATCACTTGGCATTTGAAGAATTGTCCTCACTCTCAACTTGTCACTTCCATCAAACGCAAGATGGCCGATTCTCACCAAACATCGTAACACAACCATATCGGCTTCGATTTATTAAACATCTCATAGATTCTGTTGAAATTTATAAACATTGTTCAATCGATTTTAGGACCAACGAACAAAATCTACAGCATCAGAGAAGTCATAGACCAACTAGATTAACACAAAAGAAGAAGTTCCAAGGCCAAGTTCACCCTGGACTCCTGTTGGCTTCATATATTTAGAACATGAATCATGAGATTATGACTTGCATATGTGGTGAGATGTGCTATTCTTGCCTATAATTCCTTTCATTCAACTAGATTAAATCAAGTGCAACTTTATCCACTCCAAATCGCATAAGGGTCTAAATCATTTCAAATAGTCACTTGAAAATAAGGGTCTAAATAGATTGTCTCATTTAAGGTGGCCTGCAGGTCCTGAAATCTATCCATGAAACTTGCAAATGGTATTTTATCAAAAAGGCGACTACTAGGCTATTACAACTGAAACTAGCTAGTGACCTACAACCAAGGTGTCCAACAAGCTACAAGACCTATTTACTTAACAAGACCCGAGTGCATACAAAACGTACCATTTACAGTCAAATCATATCCTTGCCTAACTTATTTCCTCTTGATTGATATAAGATATAATCCTATTAGTCATGAGTTTTCCTTTCACAATATCTTTATCTTTCATCCAGCCATGGTGTAACTATTTGGGATCAATCTTTCAGATCCCACTTTTCTATATATTTTTGTTTCAGATTATTTATGATTTTTAAGCCTTTCACAGTAATTGGGAAAGGCTTTCACAGTAATTGGGAAAGACTTTCACAGTAATTTTTTTTTTCGGGCTTCTGCCTAATTTGTACAACACCAAAAAATAAAAAAAGAAAACTTTGAAAACCTAAGTTTCCATGCAAAGTCCCTTTCCTGGGTCCCCTGCCACGATACAAACTCCTTTATGTTTTCCCCCAAACCATGGACGTTGGTGCTTGAGGAGTCTCGATATAAGAAATTGTTGTTAGAATTTTTTTACATAAATATCCTCCAATAGATCAAATTTCACATAAATATCCTTTCAAATTTAATATTTATATATATATATTCTGGTAAAACACTTATTTTACTATTTTATTATTTTTTATTTTTATTTTTGTAGATATATCCATACTATCTAACGTCGTTAAAAAATAAATAATTTCAAATTAAAATGACTAAAATATCTCTAATGAATAGATGTGCAAAAAAAAAAAAATATTTATAAGACGATCACGATGAAGGATAAAAAATAATTTAAAAATTTTATTTTATAGTTTTTATTAATAGTATTAGAAGAACCGTTGTATTAGGACATTTGTATAAAAATAGTATTTTATAAAAATATAAAAATAAATATAAATTTTTAAAATATATTTATATAAATTTAAATTTTTAGAAAGATATTTAGGTGAAAAACTCTTGCTGTTAAACCCACCGACCCCTCAGTTTTTTCTGAGAAGGATTTCCGCGCATGCGGCGGGGTCGCCTCCACATGACTCCATCGCCCGAACACTTGCCCCCCTACGGGCCAACGCACGTGCGCCCAGATCTTGAGGCCCACGTGACCATCTCCAAAAAAATCCCCCCGACCATCCGTTTTTCCCCACCCACGTGTTGTTTTCCCATATTCCACCCGGGGCTCTACACGTACTCTCCACGTGGCACACGTCGAAGCAAGTATATTCTCAATTGACCAAATTACCCTCGTTTGTTACAAAATATCCATATTACAACCTCGCCATAGGAAACCGCATATAATATATCAGACGGTGGAGAATAAAAGTTAAGTAATAAGTGAGAACAAACTAATAGGTGAAGAGGCCACCGATCGGTGGACCCGGGCAAAGGCTGCTACGCCAGCTCCGCACCTTAAGGCGCGGAAAAAGCCCCATGTATGCGACTTAGAATTACAAAAATATCCTTTGTTTGATGGTCAATCATCCGATACTACATTAACTGTCATCACAGAAAAATAACTCACGCTATTTGTACTGCGACAAACATGCTGCTGCCGTTCGACTCGACCGTTATCAAAATCTATTCATCTCAACTACTATACTTAATCTCCACCGTCCATTTCATGACTTCAGTCTATTTAATCGAGTTACTTATGCGGCACCTGATGGGATCTAGAAAGTGTTGAGAAATTTTCAGCGGAGACAGCTGGGGGCAGGATCATATTCCTTAAATACCCCTTACTCCCCTTGCTCGTTTTACTTACGGGTTCGTTTACCCTTCTTACTCTCTGTCTCTCCTTGTCCCTTCTCTCTCACTCTCTCTCCTCTGTTCGCCACTTCCCGCCTAGATCCAGGAAAAACCCTTGCTAGAACCCTAAACATGCATTGCTTTTCCTTTGTATCGAAGGGCTTTTGGATTTTCCCTCAAGAAACAGGTGGAATCGAGCCAAGAATTTGTTGAATATCTGATTAGTTTGAAAAATTTCGGAACTTTGGGGAGCCCCTGAATCGCTTCTGGTCGCTTCTTCCCTCTTTTTTCTTCGAATCATTCGTGACTGGTGGAGCTTCGGATTTGGGGTTGCGCGATGAATCCGTCGGATGTCGCCAGGCGGCGACCCCAGGTGGCCGGCGCGAAGTTCTCCGAGCACGTGGTGGCCACGAGGAAGACGATCCCGGCGGCGAAGGCCAACGGGAGGTCGAGAAGGCGGAGGGTGGTGAGGGTTTGGTTCACGGATGCGGATGCTACCGATTCGTCGTCGAGTGATGAAGAGATCGGCGGCCGGGTCGCGCGGAGAAGAGTAAAGAGGCACGTGCACGAGGTCGGGATCGAGGTCGACGCCGCCTCGTCGGCCCGGCGGAGGGCGGTGGCGGTGGCGAAGCGGGTGGAGCAGGCACCGGAGCGACCGGAGGGTGGGAGGAGGTTCCGCGGCGTGCGGCGACGGCCGTGGGGCCGCTGGGCGGCGGAGATCCGTGACCCGACGCAGCGAAAGCGGGTGTGGCTCGGAACCTTCGACACCGCGGAGGAGGCCGCTACCGTCTACGACAGCGCCGCGGTCCGGCTCAAGGGGGCCAAGGCGGTGACCAACTTCCCTACAAAGAAGGCATCGCCACCCCCCGCTGTGGCGGCGGAGGCGGTGGCCGTCGACGGGGACGCGAGCAAGAGCAGCGGGAGCGGCGGCGGTTCCCCCGACGACTCTCACCCCTCGCCGACGTCGGTGCTCCGATACGGCGGAGACGAGGCGCTGTTCGACTGCATCGACGACGGCGGTGTGGACGCCTTCGGCTTCCGTTTCGAGCCGTCGTTATGTCTAACGGACTTCTACTGGCCGCGGCCGCAATTTTGGGAGGTGGACTTCGGCGAGTTGGACGCCGACGATTTCTCGTAGAGAGAGGTCGCTAATTTTTGCATGAAATGACGATTTTACCCTTTCCTGGTTCGGCGAGTTTTGCTAGTAAAAGCGAGTGGCGGGATTTTTATAGTTTGTTATTTTTATTATTATTATTTATCATAAAGAAGTCTCGTTAATTTAGTGCAAGGATTTTTGGGTGTTAAAGAGTGAAGTGAGAGTGGGAAAGGAGTGGCTTTCCGTGAGCCTCACGCTTCCACGTGGAAAATACTGGGAGGAGGCTATGTAAGACAAGTACATTGTCTTTGATTATAATAAATACTTTTTTGGAGTCAAGAGGCAAAAAAAGAAGAAGAAGGAAAGCGTTGAAATTGTTGATAAGCTCGTTTTGGGGCCGGAATTCTAAAGCGCTGCTTTTTGGAGGGTTAGTTCATACGTGGCAAGAGGTTTGTCGTGGAAGGGTTTGAGCTGTCTTTCGCGTAAAAAAATGGTTATCTATTTTCGCAACACTTGGATCATATCTCGTATGTTTTGATTAGATTCTACGTTATCTCTTTTCGTAACGGTTGGATCATATCTCTAATGGATTCTAAAGCATTTCGAACTCTTTTTTTCGTCCGTTGGTATAGATCTCGTAGCTGCTATCGCACGATCCAAACGTGCAAATTGCTAAAAGATTCGATATAGCCCCTAATCTAAGCGGTCCGGCACCAAACAAAAATCCTGTGGGCCCCATTCCGCACCGGTAAATCGGCTTCTTATGCCGCAGTACTCGGCCTCTCACATTCCACGTGCAAAATATTTTTACCGGCACGATGACCGGAAATCACAGTCTTCCATCGGCTGCATTTCGATACACTGAGTGCCCGTTCTATTTTTTTAATTAATTATTTTTCAAACAATATTTAAAAAGAAAAATAATTTATTTATATTATTTTTTATGTATTCTAAAATGCCTCCAGAATTTGTTATCCTGTTCTTTTAGGTTACTATTTCTTCAGATAAAATACTAAAATCTATTCATATTTCCTTTACATATATAAAAATAATAAAAATACTTATATATTATTATATATAATATATATTATATTATATTATATTATATATAGAGTAAGTTTATTTGGAAGTAGTTGGACTCTGAAATGGAAATAGAAATGAGTGACTCCCATTCTAACAATTTGGTTAGGAAGAGTTTATTCCTATTCTGGTTTCGGAGAAGAATGGAAACATCTGAATCTTTATAACCTAATGTCAACTTTTTTCTAGTATTCAAATCCTATTCTAATTTTGATTCCGATTTCAATTTCGGTCGCGAACTAAATACACCCATAATGTATATAATATTTTATTATATATAATATTAGAATATATTGCACAATATAATAATAATAATATAATATAAGAATTAGGGGTATTTTAGAAATAAAATAAAAAGATTGTTTTACTTGCTAATGAAAAATTGGCTTATCCACTTTTTATCGGGTAGGTAAGACTTTTTCCTCATTTCATAAGTAAATACTACCAATGAAAAAATAATTTATACACCTCAAGAAGCATGTGAATATGAGTAAGTTGGTCAATGAAAAAATTGACCAACTTTTACATGATAATTACCCACCAAAGAGCGGTTCTAAATATTAATAAATAACAAAAATGGTTCTTGATCCAGCAGCAACCATCAAACCAACCATACACAATATCAGGCCACAGGGCGTACCATAATTGCACCCCGTAGCATTATTCAATGAAGCCGGCATCAACATGGTTTGAAGTCTACAAACCTATCCCATTCAATGAAACGAGAGTCAAAAATAATTTCTCCAATGACTCTAACAAGCTTGTCGCCGATCACCCCATCTGAGAGGTAATAGAGTACAAGTCAGAGGCATTAACCTGGGCCAACCACACCGGCGGAGTCATTAGATGACGAGCCAGACGATGGAATCATCGCAATCAATGAGATCTAAGCTTGTCGCCAATCACCCCATCTGAGAGTTAAAGAAGCATGTCGATTGAGATGAGAGCCAATGAGTTCTGACATTGAGATGGCCCTTGTCCGAGGGCCGAAGGCAGCAGGCATGCTTAATTCATTGGAACAGCACCAGGCAAGTCATGTGGATGGGGTCCAAGGCACAGTTCTTGCCTGCTCCAAGCAGGAATTTTTTTTTTTTTAAGAGGGAAAAAAATAAAGTTTATAACAACTATTTTGGAAGAATTTGCAAGAAAGAAAAATATAATCTGGGCCATTTGGTCCATAAATCACTAATGCTAGTAGGCCATTCTCTCAAATTTAGCTGCATTTTAATTGTTGTCCATAAACTACGGACAAATAGGCACATAATTAGTAGATGGGAGATTGTTTAAGTTCCTCTTCCACACAACACACATTTATCACTAATCTGTTATTCTTTCTTAGCAAGAATCTCTACTGTATGCAGTTGATTTTTGAGCGTAAGCCATATAAAAATTCTTACTTTTTTTGATAAAACTGTTAAAAAGGACAGTGAAGGCCACCATTATTAAAAAATTTGTAGAAGAAGTTCATTATAAAACAACCTCTTTGTGAGATTTTTCATAGAGAGATATCGCCAATTCGAGACGGTCTGATATGAGAGAGAGCTTCTTTGAGGATATATAGCTGATCTATTTGTTGTCTTGTAAGGGTCCTTTTACTTTTAACATTCCAAGAGAGTGCTCCATGACCACTTCGAGCCAACCATGAGGTCCTGTCTTACTACACTGGGCTGAGGAATTGATCATAGTCTATTGCTCAAAGGAAAAATGTCCGCTAGTAGCTCCACCAGCAACCGGCCAGACTTGGGAAGTGGAGAGGAATTTGGAAAACTTGTCCTAAGTGCACAAACTTCATTCTCGTTCCTGCGGTTACAATTAAGGTTTCCACACAGAAAGACCTGCTCTGAATACTTTAACAAGTTTTTGCTCGTAGTTAAGTTCGCACCATAGAAGTACTTCTGACATTCTCTCGTGCTGCTACTTTTCCAGGGAAGGCGAGTACGACGCTGAATCAGCTCAGCCTGATAGGGGTCTGAACAATGGGTTCTAAACTAGCGAGTGGAAGCCTATGGATCTAGTTCTAGAAAAAAACACTTGAGAACTTATGATGTTCTGGAATTGCCAATATGGAAGATGGATGCTTTGAATGTGGGGAGTAGGTCCAGCACTCAGCTGTGTTGATTGATCTCAATTCCCAACAAGTAACTTGCTGTACCAGCAGCACATGACTTGCCTGCTTAATTCACTGCCTCCACAAATCCACAGTGGATATCCAATTATTGCCTCTTGTCTCGGATAATGAGATGACCAAGTGAATGCCCCTTCACACTGTAAAGTGGCAAGTCCCCCTTTCTGGATTTATTTTTATTTTTTTTTCATTAGCTCTCCCCGTTTGGAATGGCAGTTCACAAAAAAATGCAACTCAAATGCAGCCAAAGAACATGCAATTCAGATAGGTGGAAGCCAGAAAGGACTGGTAATTCAAATTACAATACATTATGGTGAGAGGAAGGACTGAAAAAACAAACGAAATGCAATTCTAAGAAGAATTGTCATGACAAGAAGAAATAAAGGTGGGATCATCACAGAGAATCAAACATAGTTGAAGGCCTGGAGAAGAGAATTCAAACGAGTAGGGTAACATCAGGATTCGGGTGTTGAACGTTGTCCAAAGTTGAAATGAGAATAGTGGCTGGGACCATGCAGAGTAAAAGATGGTCAGAAGCCGTTTAACAGTTGTGGTAAACAAGTGACTATTCAGGAGGGCTGTGAGTAAATTCTGAAGGCTTCTGTAAGGAGTTTTGCAGGGCAGCCACTAATGCAAATTAACCGGCCATATTGTTAAAGAAAGTTGGAACACATTAAGGATGAGATTGATCAATGCAACTCTTCCTAAATGGAGCTCATGATGTTGTCGTTTTTACCCTGTAAGTGTCAAGAAGACAAAAACGAAAAAGAAAAAAAAAATCAGTGATTGGGCTTTGTATGCCGTTAGACTAATCATAATATATATGCACAGGCATCAGCATAATAAACTTAAAAGATATTAAGGCCAAACACCCAATCTTCTAACTACTAAAAGTATACACTGGGATGAGCATCCAGGTCCAAACTACATCCACAACTTTCTCTACCAACCCAAGTCCGAATCCGATAAGGCCACAAAAAGTTGGCAAGTTCACCCACATGATTAACCCTAACTTAATACCAATCCATGTTTAATCATATGCCCAGAGCTTTTTGGCTCTAGGGGAGAACTTTATTGGATATGTTTGATGAAATAGATCAAAAATTGTAATGGAGCAATATGTTTCACAGGCAAGTTCCTCTCCAGTATCATGTACAAAAGACAAACACAGAATAAGTTAGCATGCACCCCACCATTACATGTTCCTTGTGGTATTTGGTGTGATCCACTTCATGCACGCATATATGGATATATACCAGTGTAGAAAGCCTTTTCCCGCAGATGAAGCACATAAATCTTGTGGCATTTGGCGGTGATCCACTTCATGCTCGCATATATTGGAATGGTAGGATCTTGTGGCATTTGGTGGCGATCCACTTCATGCTCGCATGTATGGGAATGGTAGGTTATTCTCGCAGATTGAGGACATGGAGATCTGCTATATATCTACTCCATGTACAATACCTAACACAACTAATTTAATTTCCATAGGCTCCACCAGGGATGTGATGGCATGCACTACACTCCACCATAAAATCAGATCAATGAAAGGTCAAAATTAAGTTTCCCTTCAACATCAAACATGTACTCGTTGTCTAAAAACATGACAATGCTCAAGCCTGCCAATACAGTAGGTTGATGGCCGGACAATCGCATGATCAATCACTGGTTAGGTCACACATGATGATTAATGTTAGTTGTGTATGAAATGTACCCCGCTTGAAGAACCAAACATCAAGAAGTGTGGTTCTACCTAGATGGCCCACCTAGAAGTAAAACAGGTACTGATTTATTTGCAAAAGATGCTCACAATCCATGCAGAAAAATAAAGAAAGAGGAGCGGAAATGTTCCTTGAAAGAGGTAGAACGGGCCGAGAGCAAGAACTAGCAAAAGGATTCTTAGCTAAAGCATAATCTAACATAGAAGGTATGGGAGGAGAGGTGTGTGGGATCACGTTAGTTCCCTCGCAGCTTGCGTTGTATCTAAGCCTTTGAGTTTTATCATCACAATTCACACATGCAAGTGAAGAGAGGCTCCTCGCCAACAATACATGACCCTTATGTATTTGCTGCATGCAGGTTTGTGTTCACAAATTTATGCAGCTTGATGGTCTTAAATCATCCAAGAATGTATAACATTTATCAAAGTTTGGGTGGGAGCCACCATGCATGCGAACATATATAGTTGCAGTGCTTGGAGAGGTAGTTGAATGGCCTGAAGTGAAATCAAATAAAATGGGGTGCTGGACGCACTATTATGATGTCCACATGATAGAGAGAAGTTATAGTGCATGCATGCGATCAGAAAAGATAATAGCATAAGATAAATTGCATACTGGCTGTGAAAATCTATGCGGGTGTGTGTTTAGTTCTATATTGGTTATTCACTAGGTAGATCTTGAAATGGGTACTTACATAGGATCAAGAAATCTAAATAATACCTTCCGACTAATTATTTTGGGTGAGATCTTAGATTATTACAAATGGTATCAGAGCGGATTCAACATATAACCTATATGAACTAGGGGACACTGCAGCACGGATCTATTGGGATTGACCATGGGCCGATATGGTGCTTGTGATTAGTTGACTGGATTTGAATTCTTAGCCTTATGAGGACGTTATAGCATAAATGGGAGGAGTATGTGAGGATCCGTACAAACGTGACTGGATTGCCAGTGTATTTAGTCCCACATCAGACCCAAATCTTAGATACTTAATCATACAGGATCAAAAAACCCAAATAATACCTTTCGGCTAACTACTTTTGGGCTAGATCTTGGGTTGTTACACTGGCAATCCAGTGAGCTTGTTAGTGGTGTTGTTGGGAAGGTAATTTGTTGGTTGGAGAACATACAAGGCATGTCTTTAACATTCAAATATTTGCACTCACTACATCTCATAAAATACTAAGATACCATTTGGATGCAAAAGTGGTGGTGGGTGAGTTTTGAGAGTCATTTCGCACTTGGTAGGCTACCAAATAATTTACTTGCTCAAGCTGCAAAGTCTATATTATATAAGCATAAGACTTAAGATGGCCCACATGCCACATCTAGTTTTTAAATTATTATAATTATGTAATAGTATTATTTTATTCAACTGAGATTTTAACGTAACTGCTTGTAACCACTCAATCAGACCATGTTAACGTTGAGGGCTGGTTAACGTTAAGTGGGTATCTCCACTTCCTTGATGGAAGGAAAGTGGGTGAGATATTCAGGTGGATATGGGTCTTGGCCTGTCTATAAAATTGCCTGTGATTATCCATCAGGTCACATATTTATGCAAAATAGACTAGGCTGAAAACTCTATCCTTTACTCTCCATAAAGACAGTGAGGGTTGTGAGGTTTGCTGGGATTTTATCCAACTAATCTCTTGGTTCTCTAATCGGCTTAAACAACTATGGCTGGAGGTCAGTCCGTATTATATGTGATTATCTTTCTTCCGTATGTAGTGTTATTATTTCTCCCAAATTTCTTTCATATTATTGTTCCAACTTCAGACATGGATGGTAATGTTGCCACTACAGTCCCAGCAATTAAGAAGCCATAAATTAATTCTTTGCAATCAAGAAAAAAATAATAGACTCAAAAACATGCTTTCCGATAAAATGTACTATTTCGATTTCGCTCCTAATGGTTTATGCCTCTGTTTTCCAAACCATGGTACCAATTACATGCATTATTACTAGGAGCTAGTCTCGACAATTATTAATTATAATTAGAAGTTGAGGCTTTAAGTATTATTTCAGAAAGCTCGGCAGGCGCAGAGAAGAAAGGGCAATGATCGGTCTTCATATGCACCACCTCGCACGGTGGCCACCGCCGGATCATGGCATCTTGCTGCTCGGGCTTTACCATGTTATCATGTGCTGTCCTTATAAAGACTCTTCGCACCTTGTTCGCTTTCTCTTCTCCTCCTCTAAATGTTGCCCTTGCCACTGCAGATGGCCATGGGCGTAGTAGCATTGAAGCCAAAGTGGAGTCCTGAGCCAGTTGGAACTACAGTCAATGATCTATTAAGACTTCTTGGTCCTAAGAAATTATTGTTCATGAACACAATAGTTTAAATGAGTTATCCATATCAACTTTCTTTCAAATCAGTAAACAGGTCTGCAAGCCAAAAAACAAAAAAGTTTATGTTGTTTCATTATGCTGATTTATGTTAAGTTACCAAGGTACCTCTTCAGGGCTCAATTGATATAATATTGGGCGTTGAAATTCCTTGCGTAGAGCCATGCTGGTGGGGGAATGACCACGCCCTAAACCGAACGTTAGCTCATAAACGTCACCATATTTTGTTAAATCGGGGATTCCCTGTTGAAATAAACAAGGTAAAATATCAGTACAAATGATACCAAATACATAGGAAAAAGAGACAATCGAATGAAGAAATAATGATCGTATATTCAGCTCTGCGTTGTGAAATAAGCAAGATAAAACATCAGTGTAAATGATGCCGAATACATGGGAAATAGAGAAAACCGAGTGAGGAAATAATGATGATATATTCAGCTCTGCGCTGTACATGTACTTATGCAGGTATAAACCGTGGAAGTAGATTTCTACAGATCATGCAATTACGGATTCATGTGCAATCTGAATGATCATATATTCAGCTATGCGTTGTATGTGTACCAATACATGCATGTACAAATTGTGGAAGTAGATTTCTGGATTCATGTGCAATCTGGGCTTTTCTGAATTCCAGAACTTGAAATAATTTGTTGGAGTTCACATTATGTGACGCAAATAGAACCCTCAAGGCAAGGCTTGACACTGAGCCTGTTGGTCAAATAAATTCATCTAGTTAAACATCATTAAGCTCATACTTTTTGAGGAATATTGGAAACCACTTGTGGCCGTGCACCATGCCAATCATCTTGTCTCATTCTTGTGGGTCTCATTCATCATGCGCTCATCTTAGTGATAGGCCCATAGAAACGAAATGAGGTAACTGGCGTGGTGCACAACTATATCAGTGCGCATGGTGTAGGATATAATTTTGTCTTGAGAGTCTTGGCACCCAAAACGGCCCGTTTTGTCTCTCGGATGGTTTTTTTTTTCTTATTTTTTTGACTTTATTATTTTATCCGGAACCGCTGCAGGCGATTGCAGGCCAGCAAAATCCATCTTCTTTCTTTGTCACGCTAACGAGCTCATCTATTACAAGAGGCGATAATTGACGCAAGAAAGTGTAGGCGTTGGGACTCTTCATAAAGGCCAATATGAGAAGGATAATTTTTTGGCCTAGCGTGCATGGCCGTTGTGGGCTAATAGAAGCCTTGTCCCATGCGTTTTTATAGGTCAGTTTTGTTGATAGGCTACACAAGAGCCAAATGGCTACTTAGTTTCTAAACCCATACCTATATTTTAATATTTCTTGACATACGTCGCAGGGAAAAACACAGGTTCTTAACTCAGAAAATAAGCAAGTGAAAGCATAAAAAAGAAAAAAAAAAGAAGTAAATATTCAAAAAAGTTAAAATAAATAAAAAAAGCTACTTCTCCTTAATAAATCTGTGGAGGCTCGCTCTTGTCCTCACATTTTCTCAAAAAAAAAGGGGTTATTGAACATGAGAAAACTGAAAGGTCAATGCCTGCAAGTTCTTAAAAATACCAAGCTTATACCCTAGAAGCAAACCTCATCTAGAGAAGCATTGGTGATTTTTTTTTTTTTTTGAGAAAAAAGAACACCAATGATATTGATCGTTGGAATGTTCCAACTCTCTCCCATAATTCATCAAATCTTGTTGTTGAGTATATTTAACGGCGTTCTGTAACTTGTTAAACTCAAGAAATCTAGAAGTACTGTATGGTGCAGGCACTGAATTTCTTTACATGCAGGGGAGATTAATGAGAAAAGACCGAAACAGTGAATAGAACAAAATGCAGAATAATTGTGAATGCTAAATATAACTGGTCTTATTTAGATTTTTATATGAGTAAAAAAACTTTTCTGTCAATTTTGAGGTTTTGTATGCCGGATTAATTTGTCAAGAGATGGTATCATGGCTGAATTGCCATTTGGTGATCATTGTAATATGATTCATGCCATGTTGATAATTAAAAAGGTAAATAGTTTAAAAGAAAATAAAAGCTCAAAAGAATTTTAGTGTGAGATCTTTACATCTATGACATCTTCTTCGGAGCAAAACCCTGATGGAAGCATTGTGGCAGCAATGAAGATAGATAGCTTGATTTTATCACTGAATTCATGCATAGCATGAGTCACGCATAACCCTCCAGCACTATGTCCTACTAAAATTACCTGTACAAAAATTGAAAAGATTGCTAATAAAATTTTTATATTTAAAAAAAATATAATTTGTAATACAACCAAGAATAAAAATTCTGCTACAAACTCTGTCATATCCAACATTTTTTATGAGGTGTTCGAAAACAATATCTCTACCATATGGAACTCTTTCCAAGTTTTTTTTTTCAGAAAGTGATCCATCCTTTTTTTCGTTCTTATCTTATCCTTTTTTTTCAAGCAAAACACAGAGAAACTCACCACCGCTCCTTTAAGAAAATAAAACAACTCATATTTTAATGCAGTTATAATGATAATCAAGATCTATGCATGAAAAATAAAAAAAAATAAACAATTTAAAACACTAAATATGTCTCTTATCTTCTTCTTCTGCACCAAAATAGAAAGAAAAAAAGTTAGAAGAATTCCAAATTCTTATGCCATCATCCAACAAAATCCCAAATTCCAAATTCAAAATACCTCTATTTAATTCATATTTTGTAAAATCTAAATTTCAAATGGCAAATTAGTCTACCACAGCCATCAAGAAGCATTCTGAAAATAGTAGTAATTAATAAAGAGCATAACCAGACCAAAGTAGCGACCTACCAACAATGATCATACGCACAGCAGAAGAGGTGGACATAGCTGGGGAAGGAGGAAGATTGGACAAGAAAGGGAAGAAGAAGAAGAGAAAGCCAGATGGGGGAAGTAACCTCCTTGCATTTAGGAAAAAAAAGGGGAGGAAACATAAAGAAAATCTCTCATTATAACTACTTGTATTATTATACGTACGTCGGATGATTGTTATACAAAATATATGCTCCGTCGCAGCAACGTCAGAAAATACCTTCTCGCCATCAGGCAGGGCCGACATGAAATCGAAGAGAGGTTTATCATACTCCTCGAAGGAGCGCACGGAGTCGGCGCCGGTGCGGTCGATGCCGGCGCTCGTGAGGTCGAGACACGAGACTCGGTGACCGGAGGCCTCAAGGAGGTGCCGGAGCTTGAACCAGCACCAGGCTCCGTGGCCCACGCCATGCACGAAGACAAAGTGCTGGGGTTGAAACGCTTCTGCGATCACCTCTTCTGCCATTCTACTCCCTTTGTAGTTATCTTTGTGGGTCTTCTCTTCTTCCCTGCTTCTCGTATATATAGGACTAATATACCCAAAGCTCAGACGTCACAAAGGCGGTATGCTCGAAGCTTTGAATCTTGGTACGTGGTTTACGGGGTGTTCGTACTCCGAATGATCTGGCGTATGAGATACGAGCCAGGTCAGCATCAACTATTTCTAGACTGGCCGGCTGCGGTGTAAATGAGTAGAGTCGGAGCGCAAACGGGAGAAATATTTGACATGAAGGAATTGTTGGCTGAAATGTTGCCAATGGCATATGTTTAGTAAAATGTAAGAAAATGATAATAGATTACTATTTTTAATTTAACTAAGTATCCTACGGACCGTATAGCCGTCGTCCATCTCAAAGTTCATCACCATGATGCACCATATAACTCTCTAATGATGCCTTGTTATATTTCAAAAATGAACAAGTGCTATCTCTTTTTGCGATGGATGACATGGTGGCTATCTATAATGGTACAGAATTTTGCGGTACAAAACATAATTTAGAACATATGCATCAACCATCAGTGGTCTCACTGTGAAACAAAATTAAGTTTGCATCTGTAGGATGCGCCAAGCAGTTCCTCGTGCCTTTTTTATGCTAATTTGAAACCTCTGGTATCCCCTATTTTCTAAAGTCAAAACATCTCCATTGTGCCACAAAAGTGGAGCAACTTCTCATACGATTGAATGGAGATAAATGAGCATGGCACCTAAACTTTGAGTCAAGGGTCGACGAATTGAAACGGCTGCCTATTTTACTGGAATAGTCATCTTCCTTGCAAGCAAGCCGCGGTTAATTAGAGAAATCGAAAAGGATGCTGCTCAACACCCTTTGACACTCAAAAAAAAAAGGAAGAAGAAATCTTTGGCATTAGTCTTCCAAAAGAACCAAAAGAAGAGCAAATGAGGTGGCAGCATAACAGCGTAGTCTGTATTTGGATCTCATTCTTTACTATGGTAATAATCCCTCCATAGCCAGAGGCTCCACATGCTCGAAGAGGAGCTGAGTCGGTGAATAGGATGGGGCGATAGAGGGGCTGTAACAACGTAAGACCTCACCCAAAATGACTAGCTGGTAGGTATTATTTGGGTTCCTTGATTTTATATAAGTACTGAAGATCTATCCAACGAATAACTGATATGGGATTAAACATATACCCGCACGGGTCCTCACATACTCCCTTCGTTCAAGTCCTAACGTCCTCGTCAGGTTAAGGGTTCAAATCTATTCAAATCTAATCACAAACACCATGATCGACCTATAGTCAGCCCCAATGGATCCGTGTTGCGGTGTCCCCTAGCTCACATAGGTGATGGACCATGTTCTCTCTAATACCATTTATAACAACCCAAGACTTCACCCAAAATGGCTAGCCGAAAGATATTATTTGTCGTTTTTTATCCTGTATAAGTACCCAAGATTTACCCAGCGAATAACTGATGTGGGACTAAACACACACCCGCACGGATCCTCACAAGGGCACAACACCGAGATCAAGAATGTTTGCCCGGGTGAGGAGGTGGAGCGCTGGCTGCCTCCCTTCTCTTTTTTATACTTAGGTGGTTAGAATGGTACATATGAAGGAATTTAATTGGTCTGGTGCGCCACTGAGCTAGTACACCAGGCGTAACATATAATCTCTCCTTTCCATCCCCTATCTATGATGCCAAATGGATGATTACATTGCAAATATTTAGCACCCATATGATACTGCCCTATGATGATAAGCCAGCTTAGTTTAAGTCAACACCGCGCATCATGTCTTCTACTTATATCTCTTTTGTCAAAACACGTGAGGTGATCGTCTTTAACGCCAAATGGAAGCTTTCTAGACTCATAAACATTTATCTTTGTTATTTGGTAGTCGAGAGAGAGAGAGAGAGAGAGAGAGAGATCTAGAGAGGGATCTACGGACCCATAAGATTGAAGGATCACTTGGAAAGGTAAGACTTGTCACAATGCACATAACACTCATATATCTTGGCAATGTTAAAATGGACCGGTCCCATCTATAGTTTATCGTTTGTTTCCGAACGGAGTCCAATAGCTTGCACACGAGATGCCGGCCGACAAGTTCCCTAGCATTCTTCAAGCAACCAAAAATCTGTCACTCCAGAGTTCAAATTGTGGAACCTGTCGGTTGTAAATCAAAATTATATTAGTTTCCGCTTTGGATATCCTCAAAAGAGGCCCCAAAAGAAGAGCCGTACAGTGCAATTTAGCTGCCTCTTGCGGTGCTTCCGTGGGACTAGAAATGGATGAGACTCTGGATGCCATGCGTGTGCACCTAACTTGATACTAAAGTAAGGTAAGAAAAGTTAGGAACGGAGACACAGAGCTTTGCTTGCGAAACTGTGACACCCTGGTATTTAACACGACAATCTCTGATCAAAGCTGCAGGGGAATTCCTTCTTATGATCCTCCATCAAAATAAACTTTGATCTTAGACGACTTAAAAAATACCGACATGCCATTTGGGGAATACATCAATGCTTCATATGAGCTGTGTACCGCACTGCTTTATGAATAGCATCAACCAGCTCATGCCGTATGGAGTGGATCCTTCTTTTTTTTTTTCTTGTTTTTTTAATATTCACACCACTTTAGAGTCGTAGCATCTCTCGTCATATTGGGGCGAAATTTTTAGTTAGACTAAGTGGCCTAGTTTGATCATGAAGCAACATATATAAGCATGTGTGTGTCATGTTCTTTTCCTTCTTGTCAGTCATCATGCATGTTGCTTTGCATTTAAAGTCTACTAGCTAAGAGGTGGACCTGGTCCAACCAATTACTACTCCATATGAGGGGTTTCGTGTTATCACAGATTAGCACATGGCACGACTGAACATGGGTGGTTTCGACCGAGCCGGTCTACATGGCTACAGTTGGGGTCATATTGGTAGCAGGTTTGACATCATTTAGCGCTCATTATGGAACAAGCTGATGTAATATGGAATACTCCAGGCCCTTTTAGGGGCTTCACTAAATTCAGAGGGATAGGGAGAAAAAGAAGCCATAAAATTTTTTTTCTGCTTGGAAAGGCATAAACTAAGAATTTCCAAGATATCTGTCAAATATGGAAAAAACAAGGAGCTTAAATAGAAAAAACTGCAAATTACACTAGAGGCAGCTTTAAATAGAATTCATGATGAGCGAGAAACCATAAAGCCGGTCGCAAATAATTAGAAGAAAATGATGGTTATGGTTAAAATTCATGCTTAAAGCTTTGGCTAGCGTGTCAAAAAACTGGCTAGAGACAAAAATAGGGTTTCTAGCTGCTCTATAGATCGAAAAGTTGTTTATTTGGAAGTTATTTTTCTACAATTTTATCTTAAACTATTTGGTTAGCTCCTCAAACACATGCACAATTCATTCTTAGAACAATGAATATTTGTTATCAATGCTGTTTTAATTCTTTTTATTGACATGATTGGTGATGTTATTAGAGTCTCTAAATTTATACGGAGGTCGAATGCCATTTTTGTGTGTGGGTAATAATTAGAGCTCTCTAGATGGAATTGTGTTATTAGGCCGGCCTCTATATAGTATGTTCCTGTCCACACTTGGGCCAACCCATTTGGGCCACTGTCAGCTTTGGCATTTTGTTCCCACCCTCTCCTTTCTGTCATTTTTCAGTTTAATCGAGCCGGAGTTTGATGCTAGTCCTTAACGATAGGTAGATCGCACCAGCCGGCCCAATATCTACATGGCCGGGGACTCGCGTCTCCATTTTTTTTGCGCGCGTCATAGGACCAGCTTCTGAGGCTTAAGTTGATGCTGGGCTTGGGCCGGCTTCAGGCCCATTTTCCCACCCTCTGATAAGAGAAGAGTGCTGTCTTTATAGAGACATAGGTCTTTTTCCAGTTTGAGATTTTATCAGTCAATGAAATATTTCATTCTATAAGAGAGAGAGAGAGAGAGAGAGAGAGAGATCTTGATGTGATGCGTGATCATGTCCGTGATGCAAACATGAGATGACAAGCATGATTGATCATGTACAGTGTACACATGCAATTTGTGGGTGACAGCAATGGCCAATTTATTTTTGGTATGTTAGCCATCCATAGTACAACAAGTAACATTATTATTCAATTCCCTTTCCCAATCTCCTAGAGTGTGGATTCTTTGGTGCCAGGGTCAAATTGCTATCTTTCTTATATGCAAGTGATCCAAATGCCATGGCCCATGCATGCATCAGTGCCTCTATGGATCCAGGCTAGCCAACGCAAGTGACCTCAAGGATGCAACGTGCACGTCTGCACGCACTGCATCAGCTTGCATGGCGTTGGTGATGCAGAATTTGACTCGTCTGTCTTTTGCACTGTAGTAAAATTTTCGAGTAAAATAATTATTTTAGTTGTTTTGGTAAATTGGATAAGTTAAATCATTCAAGCATATATAGATACATTTATGAAAATTAGAAAACAAAATATGTAATAATTGAATTATAATGTTTGATGAGAAATTCCATAATTGGCCACATAAACCACCATTCAATCAATTGCACAATTAGCTTTTCTGTCAATATATACAATCTCAATAGAATAATGTAGATATCATGTTTCAACAATTCTGTAAAAAAGGATGAAGTCCAATTTCTGCAAAAGATGGATTCAAAAGTCATCTGATTATTGTCAAAAAGTTTTCTTCTAAATAAATGTAGAAAGTTCTTAATATCTATATAGCATAAGTCAATCTATCTCATGCCATACATAGTTCCATCATTGAAATCATGGTATCAAAGATCTTGACATCACTCGTAAACAATAAAGCACCATTAGCATTTCTGACGATAAAATCTGCTCTACTACCATATTGTCATTGAAATTGCCCCTAAGAAAAAAAAGGAGGTCAGGGCTCCAAAAAAAATTTGAATAACTTGAGAAAATGCAGAAACTTCATAATAAATTATTCTATTTCGAAAATAAACTATCCTTTGTTCAAAAATTAGGATACAAGAAAATCAGGTTAGAAGATCGGATGAGAGCGGTGTAATGTA